>NW_004444057.1:7586886-7656939 GCF_000243295.1 Trichechus manatus latirostris | reverse complement strand
GGAGCATTAAAGTACACAGCCTTTGTGCATAAAGAGAGAATTCAGTTGTAGGCATCCAATCATGGAGCATTAAAGTACACAGCCTTTGTGCATAATGAGAGAATTCAGTTGTAGGTGTGGTAATAAATCTCTTAGCTCCTAAATGAACTGACTCTAACTATGGGCATGACTTCCCATTTGCAGGCACGCGAGCGAGTAAAGGTTTTGAGATCTGTGGTATGTGCTGTGTCAGTGTGCCTAACATTCTTTGCTGTGATGACCCTCATACCTTTGTGTTCATTGTAGGTCACAGCTGCAGGAGGCCTTGAGTCCCCCTCCATCAAAATGTCATAGTAGCTTTTCTGAACAGCAGGAATAGGATAGGTTGTAGAGATAATACGGGAGAAGAAAAACTGGAGAAAGGAGACAGGGAATTATTAGGGGGAACAAAGATTGATGATGGGGCAGGTCAGCTACCAGCTGGGAAGGAATGTGCATGGAACCCCTGAGGCTTGGCCAAGTCGTAAGAGCTTGGAGTCTCGGGCTCAGCCGATTTCATGTTCTGTCCCTCCTGTGAATGTCTTTATATGGTGGGCTATGTTTTCTAAGAGTGTACAGGACCTCTGGGCTTCCCCAACCCTCCCAATTCCCTAAAATCAAGAGTGTCTCGGGGGAATTCTGCATATAAGCTCTCTTCCTTGAATGGAAAAGACAACCCATACTACTAAGAAAGTTAAAGAATTAAGATTGTGAAACTTGAAATAGTTTCATTTGTTTGTATATTATCATATGGATATTTGTGAGTATTACTCCCATGTCTCAAATGGGTAATTTCATTGCATATCTGAAATTAGACATTTAATGTCACATATTTTACATCCTAATTTTTCAGGTTCATTGTTTTTAGCTAGAGATTCCTTGTTCTATAAACTGTGGTTTGGTACATAATTATTAATTCTATTTCCTATTGTGCTTTTTACAGCAATTTGTAGAAATAGTTGTGGAGATGGATTTTGTTCCCGTCCTAACATGTGCACTTGTTCCAGTGGCCAGATATCACCTACCTGTGGATCAAAATCAAGTATGTTTGTTATATGTGATTTCGTTGACTGTGTTTTTCTTAAGCTCCTTAAAAGCCAAAAAACCAAACCTGTTGCCGTCGATTCCAACTATAGTGACCTGATAACTTGTTGCCTCCAAGTCAATTCCGAGTCATAGTGACCCTATAGGACAGAGTAGAACTGCCCCCATAGGGTTTTCAAGGAGCAGCTAGTGCATTTGACCTGCCGACCTTTTGGTTAGCAGCCAAGCTCTTAACCACTGCACCAAATGTTAAATGTTTAAATGAGGAAATCCGGGATCATAAACTATTGTGTGTGTGCCATCAAGTCGATTCTGACTCCTAGTGGTCCCATAGGACAGAGTAGAACTGCCCCATAGGGTTTACTAGGCTGTAAATCTTTACAGGAGCAGGTCACCAGGTCTTTTCTCCCGCAGAGCCACTGGTAGGTTCGAACCATCGACCTTTCGGTTGGCAGTTGAGCGCTTAACTGTTGCACCACCAGGGCTCCTTCTTCATAAGCTAGGTCTATATTAATCTTTGGCCTAAAAATATTTGTGGTTTATTTGTTACCTTGAAGGCATCTTGGTTTTCAGTAAGAAAACTGCTTTAATACTGGCCCAGGAATTATGTGTGTATACAGCAGGAGAGCATGGATTCAGTAGAAGTAATTCTTTGTGAATAAAGTTGTAATTTATTACTTGTTAACTATATGCCAGCTACTGTTTTAAGTGTTTAACTGTATTGCTTTGTTTAATCTTCACATTGGCATTATAAGATACTATTATTACCCATTTTACAGAGGAGAAATTGAGGCACACATAGATTAAGTAACTTACCCGAACTAATACAGATTGAATCTAGGTATTTTTACCCCCAAGCCTGTTTTCTCAACCCCTAGTCTATATTGGCTTTGCTTAACTACTGTGGCCAAATTCTTTTTTTTGGTTAACTAAGGGGAAAAAAGAACAAGATAGGGAAGGCAGCAAGTTTTTATTGAGGACTATTTACTAGATACTTTACACATATTAACTTATTGTATTTTACACATATTAACTCCCAACAGCACTGTAAAATAGCCATAACCATGGACTAAGAATGCACTATTCATGGCCCAATTAGAAATTGTCAAGCCTTTAAGGTCCAAGATTAATCTTTTAGGCCAGTGTTTAAGATAACACTATAACAAGGCAGAAGGAGATATTATTTATTTAATTGCATAATAATTTAATTGCTTAAAATATGCATCAAACTAGTGTGAAATTGTTATATTTTTTAAACATTTCTCTCTACAAGTTTTCCCTACAAAAAGTTATATAGAGTCGGTCGGATTCAGGGGTAGAAGATTCAGAATTCATACAATAAATGTTCTCAATCCTAGAGACAACCCATCTACTTCATTGTTTCTTGATCTCAGCAAATCTACTGACTTTATTTCACTTCAGCAACACCAGATCTTGTCTTCTGATGAAACTTCTGATGAAAACTCTAGTTTCATGTTCTTTGAATATAATCTGCCATTTCTTCCAGCTTTTTAAAACCTATATTCCGACTCTTCAAGACTTGACCACTTCGATGAGCGTGTTTCTTCCCCCACTCACCTGAACCTCACTTGCCCGATTGCCTGAATGATACCCTTGCCCCTATCCTCAACTTTCTGTCCTGCTTAGTTTTCTAATAATAGATGCCATCAGCAAAAACCCAATCCTGGAGAAATTTTACAATTCAGCTTTTTAAATTCCTCCTCCTGGGCAGGTGAGCATTCACTGGCCCACCCTTAGTTTATGGTATTCAGCTTAGTAGGGAATCCATATATTAACTTGGCCTTGAGTAGTACCTGCTCCCTTTCCATCAGGAACTTTTCTAATGCTTCCAATCCTCCTCCCGCTTGACTTCTCTAAAGCACTTAGCACCATTAACCACTATCTTCTTGAAACGCCCTTTCTTTTCCCTTAGCCTCCATAATACCACTCGCCCACAGTCATCCTTTTCTTGGTTATTATTTTCTACTCTTATTTCTGTATCCTCTTTATCAGTCTTCTGTTCGAAGTCTGATATTCCCAAGAGTACTGTCCACCCTGGGTGAACAATTTCTATATATGCCTTCAACTACTGCCAGTATGTTGATAACTCATAATTATCACCAGAGTAGATCCCTCCATTCGCTCTTGTATATTCCATTTCCTACTTGACGTCTCCTCTTGAATGTTTAGTAAACATCTGAAACTTAGTAGCATGTCCAAAATGAAACTGAATTCATTGCTGACCACTGTCTGCTCTTCAGCAGTTTCTCCTGTCCCAGCAGTGGCACTGCCATTTACACAGTTGCTTAAGCAACTACTTCTGTTTTTCCCGTATCAAATATTTTAACAGTATTTGTTGGTTCTACAGGCAAATCTATCATCTCCTTTCCATCTCCACTGATACCATGTGAGTCAAGCTACCCTTGCCTCTTGCCTGGACTATTGCAGTAGCTTTCTAATGGGTTCACCAGCCTCTACTCTTGCCCTCTTCAATTCCGTTCCCTGTACAGCAGCTGATCTTTTAATTATAAATCACATCACCTCAATTTCTTATTTAAATCATTTCAATGACTCCCTGTTGCATTTGGGACATAATGCAAACCCTTCCGTGGACAAGGCCCTGCATTATCTGGACTCTGCCTACCTCTCCAAGATCTTCTCAGTCTACCTCATTTTATCCACATGGATCTTTTAATTTTTCAAACGGAGTTTAATTTTTCAAACCTTTACCCTTCTAAGTTCTTTTAATTTGTTCTTTTCTCTCCCTGTGAAGCTCTTCTCTGGCATATCTCATGCCTGGCTTATTCTCATGCGTCGGCCTCAGTTTAAGAGTTGTATTACAGTGATCTTGTCTCGCTTTGGTATCTAAATTCCTCCTTGGTTCTAAGCTATTTCCTTCATAACACAGTTTTCTTCCAAGAACTTATTATAATTTATAATTGCTTTGTGGTATTTGTGTACTTGTGTTTTGTCTGTCTCCTTAATGGAATGTAAGCTTTCCGGGAGGGTGGAAACCAAGACCATCGTGGCAGCACAGCACTGAGCACGTCGTTGGCACTCGTACCTGTATTCTGAATGAAGAATGTGCGTTCCTGCGTACTAGGAATTCTGCTACTAGTCACCTTAAATTTATTTCCTTAAATACTGGAAGTGTCATATATTTTAAACATATACTGAATAGCATAATCGAGATATGTTCATGTATGCATGTATGGCAAATAAAGATATCGTTGGGTCATAACATTTACTTTTGCATTGGATGTTTAGTTTTGTACACATCACCCATTCTGTAATTTTAGCGATTGATATTTTTATATATTTTGTTCTTTGCAGTTCAGCAGTGCAGCGTTAGATGTATGAACGGTGGCACCTGTGCAGAAGACCATTGCCAGTGTCAGAAGGGTTATATTGGAACTTACTGTGGACAACGTAAGGAAACATTGGACTCTATTATAAATTAGTTACTCTAGTGGGTATTTCATACTAGTTATAATCTAAGGTCATGTAAAATTTATGATTCTTTTAAAAAAGTAATTTTATGTAGTATGCAATCGAGTTTGTAATTTTTATCCTTTAAGAATTTTTTTCTCTTTTAGATTTTTTGTGCTTTAGATTATTGACGTTATTGAACACTATTAGTGCTTTATGAAATTTCACACAAATCATGGGTAAATATTTACTTCTGTCTAGCTCCATAAAGCGTGTGTTGCTTTCTGAAAAAAATAGTGATGTCTGTTTTGATCTCTCTCTCTTTCTCTCTCTCTCTCTGTGTGTATTTTGTACATATAATTTTTTAAGATATCTCAAAATCAACCTGAGGAAAGCCAATCTTATAAATTGTCCTTTGCTCAAATATATTCAATACCATAATACTGGGATATGAAATTATTTTTAAAAATCATATGCCATTGTGAAAGAAGGAGCTTTAATCCAGCAAAACTCTTACCTTCACTGGAGAATATCCTGCACTGATCAGGAAATACTGTTTTAGCAAGGCTACAAAGACTGAAGCCCCTGGATTGTGACACGTCACTGAGGAATACCGTAGATTAGTGTTTCCCACATTATGGGACTTTTGATGGGAAGTCGCACGCTTCTAAGTGTGGATGAGTGGAAGGACGTGACCTTAAAGCTGGATCACATAAGACAGTCCCTTTTCAGTCTAGGTTTACTGCTAATCTTCAAGAACTCAGTGAGAATTGCCGATCTCCCGTTTTAACAGAGAGAACAAGTCTCAGGCATACAAGAGTATCTAGCTTGTTTTTAATTAATATTATTTTATTATTGTTGGAGTTACTTAAAAAAATTGATTCTAGTTAGGGTAATTATTGCTTTCCGTTTATATTAGTATTATAAAGTGTTCTTCTAAAACAATTTAAGTAAAATAGGCAAGTTAATTAAAAAAATATATTCTGTGAAAGTCAGGGGTCAGCCCACTTTCTCTGTAAAGGCCAAATAGTAAATGTCTTAGACTTTGCGGTCTCTACCATTGTAGCTCAAAACGGCCGTAAACAATATGTAAATGAGTGAGTGTAGGTGTATTCCAGCGAAACATTATTTATGAACACTGAAATTTGAATTTCATATACTTTTTAGATTTCATGAAATATTATTAATCTTTTGATTTTTCAACCTCTTAAAAATGTGAGATGCCCCCTTAGCGTATAGGCAGTACAAAAACAAGTGGTGGGCAAGATTT
The DNA here is from genome assembly GCF_000243295.1 of Trichechus manatus latirostris. Lineage (NCBI taxonomy): Eukaryota > Metazoa > Chordata > Mammalia > Sirenia > Trichechidae > Trichechus > Trichechus manatus. The sequence continues at coordinate 7,651,178 of NW_004444057.1, read as the reverse complement.
GCCCTGTGAGTTGTCGTTTGCAGACCCCTGTATAGGTGGATGGTGCTTAGATATGGCAAAAGCTGTTAAGATAATCTGAGATTGACTAGGAAGAGCTTTACTGAACACTTTGGGGAGCGTTAAGGTACTTAAGACAGTACAGTTCATTGGGACCAGTTTTCTACCAAGAATAGAGATGCTAAGTATAATAACTTTTCTAGGCTAGGGTTAGCCAGGCAAGAGCAGGAAAGAGCTGGACAGTAGTGGAATAGAAAATTACAGCCAAGTTTTTTTTTTTTCCCTGTATGTTCTTTGTGCATTAGGTATTTTCCAAATTTTATACAGCGGCACCATTTTCTAACCAGAACAAAAGCAAAACCTATTATGAACACAGTATTTATGAGGAGACAGAATTATGCCCTTGTTTTTTATACCTTACAGGAGTATTAGGAGATCCACTTATATTCATATTTTACCCTGTTCATAACCAGAGAAGAGACACAATTGTAATTATCCTTCTTAAAACTCAACCTTTAGCTTTGTAGGGAGAAACTATAATTAGTGTAGAACGACGGGTGGAAAGAGCAGCCTTGCCTCAACTTATCTGTCTCAGAGTATTTGCTCAAAATCTGTCCTGAAACTAGACATTTTCAGCCTGGATTCAGCTCCTATATCTGTCTTGGGGGTATGTGTATATGCGTGTATTTTTCTGAAGGTATGCAGGATCAGCTCTGATAGGTGTGTTCCTTCCTTGCTCTTCACACAGAAATGAGCAGCTCAGAGATAGAAAAGACTTTCCCTTTCTGGGAGAGGTGCTTTTTTTTTAATATTCTATTGTTGTTAGGTGCTGTCGAGTCAATTTCAACTCATAGTCACCCCATGTGACACAGTAGAACTGCCCCATCAGGTTTTCTAGGCTGTAATCTCTATGCGAGTAGCTAGTTAGGTCTTTTTCCCACAGAGCCGCTGAGTGGGTTTGAACTGCCAAACTTTTGGTTAGCAGCTGAGTGCTTAACCGTTGTGCTACCTTATGTTCTGTTGCCCCTGTGTAAAACCATTTATGCTACGACATTTTCCAGTCAGGGGAAAGAGAAAGGCACTGGGTCAGAAAGTCATATACCTGAACATTTGTTCTCTAGCTATTTTGTAGGAGAAAAGAATCCTTGTCTAACATTTATTTCAAGAGTAATATGAGCATATGGTAGAAGCAAAATATGAAACTAAGACAATTCATTACTCAGCAAATAAGACGGTGAAGGTATGATAACAATTTAAACTCGTAGATATCAGCTCAGTAAATGGTTTAAGAAAGACCATTTTGTAAGTTCTCTTGTTGACAGAGTGTTGCAGTACTGAGAATAAAGAAGCAGATACAGCAATTTCAGTTTGTGAATCCAGTAGAGTCCTGGAAATATATTTGCTAAAATGAGGATTATGAAAACATTTAAGCTGCTTTCCCAGAAATGGAGAAAGCACGCTTTCCTTTCATTCCGCAATGTTTACTGAGCAACTACTGTGTGTCCTGTACTGTGCAAGATACTAGGAGCAGTGGGCTGTGCTCCATCCTCACAAAGCTTATATTCTGGTGGGGAAGGCAACAAGTGAAAAAGTAAATAAACTCAAAAAAACCAAACCTGTTGCCATCGAGTCAGTTCCGACTCATAGCAACCCTATAGGACAGAGTAGAACTGCCCCATAGGGTTTCTAAGAAGCACCTGGTGGATTTGAACTGCCAACCTTTTGGTTAGCAGCCAACCACTGCGCCACCAGGGTTTCTGAAAAAGTAAATACATACTATAAATTTAGGTAAATGAGATGTTCTAGGAGAAGAATAAAGCAGGGTAAGGGGGAGAGTGTCTGGGTCAGGATCAGAAGTCCTCTGCTGTTTCACACCAGGGGTCAGGGAAGGCATCTCTGGAAGATGATGTCTGAACACAGACCTGAGTTAAGTGAGAAAATGAGCTGTGCTTTTAGGTCCATGGAAAGAGTGTTCTAGGCAGAGAGAAAATAAATTCGAAGGACCTGTGGCAGGAACAGACTCTATTTTGGAAACAAGAAGACAGTGTGGCTAGAGTAAAGTGAGCAAAGGGAATAATGGTAGGAGGTGAGTTCAGAGAGGGAGGTATAGGGCCTTATGGGTCAAAGAAAGAAATTTGGATTATACCTTAAATATCATGGGAAGGCACTGGCCATTGCAGGAGTTTGAGCAGTGGACTGATGTGATCGGAGTAGGTTTTTTTTTTTTTTTTTTTTTTTTAATCACTCTGGCTGCTGTGTGGAGCTGGATTGTAGAAATGACAAGAGAGAGAACAAACAAGCTAGTCAGGAGGCTACTGCCGTGGTGCTGGTGATTGATGCTGCCTCTGTAGTAGTTGAGAATGTGATAAGTGATTTTGGAAGTAGAAGTATGGGAGACAGTGTGTGCTGGTAGATGGGGGTGGTGGCTGAGGGAAATAGGGAAAGCATAGATCAAAGTGACATCCAGAAGAGGATGTGGAATGAGGGATATCATTGGTGATGTCAGAAAGATCTTTGCTGAAAGCAGAGAATGCCAGAAAGATGTTTACCTGTGTTTCATTGGCTATGCAAAGGCATTTGGCTACGTGGATCATAACGAATTATGGATATCATTGGGAAGAATGGGAATTCCAGAACACTTTATTGTGCTCGTGTGGAACCTGTACATAGACTAAGAGGCAGTTGTTTGAACAGAACAAGAGGATGCTGTATGGTTTAAAATCAGGAAAGGTGTGTGCCAGGGTTATATCTTTTCATCAAACTTGTTCAGTTTGTACTCGGCAAATAATCCAAGAAGCTGGACTATATGAAGAAGCAGGTGGCGTCAGGATTGGAGGAAGACTCATTAACAACCTGCTATATGCAGATGACACGACCTTGCTTGCTGAAAGTAAAGAGGATTTGAAGTACTCACTGATCAAAGACTACGGCCTTCAGTATGGATTACACCTCAGTATAAAGAAAACAGAAATCCTCACAACTGGACCAAAAAGCACAACATCATGCTAAATGGAGAAAAGATTGAAGTTGTCAAAGATTTCATTTTAATTGGGTCCACAATCAAAAACCATGGGAGCAGCGGTCAAGAAATCAAATGACGTATTGCACTGGTCAAATCTGCTGCAAAAGACATCTTTAAAGTATTAAAAACAAAGATGTCAGTTTGAGGACTAAGGCGCGCCTGACCCAAACTATGGTATTTTCCATCACCTCATATGCATGTGAAAGCTGGGCAGTGAATAAAGAAGACTGAAGAAGAGTTGATGCCTTCGAATTATGGTGTTGGCAAAGAATATTAAATATACCATGGACTGCCAGAAGACTGAACAAATTCGTTTGGAAGAAGTACAGCCAGAATGCTTCTTAGAGACTTCTCACGTACTTTGGGCATGTTATCAGAAGAGACCAGTCCCTGGAGAAGGGCATAATGCTTGGTAAAGTAGAGGGTCAGTGAAAAAGAGGAAGACCCTTAACGAGATGGATTAACACGGTGGCTGCAACAGTGGGCTCAAACATAGCAACGGTTGTGAGCATGGCACAGTACTGGGCAGTGTTTTGTTCTGTTGTATGTAGGGTCGCTGTGAGTTGGGACTGATTCAGCAGCACCAAACAACAGCAGAGAGATTTGGTGGAGTACCTGATTGAATGGTGGTGCCATTTCTTGATATGGGACACTTAGTGGGGAGGAATGTGTTGGGTAGGATGTGGGGGTGGGCTGAAGACATGGGCTATTGAGGGTTCTGTTTTGGATTTGTTAGTCTGCGATCTCCATTAGATCTCCAGAAGGCCCTGAGTGGCACAAATGGTTAAGTGCTTGACTACTAACTGTAAGGTTGGTGGTTCGAATCCACCTAGAAATGCCTTAGAAGACAGGCACAATGATCTACATCCAACAGATCACAGCCATTGAAAATCCTGTGGAGCACAGTTCTACTCTGAAACACATGGGGTTGCCATGAGTCAGAATCAACTCAACTGCAGCTGATTGGGTTTTGGTTTATTAGCTCTCCAAGTACAAAGGTGTATGAACTCGGATCTTAGGAGAGATGTCAGAGATAGATGAACTTGAGAGCATATAGGCTGTGTTTTTATATAGATAACATTTTAAACAGAAGCCTAGGTGAAGATCACTAGGAAATTGGTGTAGATAGTGAAGGGAAGAGAGATGAAGCCAGAACCTTGATCCACCCCAACAGCTGGAGGTGGGGAAGAGAAAGCAGAACCAGCAAAGAGGAGTGAGAAATAGTGGATAACAGAACAGGAGGAAAACTGGGAGAGTGTGGTATCCTGGAAGACAGATGAAGAAGATAGTACCTGTAGTAAAGATTTATTTAGTCCTATGCCAGGGCCATAGGGTTTTGTTTGTTTCCTCTTTTTAACATTTTAACCTAGTTTAGAATGCTAATTTATCTGATACATTTTTTGTAGAAGTAACAACCATAATTTCAAATTGGACTGATGCTCAGGTGGCTGCCTCTGTGCTAAGTGGTACAGGAGTCACCTAATAAAAATGTGCACCTGTCTTATAATCTGGCACAAAATAGGTGCTCTGTAAATGTATGTTGAATAAAGTTGTTCTTTAAACTCCAGGCTTCTACAGTACATGATCATCGTTCAGTTTCACAAACCAATCAGCATAAAACAGGGTACACATTCCCTGACTGAGGTAGGCAGCTAAGAAACCAGCTCACTTTTCTATCTATGGTATGGCTTTTTCTCCCCTGCCTTTGCCTTAATTCCTAATACCAGGTGTGAGCATTTTTTCTTCCTGGGTGGTCAGCATTCTTTCCCTGATGGAAATTTAGACATACTTGAGTTTCTTCACAGCTCCAGTTGCAATATAAATTTCTGCCTCCATTATGTTTTATTACAAAAATATTATTTTATAGAATAACTTTCATCATAACTCATTCAAAAGAAGGAAATTTACCTCTTATTTTTTGGTCCTTTTTTAATGTTTCCTGCTTCTCTTCTTTTGCTTTTTCTCTTTATTGTAAACTTTGCATTTTATAAAGCAAGTCTTGTTTTCCATACAAATATTCTGTACTAAAAGAGAGGAAGGGAATTAAAGTTTATACAGCACCTCGTAACGTGCAACCAGTGTGCACTTTGCTTTGTACGTTTTATTTAATCTTCAAACTCCTGTGGGGTGGAAGCTATTAGGTCTGTTTTACAGTCAGCGAAACAGAATCAGAAAGATGATGTGGCTAGGAGGTGATGGGGACCTCACAGCCCATTATCGGTTCACTGCATGATTCTGCCTCCCAAAATAATGGGAAAAAATGTTGTGAAATTTTGACAGGATTTTTTCTAGTACCTGCGGTGCATCAAGAACTACAGTAGGTGACGGGATACAAAACCACACAAATTCTGGTCCCTGACCTGGACCAGGGGTCATACTTTCACATGAGAAGAATATAAGCAAATGTCTGTATCAGTGGGTCTCAATCTTTTTGCTCACAGGACCCTTTATATTTTTTAAAATTGAGGGTCCCAGAGATCTTTTATTTATATAGGTGATATCTATCTGTATTTATAGTATCAGAAATTAAAACAAATTTTAGTAATATTATTAATGCATTTAAAAAGTAATAGTAAACTCATGTTACTTGTTAACCTAAATATTTTTTATGAACAATAACTATGTTTTCCAAACCAAAAAAAAAAAAAAATTACTGAGAAGCGAGGCATTGCTTTACATTTTGAAAATCTCTTTACTCTCTGGCTTAATAGGAGACACCTGGATTCTCATAGCTGCTGCTTCTGCATTCAGTCTCTTGTGATATATTGTTTTGGTTAAAATGTATGAAGAAAATTCCGTCTCGCACATACATATTTGGAAGGGGAGGAGTATTTTAATAGCTCTTTTAGATAATTATGGATTTGTCTTACAGCCTCTGGGAAACTTCAGTACACACTTTTGGGAGGATGAGAGTGAGAAAGGCAAATAGTATCTTAGTCTTATTATGAAAACGGCTTTGACCTTGAGGGTCCCCGAGCACACTTTGAAAACTGCTCGTCTGTGTACAGTGTGGTAAATGATTTAATTGAAGTGCGCATGTAATGTGTGTTTGGAATCCTCAGGAGGGAATAAACATGTAATGTTGAGATTCATTTAATTGAGAAGGGAAGTGACAACTTTAAAGTAAATGACAAGTGATTTTAATTAAATATCTTTGTTTAATTACATCTTTAATATAAATATCATTACATTTGCTCTCTTATTACCACATCACATGAAAATGGCTGGGCAGATTTTTCACCAAATTTGAATATTCAGAATGGTGTGTCAAAAAATAAAATGTATTCATGAAATTCACTTTGCGTAGCCCCAGGACAGCATGAGGAAAGGACAGTTAGTGAAACATGTTTGAGGGGCCTGTGTGTCTGTTGATGGTGAAAGTTGCTTCATGCCTGTGAACATGCTTTGGACAAAGAACACAAAGTGGATTCAAATGTGAGTGCACATCAAGTCGTTGCAGGTGGTACTTTTGCTCAAGCCGCTTCTCACTTGAAAACACCATGTTGTTTGCTGCAGGTGAACAACAGTGCAGATTTACTTAGTTAATGATGGTGGATGGTTGTCTTTAAGTGATGGTAAGGAGTTGAGCTAGAAGTGCAGTAAGTTAAAATGATCACCTGCTTCTTGAAAGATGAGGCTTAACCTGAAATGGTTGAGCTCTTTCCAGGAGAAGCCCAAGGTTTATCCAGCCCTGTTCTATCTGGGATTCGGAAACTTTATTTTGGAAAGCCCTGCGAGAGGCCTTTCCTCTGCTTACTCAAGGATAGATCTTGAATCTCACGGTCAGTGACCTAAAGTTTTCACCCCGCTCATGTCTTAAAGACTACTGTAGTTATAATAAGAGGACGCATCTGAGGAAATGACTTTCATTTAAATTTCATACAGCTTGATAGCACTAAAGAATATTCCTCACATTTTAATTAGTTACATTAAATTAATGTTAACCTTCCTGTAGTTTATCTTTTTTAACGGTTGAACTTTTCAAATCCTGGTGACTGTTTCTGCAGAATGACACACTAAGAGTTCAGTGGCAGGTTTTTGTTTTCTTCCACATTCCTGTCCACCCCCATCTTTCTCATGTTCCTTGTGACCTTTATTCCCTTTGTTTTATCCTTCATAGTTATTTGTCTGATTTACTGCCCACCCCATATTTCAAGCAGTAATGAGTTGGAAGTGCTCCGTAGACCATGTGACCCACACTGCTGTGTCCAAGACTCAGCTTGGGACAGGTGAAGGAACAGAAAGATGTCGTTCTTAGGGAACTGTACTTGTGCAAAGGCGCACACAATCCGCCTGCCTCTGATCAAAGTGTCATTGCAGACAAAGGCCATTGGCATGGTAATGCTTTAGATGAAAGATACTTTTTGTTCCCGAATGCGTTTTGTTCTTGCTACTATCGGAAGAACAAAAATGACTCCATTCATTTTGGGTGATGCTAGGTCAAACAAAATTTTAAAAAAACCCATTGACATCGAGTCGATTCCAACTCCTAGCAACCCTATAGGACAGAGTAGAACTGCCTCAGTGGGTTCCCAGGGAGTGGCTAGTGGATTTGAACTGCCGACCTTTATGGCTAGCAGCCAAGCTTTTAACCACTGCACTACCAGGGTTCTGGTAGTCTGGTAAGGAAATAGCAGCATTGCATCTGCATACTTACTGCATATCAGTGTATTTATTGAGCTTCTCATTTTTGATAAGTACCTTACTTGAATATATTTTGCCCACTAACTTCCCCTTTTAAATTTAAATTGATTAATGTCTCTATGCTGTAATTTGTGGGCACAGGTGACAGAATACTTTATCATCCTCTCCTTTGTGAGGACAGAGTGTTTCTGTTCAGGATGGTGGGTTGGGAGACAAGCTCTTAGTATGAGTATTTTCTGTTTGAGGAGATACATGATTCTTGAGTTCAGCTGCTGTCAGTACTTATTTTTCCAAGGACTCTAAAGAGTGATCCTATAGAAGGAGACTTTCTTGGCTGTGAGCACTGCTGAGCTGAGTTACACTGCAGGGCGGTGCGGTCTGGAGGGAGAGCCACTGAGCTTCAGATCTGGCTCAAGGGCTCCCTCTGAACCCTCGCTACAACCCAACCCAACCCAAATTCTGGTTTCCTGGGTCACAAATAAAAACCAGTGCAAGGGAGTGTGTGCTGCGTGTGTTTCGTCATCATTAATTGAAAAATTTGGACTGTAGGTTAATTTTATATGAAAGTACTTACTGTATTGACAGAGTAAGGTTTTCTGTTTTTTTCTGTCTGTAACCGGCATGTAGATATTAGATGTTTTTCTTGATATTTTATTGCTGAAGTCGATGATGTCCCACACCCCAACTTTTCATGTTGCCCTTTCCTGTTTTACCTGTTTGCTGGCTTCATTTTCTTCTCTGACTTTTGCTTCTTCGCTTTATTGCCATATCCTCTATTTTTTCCATATTATGTCTTTTCCTCCTTTTTATTCACCTTCTATCCCTGCACCCTAGACTCTGCCTCCTTTTTTCTTCATTTCCTCATATCATTTTCATTTTCTTTTCTATGGATAGATTATACTGTTAGTAGAGCCAAAATGGAGGATTGAATAGTTATATTCTGACTAAATGAGCATCAAAGTCAGCTGATCCTTGTGATTCTGATTTTAAAAAGAACTTACCAAATACTTAACAATGTGATTTGAATGAATTGTGTAGATTTCTGTCTCAACCAGGGCTTCCAATAGGTTTGTTCTGGTTCGAAGCCCTGCTGAGAATTTGCATTTCTAACAAGTTCCCAGGCAGTGCTAATGGTGCTGGTTAAGGACCAATTCAGAGAACCACTAGCAGAGTAGTGGTCTCAGTATTTATTATACATAAGAATCACCTGGGGAGCTTGTTAAACCGTAGACTCAGATTCAGTATATCTGGGGTGGAAATGCAAATTCTCAGCAGGGATTCCAACCGGAATGAACCGGTTCGAAGCCCTGGTCTTAACATACACTTAAATATATTTACTTAAATGCATGTGTGAACTGAACTTGTGTTTTAGAGATAAAGAGCTTGTGTTTTAAAGATGTAATTTAACATAAGACCCTTACTTGTCAGCATCTCCACACAGCTATGTTGTACTCACATTGCCTATATAATGAGTTTCTTGCTGTGTTTATGTGCAGCTGTCTGTGAAAATGGATGTCAGAATGGTGGACGTTGTATTGGACCCAACCGCTGTGCTTGTGTGTATGGATTCACTGGCCCACAGTGTGAACGAGGTAAGAAAAATGAGAAACTCAGTTTGGAGAAGTTATTTTATTGTAAAAATGTATACTTTTTGTTATTCAGTAAAAATTCTTCTATTGAAAAAATACTGTTCTTTTTCTTTGATTACGTCTGTAATGTGAAGGTAAGATTCTGAGACATAACTAATAACAGCAACAGTGTCTCAATTTTTTCCGCTAGCATGACCTCAGTTCAAGAAGCCAACTCTGGGACTATAACCATCAGATAATTTTGAGTGAGTGATTGATGGCAAATCCTAATAATTCAAACTGGGAGTCAGTGTTGAGTGTGTCCTTGGTTGCACAATCCATTAAATCTGATTTAAATTGCCCCAACAATAAGGAAATACATTATTTCCCATTACAAAAAGTCCAGAGCCTAGTGGGTTTCAGGTAGGATGTGCTCAGTACTTTAACTCTTTTACTCTGTTTCTCCAGACCCTGCCATCCTTTGTGTGTTTTGTCTTAACCTAGAGTTGGTTATGGTTGTAAGATGGCTGCTAGCAGTAACTGAAGCAACATGCTTTCACATTCACCTACATACAGAGAAAACGTCTGCTCTAACCATAGACCAGTGACAGCCTCCAGAGATATTCATATGCTGATTGGCCTGAGTGTGTGAACCACACATAACCAGGGTGATGGTATTAATATGTTTGAAGTAGACTTATCAGAATTTGCCCTTGGATGGGGAGATGGGGGAAGCCTCACCAAAGTCACATGGAGGTGAGGATGAAGTATCTGAACAAAGTAGAGGATCTGTTGGGCAGGAGAAAAGGGGTGAGGAAATAAATGCTGGGTAGGTAGTCTAACATTGTCCACTTTATACAGGTTGATGGTCATTTGGGTCAATGTGAAACCAATTTACCATAATTTGAACAACAATTAAACTCACTGGCTGTAGATGGCTGAAAATCTCCAGTGTTGCTGTTCTAAGTGAACTATTAATAATGACCTGATAGCAAATGTGTGCCATAGTATATTGAAGAACTTAAACTTTAAAAATGTGATAAATAACTATTTTACACTGAACCATAAGAGTAAAAATATACTTTGGTAAATAGTCATGATAATAGCACAGTATGATGCGTTAAATTAACACTGATTTGTACATTTAAAAATGGTTAAAATGGCAGAATTTTTTAATACATATTTATATGACAGTCGAATATAGTCATACATAATTGTATACATCATCAATGTTTCTTCCCAGGCATTGTCATAGCATCTTAAAGTTTTATAGCATTTTTCTTTGTTGTGAAACTCTAGAGTATATGAAAGTATGTCAGTGACATATTACAGATAAGAAGTGGTGATTGTTTCTGTATAGGGGCTTTGAATTGCAAAGAAACCTTACATTTTAAAAATTATACTCATTACCCTGACAAAAACTTCCTTGGTATTCAGGTTAAGTCTTGAGACGAAACTGAGAAATTAGAATTATCTGAAGTTTGAAAGTCAGATGTACACAGCCTTTTACCATACTCTTGTTTGAACATGTACATCAAGATATTTATATTATTTCTAAGGTAATTAAGATTTCTTGGGAATGACGTACATTCCACAATGACAGAGTTTATAGTTACACTTAGCATGAATTTAAATGTCTTTACCAGATGCTTTTGTTTTGGGAAGAAAAATTAATTATGAAATGTTAGCATTAAAAAGATAAGCTGTTGAGAGTGGGATAACACAAATTTGCTAGAAGACATTAAGTTTATTTAAACACCGTAGGTTGCAAAATAGTTAAATTTTCAAACATAATCATAATTGGTGGGGATGATGTTCATTTTTCTGGAAGTTGTGTAAACTTTGCAGCTCTTTCATTCTGAAGCTCATTTCAAGTTTGGTTCCTAATTGGCAGAGAAAAGAGAGTAGTTTCAGCTCAGAGGCTTCCTAGGCATTGTATCATTGTTCTTTAACAGTTATTCATTCAACTGAATTTGTTAGTCCTTACCAAATTCATGGAAAGCCAATAAAGACTTACATACATTTTACATGTACACTAGCATGTTTTCAGAAGAAGTTACAAAATTAATTAGTTAATGAATTGGTCTTAAGGACATTTTTAAAACATAGGTTTGTTTCTTAAAAATCATTTTCACTACTACCCTTTGAATTAAAGTTCTAAAACTTCATTTCTTCCAAAGAAGAAGATAGTAATTTCCATGTTTGCATTGCGACCATAAACTTTAACATCTTTAGGTGATATCCTCAGTTTATTTTTTCAATCAATAATAGCTAATTCTGCTAAATTGTTTTCCTCAGGAAACGTGTCTGCGTAGATAAAAGAGGAATAAATTGTTTATGTTAAAAATTTAATGTTTGTGTTGTTTTTTTTTTAATTCATTTCAGAATATGTGTTGCTCTCTTTAGAAAAGAGAGATCTTTTTAAAATTAGGGATATTTTTCCTCCTTAATGTAGAACACATATAATTTTCCTTCAAATCGGCCCCTTGGGATCAGTTGTATGATAAACGTGGCTGCTTTTCCAGCTCTCTGGGCTTCTGGCAGACTCGTTTCCGGACTGGAGACAGAGACTGAGTGGTAACTAATGACTGGCATGATTATGGTATTTAATTTGAGTCTTGGTGCTGGGTAAGCTGAACCTCTTTGGAGTTCTCTTCTTACTCTTGCTGATATGTGCAATGACGTTTTATACATAGCATCAAAAAGGAATTCTTGTGTGGTCACATGCTGATTATAAATGCAGACAGCTCAGCTGTGTCCAGAGAACGTGAATATACACAATTCTTTTTTACCTCTCTCTCCAAACAGATGACATTTGAAAAATGTAAGTATGGTGCTTAATACACACCTGAGAATAAATAGAACTAAATCAGTATCATGTATCAGGGCTTGGTGTTTTTTTATTTTTTTTCTTCACGCTAAAAATATTCCTTGATATTTATCAATAGAGACTTTGTGAGGGAGGGATAAGAAATGAATTTACCTAAGGGATTTCTGGAAAAAATAAAATGATTAAATAAATGTGACCTGCCCAGAGCTCCTATTTCAATTTCTTTGACTTAAATGATTACTGAAATCTTGTTTTGTAAATTAAATATTTCTTCTAGGTTATATAAGGATCATCTGTTAGATAGATCCTAGTCCTTTTAAAAAAAAAATAATAACAACAACAAAAATCAAACCTGTTGCTGTCCAGTCGTTTCAGACTCCTAGCGACCCTATAGGACAGAGTAGGACTGCCCCATAGGCTTTCCAGGGGGCGCCTGGTGGATTCGAACTGCCGATCTTCTGGTTTGCAGCCAAACTCTTAACCACTGCATCACCAGGGCTTCAGACCCTTTTAAGTCATGCTTAAATTACTATTATAAATTGTTTTTTATCATATAAACCTCACTTCCCAAAGAAAACGCATAAATTCTGGAAGAAATTCAAATGCGGTTATGCTTAATGGGAGTCCCTGGGTGGTGCATATGGTTAAGTACTAGAATACTAGCTGAAAGGTTGGAGGTTTGAACCCACCCAGAAATGCATGGGAAGACAGCCCCAGCTATCTGCTTCCAAAAGGTCACAACCTTGAAAGCCCTATGGAGCGGTTCTACTCTGCACACTTGGGGTCACCATAAATCAGTTATCAACTCAATGGCAACTAACAACAACGATAACTATGCCTGATGGCATTTCCTTTGAAATGTATATCCTTTGGTGAATAGTACTTTAAAAAGGAGACTTAGAGAACTATTTTCTTTTATCTATTGATACTAGTTTTAAGAAAAATTCCTTTTATTAATCTACAACTGCAATGAGAAAATTACGAGATCAAGTTGCAAATGTTAGGGTTTATAAAATCTAAACTTTCAAGCCTTTATGTAAATTGAAAATGCATTGATATCAGTTAAGACAATTTTCATGAAAACATCCAATTGTAGAACCTAATGCCGTGCCTCTGCTTGAATACCTCCAGTCACGGGGCACTCACTCCCCCACATTGTGAGGCAGTGGTTCATCATCAGCCCTAGTTGTTGGAACTCTGCATTCATATGCTTTTGCCCAAACTGGACGTTTAACTAATGAATATCAAGTCTGTAAAAATTTGCACCTTTTGATATGTCTTGTCCATTTAACTTTAGAAAAGCTCTACCAATTTCTACTTCAACTCTTAGTAAGAGTGTAAGTTTCTTCCTGCTGTTGTCAATATAGGGTTTTTAGACATTTTGAAATTCTTTTCATTTGCTTGGGGAAAAAAAGTAATTGTTTTAAATTGGAATTGTATGTTTACTTGTGAAGTTCAGTCTTTTCTCCCTTTATTAGCTTTTGGCCTTTCTTTTTGTCTGTTTGTTCATATTCTTTGTTTTTAAGTGGGTTGATTGTGGTTTTCTTACTGATTTTTAAGAGCTTTTTACATATTAAAGGTAAGAATTGCTTATTTGATATACATAAGGCTATATTTTCTTAGTAATTCATTGATTTGGCTTGTAATTTTGTTTATGGCAATTCCTGCATATGGATATTTTCAGTATATTATGGTCAGGTTTATCAGTCTTTTCTTGTTGTTATTTATTCCTTTGGTATTACATTTCAAAAGTCCTTCCCCATTCTAAGATCATGTAAGTATGATCTTGTTTTTTTTTAATATAATATTTTTATAATGTGTGTTTTTAGAATAAATATGTTCTATAGTTTTTTTTTATCCCTAGTCCTTTTGAGAGTTTATTTCTTATTTAACTTTTTAACCACAAGTTAGAATATGCAGGAGGAAACAAAAGTAAATTTATATATCTTTAATATTTATTCATCCAGTATTTGTTCAGTGCTTAGTAACCATTAGGCTAAGTACTTTGAAGCTGAGTTAGAAAGACACTTAATATATACTCCCTGTTAATGAGAAATGATTTTTTTAATTTAAGGAATAGAACTATTCATCTACTTTAAACACTAAGATGCAATATAACACAGTATGTAACAGGAGTTGGAAATATTTATATGAGTGCTCAGAAATGCTTCCTGATTAATGGAGAATTGGGAAGACCTTCCTGTCAGTTAACCAGGATGAAAAAGTTATAGCTCGTTATAGTGAGACACCAAACAGTATCAGACTAATTCTTATATTGATATTATATGTCTATCAAGATTGAATCTTACACTAACATTATTTAAGCTCTATAATTAACTACCACCATCACTGAACTGATAATATTTGTTTCATAGAAATAAACATACCTGTCTTTTTCTTGGACTCTGAAGGTTTAGTGAGAATGAAATTACAGGGAACAGAGAGAACGTTACCAGCCACAGATGTCAAACTCACGTGTGCCCACACACACACACACACACATATTTCTGTACTTGTGAGGGCCGTTAGGAACATTTTATAACCGTGCACTCTGTAAGCTAAACTTAACCTTAAATGGGCATCAGAGAAATACAAAAAGATCCGTGGGAACTTAACTTTTTGGAACTAGCTCAGATGACTTCCTTATCTTGAGTGCCATTAAGAACGCCAGGGAGAGAAAATGGAGAAAAAAAAGCGGACAGTGGAAAGGGAGAGAAAAGTAAGCGGATAAAAATGAAGGATGATGGGAAAAGGGAGATGTAAGGCAAAGACTAGGAGCAGAGACGTTTTGTTGTATAAAGGGAGGGTCTGGGCTTGGGAGAAAATAAACTGGTTTGATCTGGGAGAGGCCAAGACTCTCACTTGTGGGTCCTTGGTTTAAGCCTCTGCTGTTGAGATCTGTAGAATAAAATGGAATGTTTAGGCCAGATCATGATTTTATCCTTCTTTGATGTTTTATCCTTCTTTGAATTAAAGCAGTGAGTATTTTCTTTTATTCCTACTCCAAGTGCCTTTATTTGTGTGTTTCTTTGTTTTTGGCTTCTCTACTTAGAGACAGAGAAACCTGCAATATAAAATTAAAATGTTAAAATATTTTATATTTGTGTAACTCCATAAATATTTTTCTATATATTTTTTCAACATCCATTTGGAAGCCATTAGAGGAAAATGGGGAAAACTACCAAATTAAATATATATGTGTGTATATATAGTATGAAATGTTATTATATGGGATTAAGTCAAAAGTAATTAATGAAATGTATATGGGACGGTTATATAATATACACCATGGATTTTAAAAATCTGAAAAATTACAAATTCTTGAGTAACACCTGGCTCCAAGGTTTCAGGTAAAAGATTGTGGACCTGTAATTACCTTATATAATTGTTGGAAATATTAAAAGTAATACTGTAGTAAGCACCTGACATGTAATAGCCAGAGTGCCTGGCACATGGTAGGCATCCACTGTTAATTAATTCTTGGGTTTAGGAACATAGAGTATAGGCAAACTCAAAGCTTAATAATAAAGAGCTGTGTAACCTTGGTTGACCTCACTGATCTCTGTTTCTGCATATATAATATAATAACTAACCAAACCAGTTGTTCAGTTGATTCCCACTCATGGAAACCCCATCTGTGTCAGAGTAGAACTGTACTACATAGGGTTTTCGATGACTGATTTTTTGGAAGTAGATCACCAGGTCTTTCTTCTGAGGCATCTATGGGTGGATTTGAATCTCCAGTTTTTTAGTTAGCAGCCAAAGGCATTAACCATCTGCACTACCCAGGGACGCCCTGTGTATATAATAAAAAAACCAAACCAAACTCGTTGTTGTCGAGTCGATTTCAACTCATAGTGACCCTGTAGGACAGAGTAGAACTGCCCCATACGGTTTCCAGGGAGCATCTAGTGGATTCAAACTGGCAACTTTTGGTTAGTAGCCATAGCTCTTAACCACTGTGCAACCAGGGTTTCTGCGTATATAATAGGTGGTATTTATGTCAAACCTTGAAGTATTTTTGTGAAGACTAAATGATACGGTACAATCACCTGACACTCAATGAATGATGATTATTAATAATAATGTCTTCTTAACTGGGATCCTTCGTTATCAAAAAGGCTGATTACTCTTCAGAATGGAATATCCAAAAATGGAATCTTGAATGGAGAAAAAAAGGATTTGTTAACTATTTATTGCTATATAAAGAAAAGTTAATGCAGCTTTTATTCCACGTGAAAGGAGTCGGAATAGATAGCATATATTAAGAAAAGTTCACATTTGTATTATGAGAATTAAATGAGAGGGAAAATGCCTAGCCAATGCTTGGCATTTAGTAAGTGCTCAATAAATAATAAACTCTAATTATAAAAAAAATAAAGCCAAGATATGATGATAGCTTGGGCAAAGTTGTCTTGATGGGTGAGGAAAAGATTGTCTCAGCATCACTGGGACTACCTCAGTTCAGGGTACATTAGTTGTGAGCAATGAAAGTTTTATCATTTTAACATTTGTACTTTTTGTGACAATACTGATCGAATGAAAAATATTGTATTCCATTATTCTCTCAATAATGCTACCTTGCACGTTATGCGATTTGACTTTTTAGACCCTTGTTACTTTGTTTTGGCATGTTTCTACTGTAAATACCAGTGTTGCTATCAGTAGTTACTTTAACTGGCCCCTTTAAGATAATCTTAATCTTCCCCTTCCCTATGCACAAGGCATTGTTCTAAGCATTTTACAGGTAACGTGTGTGTGTGTGTGTGTGTGTGTGTGTGTGTGTGTGTGTGTGTGTGTGTGTGTGTGTGTGTGTATTTAGAGAGAGAGAGAGTTTACTTCACTCAAGGTGTTTGCAATCAATAGGAATTGCATATTGCTAAATCTGGTAAAAGAAGTAGGTCAGAGAGGTCTTCAAAATCCAGTCCAGAGGTCAGTTCCTCTGTGAAGCTTTTCTTGACCACTGCCCCCCTTAGCCCCAACTTTGCTTTTCTTGCAAATGCAAGGCACTCTGTTCTTTTGTCTTACCTGCCATATATTCCATCCCTCTATAATAGCACTCTTTATCATTATGATTGCTTATTTACTTGGATGTTAGCCCCTTAGGAACAGAGGTTTTTATTTTATATTGCCCTTGTGTTTGCTAACTCCACAAAGTGCAGCGTGTGGAAGACACACTATATACACACTATGTATGTGACTGTGTAAACATACAGATTTCAGGTAGAATAAATAAGATGAAAGGAGTGTAGAAGTATTAAAGGTTCTCGTATGTTTGTAGAAGCTTATTCATCCAGTGTAGCTGTACCACACAGTTAGTGAAATGGAAGAATAGGGGATGGGGCTGCAAAAATAGACTTGGACCTTAATATATAAAATCTGAAACACGAGGGTCAAGAGACTGTCCTCTATTAGTAGGCAGTGGGGAGAGGAAGTATGAAGAACTTCTGTACTTGAAAGTAATTCTCTACAAAGGTTAACCTGGGGTGATAAACAAGATGGAATGAAGGATGGAAAGATTGAAGGCAGGGAGACCATTTGGGAGAACTGGTTAATATCAGCTAGATAATAGCCATAAATGTATTAAGTTTATATCCTGTTTTCATTATGATTATGAATTTATGATCTATGATTTATTTCTACATAATTAGTATAAATTTGAAATGGAAAGTTCTGTAATATTTGAGAAAATAAGTAGCATTTATTGAACATTTAGTATTAATGCTTCAGAGGAATTAATGCTGATAACCCTAAGGTATGGTTTCTGTCTTTTTTAAGTAACGTTACTAGAAAAAGGAGGTACAGAGAGAGAAAGCAACTTATTCAAGTTCACTCAGCTTATAAATGGAGAAAGTAGGATTTGAACGTACGTAGCATAACCTCAGAACCCATGCATTTAACTATACTTTAAGTGAAATGTAAAGCAAACTGTATTCTGAAGTATACTGTTGCAAAAATAATACAGTTCCACTTTTTACAACTATATCTGCCGATTGTTCAGTATGAGCAATGATAAACAGGGTAAATGATGCCAATTGAATGAAAGGGGGGCTTGCTGTTTTAGTTTTCTTTTGTTATCTGCCCTAGGAAATACTTTTGATATATAAATTTCAGATCATACTTCTGAATTAATATACCTAGAGTTCCTTGTATATGTGATTCTCTAAAATATTTATTCAAAATTCATAATGCTTAAAAGAAAATTGAGACTTCTGTTTCCAGCCAAGATGTAGTAACAAGAACCAGATTAACTCCCTTGCCTGAAAAGAACTAAAAATAAAAAACACAGGATAAAATATATGAAGCAATGGTATTTCAAGATATTGGACATTAGGCAACAAAAGACAAGGATTTCTGAGAGAACATAAACAATGTGAGCCTTTTGATTTCCCCATATTGCTGCCTGGTGAGAGTTTCCAGACCATGATGTAGGGAGAGAGAACTCAGGCAAAGCCCTAAGTTGAGGAGATGGAGCTCAGATTCCAGGGAGACCAAAGTGGCTAGAATTCTCAGGACAATACCAAAGAGAGCTGTATGTATAGAGACAACTCGGTAACTCTCCAGAGGTTGCCTCTCACGTTTTCAGCAGAATACTGATCAGTACATGCGTGTGAGGCTGGAGAAAGAACTACTCAAAAGGATTAGAGGGGACAATACTCAGAGCACCCACAAGCCCATAAGTACTGCCTTTCCCACAAACCAGACTAGAAAACCTCATAATCTGTGGAACATTGAGTAGAGTATTTTAGAAAGGCCCTGTCTTAGCAGTAAGGAGTAATTAGCCACAGACTAAACATTGCTCTGATCCTGGCTAAAAAAATCCTAAAAGTAACAACCAAAAAGATTCAATATCCAAGACCAAAGTTCAAGGATATTTATAAGAATACAAAAATACCCAGCATTCAACACAATAAAACTCCCAGTGTAGGACATCCAGTCAGATGTTACCAATCAAAAATTTTCTGTGATAAATCAGGAAAGTATGATCATCATCATAAGAAATATGATTCAAAATCAACCCAGATCCAATACAGAAGTTAGAATTAGCAGACTAGGAGATTATCACAGTTATTATAGGGACATGCCGTATGTTCCAAAAGCTAGAAGAATGTTTCAAAATGTTGAGTAGAGATGCGGAATCCAAATTGAACTTCTAAAGCTGAAAACTGCAATGTCTGAGATGAAAAATACTTGGATGGTGTCTTAGTCATCTAGTCCTGCTGTAACAGGAATACCACAAGTGGATGGCTTTAACAAACAGAAGTTCATTCTCTCTCAGTCTAATCGGCTAGAAGTCCAAATTCAGCTTCAAGGGAAGGCTTTCTCTGTCAACTCTGGAGGAAGGTCCTTGTCATCAATCTTCCCCTGGACTAGGAGCTTCTCCTCGCAGGAACCCTAGGTCCAAAGGATGCACTATGCTCCTGGTGCTTCTTTCTTGGTGATATGAGGTCCGCATGTCTCTCTGCTCACTTCTCTTCTTTTTATCTCAAAAGAGATTGGCTTAAGACACAATCCAATCTTGTACATTGAGTGTTGCCTCATTAACATAACTGCCACCTATCCCACCTCATCCTCTAACATCATAGAGGTAGGATTTACAACACATAGGAAAATCACATCAACTGACAAAATGGTGGACAATCACACAATACTGGGAATCATGGCCTAGCCAAATTGTTACACATATTTTTGGGGGACACAATTCAATCCATGACAGATGGGATTAACAACAGATAAGACATTGGAGATGAAAAGATTAGTGAATCTGAGAGACAAAGCAATAGAAACTATTTGAAATGAAGCACAGGGGAAAAAAAGGCTAAAAAATATAGAAGAGCATCAGTGAGCTTAATGAAAATTCCATACTAAATACATGTAACTGTAGTTAACAAGTGGATGGCAGAAAAAAAATTTGGCAAAATAATGGTCAATAATTTTCTAAGGTTGATGAGTACTATAAACTGAGAAGTCCAAGATCAATGAATCCCAAACGAAAGAAACATGAAGAAAATTATATTAAGGAATATGACAATCAAATTGCTTACAACAAAGGGTAAGAGAAAATCTTAAAAGCAGCCTGAGAAGAAAGGCATGTTTTGTACAGAGAAACAAAAGATAAAAGTGACAGCAGATTTCTTGTCAGAAGTAGTACAAGCAAGAAGACACTAGAAAGGTATGTTTAAAGTACTGAAATAATAATAAAAATCTACCTAGGTTTGTATACCCAGGAAAAATATCTTTCAGAAATGAAAGTGCATTGGTGATGATTGTACAATATGATTCATGTAATTGATCTCACTGCATTGTGTATGTGAAAAATATTGAATTGGCAAATTTGGTGCTATCTATATTTTTACAACAGTTGTAAAAAAGCAAAAAAAGCAAAATAAATACTTTTTCAAACATATGAAAGCTGAAAGAATTCATCACCTGCAGATGCACAATTAAAAAATAATACCAGATAAAAGTATGAATCCATACAAAGAATAGAGAACATCAAATAAAGCAACTGTGTGGGTAAATATGAGATTTTTTTTCTTTCTACTAAAATATCTTTAAAAAAATGGCTTTTTAGACAAAAATAATTACAGCGCACTGTGGGGTTTATAGCTGATGTGGTGGTAAAACATAAAAAAAATAGCACAAAGGCAGGGAGGTTAAGCACTATAATATTTGAAGATTGACTGTGGTAAGTTAATGATGTATATACGCCAAACTCTAAAGCAACCATTGAAAAATAAAGAGGGATAGACAATAAGGCAATGAAAGGTAGTAAAATGGAATCACTAAAAAGAGGATAAAGGGAACAAGTAACGAGTAATAGATTTTAAACTTACCCATATCAATAATCACACTAGATTTAAATGGTCTTATCACTCTAATTAAAAGGCAGAGATTGTTGTTAGGTGCCATCGAGTTGGTTCCAAATCATAGCGAACCTGTGTAAAACAGAATGACACACTGCCCAGTCCTGCCCCATCCTCACAATCCTTGCTATGTTTGAGCCCCTTGTTACAGCACTCTGTCAGTCCATCTTGTTGAGGATCTTTCTCGTTTTTGTTGAACCTCTGTTTTATCAAGCATGATGTCCTTCTGTGGAGACTTGTCCCTCCTGATAACATGTCCAGAATAAGTGATATGAAGTCTCGCCATCCTCGTGTCTAAGGAGAATTCTGACTGTACCTCTTCCAAGACAGATTTGTTTGTTCTTCTGGCAGTCCATGGTATGTTCAGTATTCTTCACCAACACCATATTTCAAAGGAATCAATTCTTCTTAGGTCTTCCTTATTCATTGTCCAGTTTTCACATGCATGTAAGGCGATTGAAAATACCCTTGCTTGGGTCAGGCATAGCTTAGTCCTCAAAAGGACATCTTTGCTTTTCAACACTTTAAACAGGTCTTTGCAGCACATTTGCTCAATGCAATACATTATTTGATTTCTTGACTGCTGCTTCCATTGGCGTTGGTTGTGGATCCAAGTAAAATGAAATCATTGACAACTTCAATCTTTTCTCCATTTATCATGATGTTGCTTATTGGTCTAGTTGTGAGGAATTTTGTTTTCTGTATGTTGAGGTGTAATCCATACTGAAGGCTGTAGTATTTGATCAGTAACTGCTTTCAGTAAGCAAGGTTGTGTCATCTGCATATTGCAGGTTGTTAATGAGTCTTCCTCCAATCCTGATGCTATATTCTTCTTATAGTCCAGCTTCCTGGATTATTTGCTCAGTATACAGATTGAATAAGTATGCTGAAAGGATACAACCCTGACACATCCCTTTCCTGATTTTAAACCACGCAATGTCTCCTTGTTCTGTTCAAATGACTGACTCTTGGCCTATGTACAGGTTCTGCAGGAGCACAATTAAGTGTTCTGGAATTCGTATTCTTTGCAGTGTTGTCCACAATTTGTTGTGATCCACACAGTTGAATGCCTTTGCATACTCAATACAAAACAGGTAAACATCTTTCAGGTATTCTCTACTTTCAGCCAAGATTCATCTGACATCAGCAGTGATTCACTTCGTTCCATGTCCTCTTCTGAAACTGGCTTAAATTTCTGGCAGGTCCCTGTCTATGTACAGCTGCAACCATTTTTGAATTAACCTTAGCAAAATTTTACTTGTGTGTGATATTAAAGATATTATTTGATAATTTCTGCATTCTGTTAGATCACATTTCTTTGGAATGGGCGTAAGTATGGATCTCTTCCAGTGTGTTGGCCAGGTAGCTGTCTTCCAAATTTCTTGGCATAGGCAAGTGAGCACCTCCAGCCCTGCATCCTTTTGTTGAAATATTTCAATTGGTATTCCGTAAATTCCTGGATGCTTGTTTTTCACCAATGCCTTCAGGGCAGCTTGGACTTCTTCCTTCAGTACCATCAGTTCCTGATCATATTCTCCCTCCTGAAATGTTTGGATGTCGACCAATTCTTTTTGGTACAGTGATTCTGTGTATTTCTTCCATCCTCTTTTGATGCTTCCTGTGTAGTTCAGTATTTCAGTATTGCAACTCAAGGCTTGAAATTTTTCTTCAGTTCTTTTAGCTTGAGAAATGTTGAGCCTGCTCTTACCTTCTGGTTTTCTAGCTCCAAGTCTTTGCACATTTCACTGTAATACATTACTTTGTCTTGAGCTGCCCTTTGAAATCTTCTATTCAGCTCTTTTACAACATGATTTATTTCGTTCACTTTAGCTACTCTACGTTCAAGAGCAAGTTTCAGAGTGTCTTCTGACATCTGTTTTGGTCTTTTCTTTCATTCCTGTCTTTTTAATTACCTTTTGCTTTCTTCATGTATAATGTCCTTGATGTCATCCTACAACTCGTCTGGTCTTTGGTCATTAGTGTTGAATGTGTCAAATCTATTCTTGAGATTGTCTTTAAATTCAGATGGGATATACTCAAGGTCTTCTTTTGGCTCTTGTGGACTTGTTTTGATTTTCTTCAGCTTCAACTTGAACTTGCATATGAGCAGTTGATGGTCTGTTCCGCAGTTGGCCTCTGGCCTTGTTCTGACTGATGATGTTGAGCTTCTTCATCCTCTGTCTCCACAGATGTAGTTAATTTGATTCCTGTGTATTCCATCCAGTGAGGTATACATATGTATTTTGCCATCTAGGTTGTTGAAAAAAAGTATTTGCATTGAATAAGTCATTGGCCTTGCAAAATTCTGTCATGTGATCTTTGGTGTAGTTTCTATCACAAAGGCCATATTATTCATTCAGCTACCAGTCCTTCTTTGTTTCCAACTTTCACATTCTAATCACCAGTAATATCAATGCATCTTGATTGCATGTTTGATCAGTTTCCCACTGCAAAAGTTGGTAAAAATCTTTACTTTATTCATCTTTGGCATTAGTGGTTGATGTGCAGATTTGAATAATAGTCATATTCACTGGTCTTACTTGTAGACCTGTGGATATTATCCTTTCACTGACAGCCTTGTACTTCAGGATAGATCTTAAAATGTTCTTTTTGATGATGAATGTGACGCCATTCCTCTTTAATTTGTCAGTCTCAGCGTAGTAGACCATATGATTGTTCAATTCAGAGTGCCCAGTACCAGTCCATTTCTGCTCACTAGTGCCTAGGAAATCAATCTATATGCGTTCCATTTCATTTTTGATGACTTCCAATTTTCCTAGATTCATACTTTGTATATTCCACTTTCTGATCATTAATGGATGTTTGCAGCCGTTTCTTCTCATTTTAAATCGTGCCTCATTAGCAGATGGAGGTCGTGAAAGCTTGACTCCATCCACGTCATTCAGGTCAACTCTACTTTGAAGAGGCAGCTCTTCCCCAGTTGTATTTTGAGTACCTTCCAACCTGGGGGGCTCATCTTCCAGCACGATAGCATACAGTGTTACGCTGCTATTCATAAGGTTTTCACTGGCCTATTTTTTTTTTAAAAATAGATCACCAGATCCTTCTTCCTAGTCTGTCTTAGTCTGGAAGCTCTGCTGAAACCTGTCTGCCATGGGTGACCCTGCTGGTATATGAAATACCTGTGGCATGGCTTCCAGCATTGCAGCAACATACAAACTACTGCAGTACGGGAAACTGACGGGGGAGTGGTGGCAGAGGTTGTTAGATAGGGTAAAAAAAGCAGTATCTAATTATATACTGCCTGTAAGAAATGTATTTTAAATATAAAGTCATAAATAGATTAAAAATAAAATGATGGGGAAAAATACCAGGCTAACACTAACCAAAAGAAAGCTGACAGATTAATACCAAAATAAATTTCAAGGAAAAGAATAGTATTAGGCATAAAGCAAGCCGTATTATAATGGTAAAAAAGTCAGTTAATCAAGAGAACATTGCAGTTCTAAATGTTTACATACCTAGTAACAGCTTCAGAACACACACACACAAAAAAAACTGATTGGACTATAAGGAAAAATAAACACTCTACCCCACTATAAGGAAAAATAAACATTCTACCCCCAAAACAATAGAGAATACTCACTTTTTTCAAATGCACGTGTAACCTTTAACAAAATAGACCACGTTCTGAACCATAAAAGAAGTTTCAAAAAATTTAAAAGGATTCAAGTTATGCAAAGTGTGTTCACAGTCCACAATTGCATCAAATTAGAAATCAGTAATAGAAAATAGAAAAACCCATGTATTTAGAAATTGAATAACACTTCTAAGTATCTATGGACCAAAGAAAGTAAAAACAGGAATCAGAAAATAATTTAACTTAATAAAAATGAAAACAACATATCAAGTTTTGTGGAATGACATTAAAGGAGTATTAGAGGGACATCTATAGTTCTAAAGTTCTGTGTTAAAAAGTCTCAGGTCAGTTACCTTAGCTTCTCCAGTAAAAAGCTAGAAAAAGAGGAGCAAATTATATAAAAAGGTAGACAGAAGAAAAAAATAGTTCAGAGTGAAAATAGTAAAGTAGAACACATAAAAACACAGAAAATAATTGAAATCAGAAGATGGTTCATTGAGAAGATCAGTAAAATTGATAAAGCCTCTAGCTATGATCAAGAAAAAGAGAAGACAAAAATGATCAGTCTCAGTAATGTGAGATGTGGTATTACTACAGATTCTACTGATACTGAACAGATAATAAACCAGTAGCATGAACAATTTTATGCCAATAAAGGTAAAGTGGACCATTCCTGGAAAGACACAAATAGAGAAACCAGAAACAGGTCCATACATGTATGGACGACTGATTATCGACAAAGGTGCAAAGGCAATTCAGTGGGATCTTTTCAACAAATGGTACGGGAACAAAAAAAAGACGGAACTTTGCTTTGTGTACCTCCCATCAGATACAAAAATTAAGTGCAAACGGATCATAGACCTAAATGTGAAGCCTAAAATGGTTAAACTTCTAGCAGAAAACATAATTTTTATGACCGTTTGTTAGGCACAGATATATTACATACCACATCAGCATGACCACATTTAAAAAATAGGTGAACTGAATTTCATCAAAATTAAAAACTTCTGGTCTTTGAAAGATATTGTTAAGAGAATGAAAAGTCAAGCCACGAGCTGGTGAATGTATTTGCAAATCCTATGTCTAATAAGGGGCTTTTATCCAGAATATATAAAGAAATCTCAAAACTCAATAGTAAGAAAACAAACCACCCAGTTAAAAAAACTAGTTCATACATTTTTATAGACACTCACCAAAGAAGATAAATGAATGACAGATAAGCACATAAACTGTTGAATATCATAAACACAAATTAAAATCACAATGTGATATCACTACACTGTAACTTTCATAAATTGCTGGTAAGAATGTTAAATGGTACAGACACTTTGGAAAATAAGTTTGTCATTTTCTTAGTTAAAATATATTATTTAGCAATTCCACTTTTAGTTATCTGTCCCAGAGAAATGAAGGCATATGTCCATTGGAAGACTTGTACCTAAATGCTCATATCAACTTTATTTGTAATAGTATCAAGCTGAAAACGATCCAGATACCCATGAACAGACAAGTGAATAAACAAATTGTGATACGTTCATTCAGTAGAATAGTATTCATTCATAAAAAATGCACTATTGATACATGCAACATGGGTGAATGTTAAAATATGTATGTTGAGCTAAAGAAGCCTGACAAAAAAAGAGTACATAGGTAATGTGTGATTCCATTTATATATAATTCTAGAAAATTCAGACTAATCTGTTGTGACAGCTCGCTGATCAGTGATTGCCTGGGGATGGGGAGGTGGGGAGGAACAGGGTAGAGTAATCACAAAGGGGCAAGAAGAAACTTTTTGGGTTGATGGATGTGTTCATTATTTAGACTACAGTGATGATTTCACAGGTTTATATACATATATAAAAGCTTATATACTTTAAATATGTGCAGTTTCTTGTATGTCAGTTATACCTCAATAAAGCTATTAAAATTTTCTAAAATTGAACAATGGAAGTAATTATTTACTTTTTTTTTTTTTTTGTATAAGTTAGTTTTGATTTTAAGATTAATGCTTCTGATTATATATTTTATTTTTAATATGCTTGCAGAAAAAAGCAGTGCATGTATGAAAATCTGAATTTAATGCCTTTCAGAGAACTTAATTGACACTGCATGCTAATAAGCAATATGAATAAATCCCAGTGCAGAACTCCTTGAAAGGAGTGATTGCTGAATGGTGGATGAAGTGGAATAGTCTAAGGGAAATGGAATCTATGTGTCTTTGAAAAGGTATATTAATATTATCTAATCTAATCTGTTGTTCCCTAGAGGGATACAATCCTAATTTATGCTTTTTTGATCCTCTGCTAGTATTAAACTTGTGCTCAGATGCAGTTAGGGGAACACATTGATGGACACTTCTAATGCACCATGCCTACTACTTTTGGGGCTTTCATTTTGGAACACTGTGAAAGCCTTGTCACTAATTATTGTTCACATAATTAGTATGGAGTTGTCAAGGGGCAGTTGGTCCAGGGAACCAGGAAATATTACTAGAAAAATAGTAGGAATATTTTTATTATACAGTCATACCAGGAATTTCCTTTTAAGGAATTCAGAACTCAATTTAGGTTGGACAAAGCATCATAGTAAATAGGAAGAAGGATTTTCTACCTGCCTATTTTTGCTTTTTGGGAGCTTTTGTCCTTACAAAGATAGTGTAAATTCTTTAAAAATATTGATTATTTTAGATTCGCTTTAAACATTATACGTATCTCCTTACAGTCTTATGTTAAGATTTAAAATCTGAATAATTATACCTCCATTTCTTGATTTATCAACATTATACAGTTTCTCAACTCTTCAACATGAGGGGAGTCACTCTTGGATCCTTTATTATTGCTGTCTGTTTCACTGCACCTGTTGGTTGATTGAATTGAGTCATCAAGTGATTTTTCTAGAAGTGCTCATGGGGGCTTTCTTATTGTGGAGAATGCTGACCAGTTTCCTTATACTTGAACTCCAACTTGGGTACGTTAATTTTTTGGGGGATATACTTTTTCCTCCTTATGTTTCCATACCAGTTTCAGTTGAGACGATTCTGACTCCTGGTAACTCCATGTGTGTCAGAGCAATACTGTGGTACATGGGTTTTTCAGTGACTGATTTTTCAGAAGTAGATCAACAGGCTCTTCTTCCCTGGTGGCTCTTGGTGGACTTAAACCTCTAGCCTTTGAGTTAGCAGCCAGTTGTGTTCACGGTTTGCATTACCCAGGGACTCTCATATTTCTATATGTTTTGTCAAATTGTTTTCTGTCATTGAATGTGCTGTGAAGAAGTCTGATTCTGGTCTGATATTTTTCTCCTCACTTAACACAGTTTTTTTCCTAGATGCTTGAACAATTTCTACTTTATAACTGTATATAGCATTCATTCTATGCAAGTGTTAGTAAAAATGGTGTGATCTGGATCTGGAATGGTAGTTTTTATTTTAAGGAAATCTTTTTCCTATTGTATTTTTGGATAGTTTTTCTGCTTCATTTATTAGATTCTCTACTTCAGGGATACGATACTGATTTTCTTTTTTTGTTAGACTTATTTGTATCTGTCTTTTGATCTGTTATCTGCTCTTTAATTACTTTGATCTTTGCATTTTCCTTGACATTTTCTTTGACTATCTCAAACTTTTCCCTTTTGTCAGTAATTCTTTTTCAGCTGTGTGTCTATTGTGTTGTTTTTGCTTTTTCCGATTAAAGTGATGCCTGTATAAGTATGTGAGGTTGTTTGTTTTTTGTCTCTAGTTTCTTTGCCATAAAAGTTTCCTTTTTCATTTCATTCTTTTGTTTTATCAGCTAGGATTAGAGGCCTTTTATTTCTGAAGTCAATTTCTTACATAGTTTTTATTAGATTTTTTTTGTAGTGCAAAGAACTCAGGGAGAATTTTCTTCTGTTTCCTTGATTACCCTTTTCTTTTTCTGTAATGGAAAATTCTTGTTTTCTTAGTTTGCTTTGTGCCTTCAGAACAAACTTAATTATAGCAGTTTACATAGTTTATGCACCCTTTCTTTTTGGTTTCTGCTTGCTTAAAATGGGCAATTCTATCCAGAATTTCTGTTTGCACTAATTTGATGTAGATAAATTCTTCCTCCCTTCTAAAATTACCTGAGACTTGGCTTCCTGTCCAGGCTCCTGTTTGAGAGGCAGGTATTTCACGTGCTTCACGTTCTGAGCCCACAAGAGAGGAAAACCTCTGCTGGGATTTGAGCAGCTTTGATTAAAGGATCTAAGCTCTACATTTTCTCAGGTTATTCTTTGCATTGGTTTAAAATCAGGCAACGTGTGCGTCATCAGGGTTGTATCGTTTCACTATACATATTCAGTCTGTATGCTGAGCAGGTAATCTGAGATGCCAGGCTATATGAAGAAGAATGCAGCATCAGGATTGGAGGAAGACTCGTTAACAACCTGTGATACACAGATGACACAACCTTGCTTGCTGAAAGTCAAGAGGACTTTGAAGCACTTACTGATGAAGATCAAATGCTACCTTCAGTATGGATTGCACCTCAAAATAAAGGAAACAAAATCCTTACAACTGGATCAGTAGACACTACCATGATAAATGGAGAAGATTTTGAAGTTGTCAAGGATTTCATTTTACTTGGACCCACAATCAGTGCCCATGGAAGGAGCAGTCAAGAAATCAAACGATGTATCACATTGGGCAAATCTGCTGCAAAAGACCTCTTTAAAGTGTTCAAAAACAAAGATGCCACTTTGAAGACTATGGTGTGCCTGACCCAAGCCATGGTATTTTCAATGGTCTTATATGTATGCAAAAGCTGGACACTGAATAAGGAAGACCAAAGAGGAAATTGATGCCTTTGAATTATGGTAATGGCAGAGAATATCGAATATACCATGAACTGGCAGAAGAATGAACAAGTCTGTTTTGGAAGAAGTACAACCAGAATGCTTCTTAGAAGCAAGGATGGCGAGACTTCATCTCACTTTGGACATGTTATCGGGAGACTTCAGTCCCTGGAGAGGAACATCATGCTTGGTAAAGTAGAGATTGAGCGAAAAAGAGGTTGACCCTCAATGAGATGAACTGACACAGTGGCTACAACAATGGGCTCAAACATAGCAATGGTTGTGAGGATGGCACAGGACTGGGCAGTGTTTTGTCCTGTTGTTACATAGGGTCACTGTGAGTCAGAACTGACTCGACAGCACATAACAACAGCAACATTCTTTGCATGATTTATGCCAGGATCACTCCATCTGGTCACAGGAGTATTCTCTTTTTAAAGGTAATACTCCTGAAATTTGAGTGATTTCTCCCATTTCAGCATCAATCCCTGATACAGCTTTGCCTTCAGAGAATTACAGCCATTCCCTGTATAACATCCTTTCAGGCAGCGTTCAGCCACATATATATCCATGGTCCCATAAGGTAATACAGCACTAGAAGGAGGAGGAGCCTGTGGCCCCGGCCCATGCAGGAGCAAGGGAAGGAGAAAGTCGTGTGTCACTTAATGTCCATGATATGTTATGGGAAATAGGACGTTACATGATTTGGACATCTTGCCTCCTTCTGGAAACCCTGATGGTGTAGTGGTTAAGAGCTGTGACTACTAACAAAAAGGTCTGCGGTTTGAATCCACCAGGTGCTCCTTGGAAACTCCAGGGGTAGTTCTGCTCCGTCCTGTAGAGTCACTATGAGTCAGAATCAACTCGACGGCAATGGTTTGGTTTTTTGTTTTTGCCTCCTTCTGGGTTCCTTTCCTCTCTGCTTGCAGGCCGCCCCCTCCTCCCGCTCCCCTGCCTCTTCCTTCTATGTGAGCCTTTCTCCTTCCCTCGCTCCTGTGGGGGTGGGGGTGGGGGGGTGCAGATTCCTTCTCCTCCTGATGATGTACAACCTTATGGGACCATGATGTGTATGCGGTAGGACAGTGCCCAAATGGACATTATGCAATGCATGACTGTATGGTGTTCGTACAATGTCCAAATCACATAACATCCCATTTCACAGAGCATATTGTGAACATTGGAGTCCTGGTGCAGTGGTTAACAGCTCGGCTGCTAACCAAATGGTCAGCAGTTTGAATCCCCCAGCTGCTCCTTGGAAACCATATGAGGAGTTCTACTCTGTCCTACAGGGCCACTATGAGTTGGAATCAACTCAGCGGCTACAGGTTTAATTTTTTTTTTTTGGTATCATGAACGTTAAGCAACACATGACTGTATACTCAGTGTTAGCTTCCCCCACTTGCCCCATCATTCCCCAGCAGTAGTTCTTCCTCCCCATTTTGATTGTAAGGGGTTTCAGCCTAGCTTCCTGCTCCCTGAGAATCTTTTTTTTCCCCTTATGTTCTTGGTGTCTCTTTTTTCTCCTGTTTAACGCTGGGAATAATTGCTGCTGTGTGGTGATGATTACCGTGTCTTCACTGCCTGGTTTCCTCCCATCTGGTAGAGATCACAATGGCTGGTCCTCTCTGTTTTTCTGCTTCTGATAAAATGCTATGTTGGTAGATGGGGACTTAATGCCTCCAGTTTTTCCTGATTTCTCCACAGGTTAACTCAAACTTAGTTTTCCAGGGAGAATTAGTGAGATTTCTCAGGACTGTAACCCACCATGCTCTTCTGTTCCATTTCTTGGCTGCCGTTTTTCAAATATTATGGCAGAAGTTTATTGTGCCTGTTTTCTTCTTTAGGTGCTGATGGTGATTTCTTTTTTACTAGTTTTTAATTTTTTATTGTTTTTGTTTATTATATTAACAGTGGGGAAGGGAGACTGTATGATGTGGTTTCAGTTCTGCTATGTTTTCCAGGAAGTTGATGACGTACTTAAAAATTTTTTGACCTGAAGTCTATCTAAGGTCACACAGAAAGCCAGGTATAGTGGCTTATGATAGAAGAGGATATAATTTATGGTACTGCAGTTGACATTTACAAGTAAGATTGTAGTAGTTTATTAAATGCACATTACTGAACCAAGAAACACTAGTTCTTTGGGTTCCTCATCTTTATGGATTAAAGACTATGTTTCCCACGACCATACTTAATGTCACGGTTTAATGCATGCAAACTTCTTCCGTATGGGCAGAACTGCATGTTTGTGAATGTCTTCATCTGATTTAGAAATAGCATACAATGCACATTCCATGTCTTGAGCAAAATTGTTTTCATCTTGCAGAAAAAAAAAGAATTACTCAATGTTACAAGGGTGATTTCAATTAGAATTTAAGAGATTTAACTGTGGTCTTCTGCTGAAGTCCTTTCTTGTTTGAAAGATGAGGGTATTGGATTAGGTCAGCGTTTACCAATTTCTTGACTCATAAAAATTACCTGGGTTTTTTGTCAAAAATATTATTTCCTTCCCCCCTTTCCTAGAGATTTGCATTCAGTGCCCCAAGTGCAACGATTTTCAATTGTAGTTACATATTATCATCATCAGGAGCTTTTTACAATCCTGATACCCAGGCTTTATCCAAGAACATTTATATAACAATCTCTGGAACTGTAGGACCCACACCCACCCAAGCATCACCATCTTTTAAAGCCCCCAAAGTAATTCCACTGTATAGTGATGTTTGAAAAACAC
The DNA here is from genome assembly GCF_000243295.1 of Trichechus manatus latirostris. Taxonomy (NCBI): domain Eukaryota; kingdom Metazoa; phylum Chordata; class Mammalia; order Sirenia; family Trichechidae; genus Trichechus; species Trichechus manatus. Next base: position 7,619,106 of record NW_004444057.1, on the reverse strand, counting down.
TGATTGGGCATTGAGGTCCTTGCAAAATACTCAAGGATTTTTATAATTAGGCAAGCTAGAGAAGTCCTACATTAAGATATCTGTCAGAATTTATTCAGTAATTCCATTTTCACATTTAGAGCCCTCAGTTGACACCACTTTGGATATGCTTTACTGGGGGATTATTTTGAACAGATTTATAATATCTTAAAATTCTGGTATTTAGGATATACTGAGAGTTTTGCCTCCCTCTGATGTGGCAAAATTGGATTTGAAAATATTCAACTTTATCTTAAGGTTTTCTCCATAGCACATATTTTTTAAATCCCAGTGACCTCCGTAAGAAGTACGTACTCCCTGCAAGAGGCAAAATTGAGCCAAAGGTGTTTACAGTGGCTTCCAGTCTTGTCATTGTCACTATGTGGTAAACTAAGAAACAACCCAAATACACTTGAAAACTCACACATTGCATAGTAAACAGGAAAGCTTTATCTGTTTTTTTTTTTAAAAAGGAAAATCCCACTTGTTTGAAGCAAATTTGCGACATTATATTTTGCCAGAGTTAAACCCTGTAGCTTATTCCATGATAATGTAGCTTTGTAGCTTCGAGTGAGAGGTTGTACAGAGATATAATATTACCGTATTTTGTTTTTCATATTATACTTTGTAAGTGAGCCCTGATGGTGCAGTGGTTAAAGTGCTTGCCTGCTAACTAAAAGGTCAGTGGTTTGGACCCGCAGCCACTTCTTGGGTGAAAGATGTGGCTGGCAATCTGCTTCTGTAACGATTTACAGCCTCAGAAACCCAGTGAGGCAGTTCTACTCTGTCCTGTAGGGTCGCTAAGAGTCGGAATTGACTCGATGGCAGTGGGGTTTTATATTTTATAACACTTCCTTGTTTTAGGACCATTACTGGCTTTCATAAGTATTCATTCTTGCTACCAAGTATGTCTCTCCTGTTAGTTTATGACTCTGCAAAACTAGGTATAGTTTATTAGTTATTTACAGTCTCGCATAAGACAACCCTGATATAAATTTAAAAGGTTAGCCCCCCCCAAAAAAAATTAATTTTAAGTGACAGGTAGCAGACAGGTTGAACAAATATATACATCATTTCCAGTATGATGTTGTTGTCAGGTGCCGCCCAGTTGGTTCTGACTCATAGCACTCTGTGCAACAGAGTGAAACACTGCTCGATCCTGCGCCGTCCTCAGAATCATCGCTATGTTTGAGCCCATTGCTGCAGCCACTGTGTCAGTCTATCTCTTTGAGGGTCTTGCTCTTTTTCGCTGGCCCTCTACCAAGCATGATGTCCTTTTTCAGGGACTGATCCCTCCTAATAACATGTCCAAAGTGAGACGAATTCTCACCATACTTACTTCTAAGGAGCATTTTGGCTGTGCTTTTCCTAAGACTGATTTGTTCGTTCTTCTGGCAGTCCATGGTGTATTCAATATTCTTTGCCAACACCATAATTCAAAGGCGTCGATTCTTCTTTGATCTTCTTTATTCATCGTCCAGCTTTCTCATGCATATGAGGTGATTGAAAATACCATGACTTAGGTCAGGCACACCTTAGTTCTTGAAGTTGCACTTTTCATTTTATCACTTTAAAGAGGTCTTTTGCAGCAGATTTGCCCAGTGTAATACATCGTTTGATTACTTGACTGCTGCTTCCATGGGCATTAATTGTGGATCCAAGTAAAATGAAATCCTTGACAACTTTAATATTACACTATTACGATATTACACTATGATATTTTAATTATATAACTATAATAATATTGTATGTTTACAGTTACAAGTATAATACAACATAAAGAAATTTTTAGAAGTTCCATTAGATTCTCAAAACTTAATGAGATTTATTCCAAATGCCTCAAATTTAAATTGGATAAGGGCAGGGCCATCAATTGTTAATCAAGTAGGCAACCCTAATTTGCTTGAAAATGGTGAATATCTTTAACAGTTCATAGTGAATTATATACTATTTATCATTCCAGCCTTTTTTGAATAGATTGTACTGAGGGCAACTGCAGCTTTTCCCTGTTCCAATGATTACAGTCTTCAAAATGAGAAGATTTCAGTTAGGTGGATTTACATTGGTACACCTTCAAAGTGAGTGCATTTTAGAATGAAATATGAAGAATACAGAGGATTCCTTTGCCTGCATTTCGGTAAAGGCAGCAGAACTTGATCTCTTCTAATTATTTCAGGAATGATTTGTGAAGGAGGTGGTATCTGAAAAGCCGTTTGATAAAAAGACAGTTTGGAGGGCTTGGCTGGGGTTGGGGAATACCAAGCAGCTTTTTTTCAGGCCCATGACACTTCAGAAAAGATGTAGAGCCAGACCAGACAAGAAGATCAAAGAGCAGTTGGGAAGATAATAGTGAAAGAGATGGGAGGATGAGGACAGTACTTTGGGGAATCCCAGTGGAAAGCATTACATTCCTGACTAAACCCATGTGGGGAAATGTTGTTGAGACTTTTTTTTGTTTTTTTGTCTGTTAGGAGTATATATGGGATTTTGCAAAAGCCCTAACCAGACCCTCTAGTAACTTTTGGGTTCTCATGGGGCCATGGAGGATCCAATTTGATGGCTCAGCCCCAGGTTGGTGTGGGTTTGTGAGGTGGCCTCCTCCTGGAGTCCCAAAAGGAGGGTGTCAGCTTTCCATGAACCTATTTAATGCTTCTCCTCCCTGCCTCTCTTACCTCCCTCTGATTCTCACAATACTCCTGAGACAAAGGGATCAGATTTTCCTTTTGTTTTGTAAGTCCTCACAGGACTGTCTTAAATCTATCCTTCTTCCCTAGATGGCAGTCTCATGGCCAGGGTTAGAGAGGGAGAGATTGGCCTAGTGATAAGGGGTTCTGACTGGGAGTTACTTCACAAAATATACTGAGACACATATAAAGAACTTAGTACATTGCTTGAGACAAGGGATTAATGAATGTTTGCTATTATCTAATTACTGTAATTATGAAACATTTATCTAGTCATTAAATTAACATACGTTTAGATATTTTATATTATTTTAAATATCACATTACAAAGAATCTTGAAGTCTAGTTCTGGTCCTGCCACTAGCCCAAAATCACTGCTGTGAACTAGCAGTGCCCCTTTCTTTAGGCACCTTACTGACATCTGTCTGAAATTTGTTAAATAAACACAGTAATCTAGAGGACTGTATTGTCACTAACCCCCTGCCCCCCGCCCCCGACGCGCTTGTCCCCCATACACAGTGGCTCTGGATGTTTAGGCTCTCTTCCTGCGGTTAGGATGACACTAAGCACAGTCTTAACTGTAGTAGTTCCTTAAATGATAGGCATAGTAGTTACTGACTTGGGGCATTTCTGAGAAGTTTGAAGTGCCCTGTTGGACCCCTGTGCTTTGTCCATTTGGGATTAAATTTGCGGTATTATCAGATTAGGTCTAGGATATTCAGCTCACAGCTCATAGTAGTTCGAGAAAATTTGGTCCACCATTCTCTAAGGATCTGGGATTCTTGATGTACTAAACCATGATATGTCCACTTCATGTGTTAAGTTTTCCTAAGTCTGGGATTTGGTATTATAGATTTTGACATATTATCAGGATACTCTAGAACTTTTTAGCATCAGCCTGACCATCAGCATAGCTCAAAGCAAGGACCCTCTTATCCCACCTCAGTCCCAGTTGTTGAGGACATTTAGAAAAGGATATTCCACAAAGTCTTAAAATGGGTGTTTAATTTGTTCTTCTTTCTTTAATGGGTGGTCTTTTCATGTCTTTCGTTCCTGTAAATTACTTTCAACATGTTTGGTAGTTTTCCGAGTATAAATTTTGGACTTCTTTTGTTAAAATTTTTCCTAAGTATTTTATTCTTTTTGATGCTATTGCAAATGAAGTTTTTTTTAGTTTTAAGATTGTACATTGCTAGTGTATACAAATACAGTTGATTTTTGTATGTTGATTTTGTATCCTGCAATCTTGCTGAACTCATTAATTAGTTCTAGTGGCTTTTTTAGTGGATAATTTAGGATTTTCTATATACAAAGTCATGTCAGCTACAAATGAAAATAGTTTTATTTCTTTTTTTCCAATATGGATGCCTTTGATTTCGTTTTCTCTCCTAATTGCTCTGGCTAGACCCTCCACTAGTATGTTGAATAGAAATGGCAAGAGTGGATATCATTGTCTTGTTCCTGATCTTAGAGGAAAAACATTCGGTCTTTTCACCGTTAAGTTTGATGTTAGCTGTGGATTTTTGAAAAAGCCCCTTTATCAGGTTGAGAAAGTTCCCTTTTATTCCTCGTTTGTTGAATGTTTTTATCATGAAAGGGTATTGGGTTTTGTCAAATACTATTTCTGCCTCTATTGGGATTATTGTGTGGTTTTGTCCTTTATTTTATTGGTACTATATGGTATATTACATTGATTCATTTTCATATGTTGAACAAACCTTACATTAATGGGATAAATCCTACTTAGTCGTGGTGTATAATTCTTTTTATATGTTGCTGGATTTGGTTTGCTGTTAACTTTGTTGAGGATTTCTGCATCTGTATTCATAAGAAATATACGTCTGTGGTTTTCTTGTGATGTCTTTGGTTTGGTATCAGGGTAACACTGGCTTAGAATGAGTTAGGAAATATACCCTACTCTTCTGTTTCTTGGAAGAGTTTTACAAATTGGTATTAATTCTGACGTTACTGTTTGATAGAATTCACCAGTGAAGACATCTGGTTCTGGGCTTTTCTTTGTGAGTAGCTTTTGTGATACTAATTTAATTCCTTTCTCTGTTAAAAGTCTGATCAGATTTTCTAAGTCTTTTAGAGTCATTGTGGTAGTTTGTGTCTTTTCCAGAATCTATTTATTTCATCTAAGTTATCTGATTTGTTAGCATACTGTTGTTCATAGTATTACTTTATAATCCTTTTTATTTCTGTAAAGTAGGTAGTAATGTCCCCTTTTTCATTTCTGATTTTAGTGATTTGAGTCTTCTCTCTCTTTTTTATTTTTCTTGGTCAGTGTAACTAAAGACTTGCCAGTTTTGTTTATCTTTCCAAAGAACCACCTTTTGGTTTTGCTGATTTTATCTCTTTCTGTTCTCTATTTTTATTAATTTCTGCTCTGATCTTTTTTCTTCCTTCTGTTTACTTTAGGTTTGATTTGCTCCTTTTTTTTTTCAATGTCTTAAGGTGCAATGTTAGGTTATTTATTTGAGATCTTTCTTTTTTTTTAATATTGGTGTTTACAAATATAAATTTCTCTCTAAGAACTGCTTTAGCTACATCTCATAAGATTTTGTATATTATGTCTCCATTTTCCTTCATCTCAAAGTATTTCTAGTTTCCCTTGTGATTTCTTTACTTCTTGTATGTACTTATTTAGGAGTATGTAGTTTGAATTCCAAAATATTTGTCAATTTCCAAAATTCTGTTGCTGATTTCTAATTTCATTCCTTGATGATCAGAGAACATACTTTCTATTTCTATCCTAAAAATTTATTGAGGTTTGTTTTACGGCCTAGCATATGATTTATCCTGGAGAACCTTCCATGTGCACTTGAGAAGAATGCCTATTCAGCTGATGTTCAGTAGGTATCTGTTAGGTTTAGTTGGCTCAAGTCTTCTATTTCCTTTGTGATCTGCTGCCTCCATCTTATGATTAGGGCTGGGTGAAGAAAGGGAACCTCCAACCTCTTGGCTGCACTCTCCTGGGATTTAGTCTCTACAACCCAAAATTGGAGAGCATAAGAAATGTTGGCAGCCTACCCTTCCTGAGGAACCCTGGTGGCGCAGTGGTTAAACAGCTAGGCTGCTAACCAAAAGATGGGCAGTTTGAATCTACCAGCTGCTCCTTGGAAACCTGTGGGGCAGTTCTACTCTGTCTTATAGGGTAGCTGGGAGAGGGGATGCCATAGCCGTAGACTGAGAGCTGGGGGCCCCAACTTCTTGGCTCTACTTGCCCGGGTTGGAGCATCCATCATGCCAAGCTGAGGGGTGGAGAGAGAGGAAGCCCTTTGTGGCTGAAGTGCCACAGACTATCACTCTTCTTACCGAGATTTAATTTTCCTAAATAAATGTTTCTTTATTTGCTTTATGCCCTTAGGACAATTTTCAAAGCCTTGAAAGTGGTTGTTTTTTAATTTTTTTTTTTAACCAGCTATGATTGTTTCTCTGAGGACCAGGCTAGCAAAACTCCTCCCATGGCAGTTTTCTTTCTGTGAATGCTTTTTTGTATAGAAAAATACATCCTTTTATTTAATTTTCTAATTAATCATCTTTCTTCCTCTCTGACATCTTTTTAAAGAAAACATCTCTATTTCTTTTCTTGGGCTAGTTCCTCCCTCTCGGCCACCACTCAGCCCCTTGGTTTGACTTCTCACCTAATTCCTCTGAAGTCTCTCTGTCTCCAGCTTATACTGGGAGCCCAAGACCCATATTTGCTACTACCCGTTGGACAGACTTTTTCTAACTGTTCCACAGGTGTCTCAGGTACGACCTGTCTCACGCACAGCCTGCTGGCATTCCCACAGAAATCTGATTTTCTCTCTGTATTCCTCATGTCAGATAAAGCCATCAGCATCCACCCAGTAATCAAAGCTAAGAACTTCACGGTAATTCCTGATGCTTCTCACTCCGCACCCAGATCAGATCTGTCACTAAAGTCCTGTCCATTCTACCTTTGAAATGTCAATTCAAGTGTATACTCTCCTCTTCAGTACAGTGCAAATGCCTTAGTTGAATCTCTGTTCTCCTTCCTAGACCATTCCAGCTGCCATCCTTCTTCCAGTCTCCTGCAGCCTTCAGAGTTTACTTTCTTTTACATCCTCTCCAGAGTCTCTGGGTGGTGCATATGGTTAATGTACTCAGCTGCTAACCGAAAGGTTGGAGGTATGAGTCCACCCAGAGGTACCTTGGAAGAAAGTCCTGGCAGCCTACTGCGAAAAAAATCAACCATTGATAACCCTATGGAGCACAGTTCTACTCTGACATATATAGTGTTGCCATGAGTCGGATCAACTTGATGGTCATTGGACTGCGCATCCTTTGTAGTTAAAGAAGGTTCTGAAGGATGAACCTAAAAAATTACTTTCATTGGCTTCCTGTTAGCACACGATAAAGTCCACATTTCTTAACTTGACATAGAAGGCCCTTCATATGTGATTGTACTCCTAAATGTTTCTGAGTCTTAGATCATAAGTGAAAATAATACTCATTAGGATAGTTGTAAAGTTTCAGTGACATCATATATGTAAAGAGCTTACCCAGTGTCTTTACATATAGAGTGTTCAATAATTGTTAGCCATTGTATTATCATTATTCTCCTTTGTAACTGATAATTCTTTCACCCTCCCTGTCCCCCACATTCACCTCACTCCAGCCACACTGAACTAACTCTGTCTCCCCAAACACACCCTTTATTTTCACCCCTGAGCTTTTGTACTTGATGCTTTTCCTGTCTGGTTTTCCCACTGCAGTGCTTCCCCTCTCTTATGCTCCCTTTGTACTTACTATATACATCTGGCATTTGCCATCTGTATTTGTCAGTGTGTTTGCCTTTGTAAATTGACTGTGAGCTCGTTAAGGCCAGGGCTCATGTTTTATTCATCTTTGTATCCCCAGATTCCCAGTAATTAGGATGGTGAAAGCCATGTAGCAGTTAGCTGGGAAATGTTTGTTTAATGTAAATATATTTTTTTGCTTGTTTTACCATTACATGGTTTTGCACTGGACATTGCACTTTTTTACACTTGGTTTTAGTTCAGAATAATTTAATCTACCAGCTTTTGCCATATACTAGTAAATAATTATATATTTTAATACTTTGTTGTTGTTGTTAACTACTACTGAGTTGACCCAACTCAGGGCAACCCCATGCACGAGGGAACAAAACACTGCCCAGTTCTGCACCATTCCATAACTGGTTGCAGATTGGACCAGTGTGATCCATAAGGTTTTCATTGGCTGATTTTTGGAAGTATATCACTAGGCCTTTCTTCCTATTCTATAGACTGGAAGCTCCACTGAAACCTGTTCAGCATCATGACAACACACAGGCCTTCCCTGACAGATAGGTGGTGGCTGTACATGAGATGCATGGGCTAGAAACCATTCAGGTCACCTGCATGGAAAGCCAGAATTCTATTACTGAACCTTCAGTGCCTCATAGGATTTTAGTCCACATTTAATAAACAATGTGATTTTAACACTATTATTACATTATTTAAGGAACCCTGGTGGCACAACAGTTAAGAATTGTACTGCTAAGTGAAAGATTGGTGGTTCACACCCACCCAGTGGCTCCATGGGAGAAAGACCTGGCGATCTGCTGCTGTAAAGATTACAGCCAAGAAAACTCTATGGGGCATTTCTGCTCTGTCGCACGGGATTGCTACGAGTTGGAATCGACTTGACGGCACCCAACAACAACATTACATTATTAAATGTGGGCTAAAGATCTCTAACGTCATGAAAATAATTCCATAGTAATTACATGTCTAGCTCTTAATGTAGAATAAAGTGTACTGTGATTCAGAGGTCTCCTTGATCATATATATTGTCTAGATGGCTGATTTTCTTCTGACTTTTAGAAACAGTCAGCTATTGGGTGATAGGATGGAAAATAATTCTTGGCTCTGAATAAAAGTATTTACAAAAGCCCTCTTTTTTTGTAATGAGGACATTCTTAGATTCCAAAAAATCCTAAACCCATTGCTGTCAAGTTAATTCTGACTCATAGTGACTCTATAGGACAGAGTAGAACTGCCCCATAGGGTTTCCAAGGAGCCGCTGGTGGATTTGAACTGCTAACCTTTTGGTTAGCAGCCGACCTCTTAACCACTGCACCACCAGGGCTCCATTTAGATTAGTGGGTGATAAAACTATATTCGAGAAGGAACAAGAAGAATTCTAGGAGAAAGAAAATAGAATTAACATTAGTTAACATTATTTTCACTAAATAATACTGTTTAATCTGAGCATTTCTGATTTTGACAAAATGAGACTGATGGAAAACATAACTGCCATCTAGGCATGAATATCAATTCCTTTAACTGATTTTAGGGCAAGAGAAACTTTTTTCAAATTATAAAAAAGATCTTTATAAAAAATTTGTAGGTCAATGATCAAAATCACAAAGATGATCATGCTGTTCATTAGAAGAGGTTAGAACAGAGAGACCGACTCAAGTATTAAAAAAGTCTGTTATTAATCATCCATTCCCTTAATAAAACAAAATATCAGAATAATCGTAGTTTGGTCTTAAAAAGAAAATGCTCATCATTCAGAGATTGGGTTTTCATCTTTAAAACTGGTAACCGTTTCTTTTTTTTTTTTTTTTAATTTAACAAGGTTTTGTTTTGTTGTTTTATTACATTATTGCCCCTGTGCTTAGCGTTAGAAAATTAGCCCCTTCAGGTTTTGGAACATTTATGGAAGAAATGGATTTAATGCTATTAAGGAATAAGAAGGTTGCTCATTAAGTAAATAACAGCATTGTTGCCAAAGCTGGCAAGCTTGTAGCTTGGACCTGGCTCTGGTAGCATTAATGACGTGGTAGCCCTGGCAGTTGCTCTAGTTCCTGTGTGGACAAATGCAATTATCCCCTTTCCTCTGTTACCACCGGATTTTTCAAGGAAGCATGCCAGCAGTGCTTTTTCCAGTAACCTGCCTTTGTTCTTATTAAATTGCAGAATCCCAAGGTCTGTCACTGCCTGGAGAATAGTTGACAATGTTCTAAGAACATTATATTGCATTGCAGAAAAATTAAGTATCTTATCAAGAAAATTCCAATTATACTTTGGAAACTAAACAGCTTTCTGTTCTTTTCAAAGGTTATACAAAATTTTAAAAGTCAATTTTAAAACTAGTACAGACTGTATATGCCCTTTCTTAATTGTAATCCAAAAAAGAAGCCTTTCCTAGTTTTGAAAATTAATATTCTCCTTGTCTTCTTATTAAAAATCTGTAACATGAGGTCATCTCTGTTCACCTCCTGTTATCGTTTTCTCTGAGCCTAGGGTGTTATCGTCATGAGTTAACCATTTCAAGAAATTACATATGCAGAAGGTCTTTGTCATCATTGGATCAAATAATAATTATCATGGAAATACATCAAAAACTCAGGAGCACTCTGTACTTGGAAAGAAAAATGAATTCCAAGATTTCTGCATTATTAGCATTTAAGGAATTGATGAGTAACCTGTTTGTGCTTCATAGAAGCCACTTATCACTAAAGTAGAAGTTTTGTTTTTTGTTGTTCATTCATATATCTGTTACTGCTAGCACTATTGGCAGAAATAGACTATTGTGTAGCTTTCAACATTAATTAACAGATATTTATTGAACAAGGAAACCTGGTGGCAAGGTGGTTAAGAGCTTGGCTGCTAACACAAAGGAATGTGGTTTGAACCCACCAGCTGTTTCGAGGGAGAAAAGATCTGATGATCTGCTCCCGTGAAGATTACAACCTAAGAAACGTTATAGGTTCCCTGTCGTATAGGGTTACTATGAGTCAGAATGAATCAACTGGATGGCACACAACAACATTTATTGAACATGTACCATGTGCCAGGCATTATGCTATGTATACAATATTTTCCTTGCTCCAAAAATAAAAATTAAAAAACAAAACCATACATCTGGATATAAATGGATGACCCTAGAAATAAAGTGGATGGGTTTTCTAGGAGCTTGAACCTATGTGATCACACAAGTATTACTGTACAGGGAAAACTCTGAGAATCGGAACTGGATGGGAATGCTTTGTTTTTCCGGGTCCTGCAAGTTTTCCACTGTTGACAGGGTATGGTCTTACCGCTTTCTTTTGCTCTCTTTTAGTAGAAATTTTTGTGTTTTCCTTCTCTGACAGGTTTCTGCATTACACAGATTCTGGCTTTTGCAGGTTTTACTGTGTATACCTAATATCTCAGTGTGGGCATTAGCATTAATGTTTCTTGTTCACAGTTCATAAAATATTTTCAAGCATGAAGAAATAAATTCCTGTTTTTCAGCTTCCATTTATGGGAATGAGTTGTGGGATTTTAAGAAATGGGTTGGGGATTTTTATTATTCTCTTATCTTGATTCTTTGTGCATTTGCTGCAGTTCCCATGCTTCCTCCCAACAGCTTTGATGTTTTTCTTCAGCAGAAATGCCAGTGGAAGTTCCCATGACCAATGCATTCTTTTTTCACAAGCCTTTCTCGCCACCAACATGGTTAACGTATGTTAAAATGGAAGGAGCCCTGGTGGTGCAGTGGTTAAAGTGCTCAGCTGCTAACCAAAAGGTCGGCGGTTCGAACCCACCAGTTCCTCCGCGGGAGAAGGAGGTGGCAGTCTGCTTCCGTAAAGATTTACAGTCCTATAGGGTCAACATGAGTTAGAGTCAACTTGATGGCGATAGGTTTGTTTTTTTTTTTAGAATCTCAAAGGAGCCCTGGTGTCGCAGTGGTTAAAGCACTTCGCTGCCAACCAAAAGGTCAGTGGTTTGAACCCACCAGCCGCTCCGTAAGAGAAAGATGTGGCAGTCTGCTTCTGTAAAGAGTACAGCCTTGGAAACCCTATAGGGCAGCTCTATTCTGTCCTGTAGGGTTGCTGTGAGTCAGAATCGACTCAAAGGCAGTAGGTTTGGTTTGGTTACTATGTGGTAAGCCTCTTTACATATGTTGTTTGTATGTAAATTTAGGTAGCTAGTAAATGATGGCACTGAGATTTGAACCCAGACCTGTCAGGCTCCAATGCCGGTACCTCTTCCTATTACACCCTGCTGTTCTCCTAGCCGCATGTAACACCTAACACGCAGACACTCACACTCACACACTTTTTTTTTAATGCTGCTGTATTGCTTTCGACATATTACCTAACCTCTCGGCCTCTGTTTCCTCGTGTGTCAATTAAGTATAATAATTATACTACATCATTGTGAGGAATAAAATATCATTCACAAAGCAGTTAGAACAGTGCCTGATGCACATAACTACTTTGTGTTTGCTGTTACTGTTATTACAGAGAATCATAATTCTTTCCCTTTAAAAAATGATCTTGTTATTTTTCATTTATGATTACATGTAATAAGTACACTTTTCCAGAAAGCCAACATTTTTTATGTCATTAAAGTCTAGGACTACACATTACCTGAGTATATTAAAATTTTCTAAGTAGATTAGAAAGAAAAAAATATTTTAAATGAAAGGATATGAAAATAAGAGACTGAAAGCCATGTAAAGGAGAAAAACAAATTCAGATCGGGGGAAAATATAGCTACAAAAGTTCTGTAAGGACAGATATTCTAAATAGATTTTATCAAAAGCATTTGTGGGCTGTCTTGGTCAGATACTTTTTTATGAGTAAGAATTTGGACCAAATTGCCACATGTTTAATTGCCGTTATCGACTTTTTAAAACTGACTATGATCTAGCATGATTGTTTAGAAATATTCATTTTAAACACTTACTCTTAATTCACTTTCTAGCACTGGCATTCTACCTTGTCTTATAGTAGAACTTAAGTTTATTTATTGAGCTGAGACTTCCAGGCATGCTGAACTCTACTGCAGAATATATGATAGATTGAAGCTCACCAACAATCCATGGTTGATATAGAGTCATTGGCAAAAGCATGGTAGCTGACAGACTATTAATACAGCAAGCATTTAGTCCCTTACACTCTGGCAGTTGAGACAGAAGATTTAGAGCTTCAGTGGATGCCAGCTTAAAATTCATTTTTGTAATAGATTCTTGCGTCTGGGTTTACTGAAGCATGAACTCCTAAGGTTTTATCCTGGCAACAAAAGATATGTGGAAAATAAAATAGTCGTAAATATGACTGAAACATTTATTAAATTGCTAGCAGGAAAGTAAGAACCTTAGCTTACTGTATGTGTTCTTTACAACTTCAATAAACTATCATTTTTATAACTCTTACGACTTTTTATGTATAGGGTAAATTTAAGTCTGTGCTCTCTTTACATGAACTGTGTCTGAGTTTATCTGAAATTATTTTTTATGGTAAATCTGGAAATCTCCTTTAACTAATGTTCTCTAAATTGAAGTGGTTATATCCCTAATGTAAAATACATAGTTTGTATGTCATACAGGTGTTCCAATTTGAAACTTTTATGTGCATTTTGAGAAATTATTGTACTTTTTAACTCTTTGTTCTTGAAATTTCTTTGTGCAGGTGTGTTGTCTATGTATCAGTATTTATAATGTACCTAACATTATTTTAAATTAAATTAAATTAAGCAAATTCATTACTTTATCAATACTTAACTAAGAAATTATACGTACTAGACATTGTGCTAGGTGTTAGAGAAACCACTATAACCAAGACATGTAAAATCCCTTTTTTACACTGCATTTGGGGAAATTAAAAAAAAAAAAAATTTTTTTAAAATATAAATGATGATAAATGCTCTGAAGGAAACAAATAGTTTTCTGAGATATCGGATAAAAGGAATTGCCAGGGGTTGTGTAAGGTATTCCACTTTGGGTAAGATATACCACTTAATCTGAGATTTTCTGTCAGTCATGGTGGACTAGGTTATGTTGCTGTAACAAATAGTCACAAACAACTCTGTGGTTTGTTTACTTAATAAACAAAGGTTAATTTCTGTTCACCCTACATAACAAATTGTCCAGTGTGAGTTGACTGGGGAGCTCTGTTTATCGTAGTTACTCAAGGACTCAGAGTGAAAGAGTCTCCATCTCAAAACATGCCCCCATTATTGTCAAAGCACAGAACGGGGGGTATGGTGACTTGCACATGATACTTTAAAGGCTTTTTCCTAGAAATGACTTATGTTACTTCTGCTGTCATATCATTGATCATAAAAAGCCACATTACATGGCCGTACTTAATTTTAAAGGTGGTGGGGATATACCTTTTTCCATGTGCCTGAAAAGAGAGGAAAATTGGTTACTGAGGAGCAGCACTAATGACTTCAGTAGGCCTGAAGGACGCAAAGAACTAGCCATTTTAAGAGTTAGAGGAATAATGTTCTTGATAAAGAGCTTTGGTAAGTCCTTGCTTAAGAAAAGGTCCTGAGGTACGAAACAGGTGTGCTTTGAGGCCAAGAAAGAACAATGGGACTAAAATGTTGTTAACAGTTTTTTTACCCCACGATTAAATATTGGTTGGGAGAGTCACATTGTTTTAAGTAATTTTCTATCTTCCATTAGAAATATTAATGTGATAATAGTGGCCAATATGCTAGAACTATTTTTTCCTACTTATTTATTATTAGATTTAATTTTTAGTTAGTTGTCACTAGGGTTGTCTTTAGATTATAAACATTTTGTGTATTGTACTATATTTATGATGGGTGTGCAGTGGTGTGAAATAAGAAGTTACGATATGCTAAATTTTTTTACCTTGCTTTTTTTCCATTGTGCTTTAAGTGAAAGTTTATAATTCAAGTTAGTCTCTCATATAAAAATTTATACATACATTGTTATCTGACCCTTGTTGCTATCCCTATACTGTGGCAGCACACTCCTCCTTTCCACCCTGGATTTCCTGTGTCCACTCAACAAGCTCCTGACCCTCTCTGCCTTCCCATCTTGCCTCTGGACAGGAGCTGCCCATTTAGTCTCATGTATCTACTTGAACTAAGAAGCACACTCCTCACAGGTATCACTTTATGTCCCATAGCCCAGTCTAATCTTTGTCTGAAGAGTTGGCCTCGGGAATGGTTTTAGTTTTGGTCTAACAGAGAGTCTGGGGGCCATGTCTTCCAGGGTCCATCCAGTCTCAGTGAAACCATTAAGTCTGGTCTTTTTACTAGAATTTGAGTTTTGCACCCCAGTTTTCTCCTGCTGCATCAGGGACTGTCTGTTGTGTTCCTTGTCAGGGCGGTCGTTGGTGGTAGCCAGGCACCATCTAGTTCTTCTGAATCTCAGGCTGATGAAGTCTCTGGTTTATGTGGCCCTTTCTGTTTCTTGGGCTAATACTTTCCTTGTGTCTTTGGTGTTCTTCATTCTCCTTTGCTCCAGGTGGGTTGGGACCAATTGATGCATCTTAGATGGCCATTCATTAGCTTTTAAGACCCCAGATGCCACTCACCAAAGTGGGATGCAGAACATTTTCTTAAACTTTGTTATGCCAGTTGACCTAGATATCCCATGAAACCATGGTCCCCAGACTCCTGCGCCTACTACTCTGTCCCTTGAAGTGTTTGGTTGTATTTAGGAAACTTTTAAGCTTTGGTTTAGTCCGGTTGTGCTGACTTCCCCTGTTGTATGTGCTGTGCTGTCCTTCCCCTCACCTAAGGTAATTCTTGTCTACTATCTAGTTAGTGAATACCCCTCTCCCTCCCTCCCCGCCATCATAACCATCAAAGGATGTTTTCTTCTGTGTTTGAACCTTTTCTTGAGATTTTGTAATAGTGGTCTTAAATAATATTTGTCATTTTGCTACTGACTAAATTCACTGAGCATAATGCCTTCCAGATTCCTCCATGTGATAAGATGTTTCAGAGATTCATCATTGTTCTTTATCGTTGCGTAGTATTCCGTTGTGTGAATATACCATAATTTTTTTATCCATTTGTCCGTTTATGGGCACCTACGTTGTTTCCATCTTTTTGCTATTATGAACAGTGCTGCAGTGAACATGGGTGTGCATATATCTATTTGTGTGAAGGCTCTTATTTCTCTAGGATATATTCCAAGGAATCGTATGGTACTTCTATTTCTAGCTTTTTAAGGAAGTGCCAAGTCGATTTCCAAAGTGGTACCATTTTACATTCCCACCAACAGTGCATAAGTGTTCCAGTCTTCCCACAACCTCTCCATCAATTATTATTTTGTGTTTTTTGGATTAATGCTAGCCTTATTGGGGTGGGATGGTACCGCATTGTAGTTTTGGTTAGCATTTCTCTAATGGCTAATGATCGTGAGCATTTCCTCATGTGTCTGTTAGCTGCCTGAATGTCTTCTTTGGTGAAGTGCCTGTTCATATCCTTTGCCCATTATTTAATTGGGTTATTTCTCTTTTTGTTGTTGAGATTTTGCAGTACCCTGTAGATTTTAGAGATTAGATGCTGATCAGATTTGTCATAACCAGATTTTTTTCCCGAGTTTGTAAGTTGTCTTTTTACTCTTGGTGAAGTCTTTTGATGAGCATAAGTGTTTGATTTTTAGGAGCTCCCAGTTATCTAATCTCTCTTCTGGTGTTTGTTCATTGTTACTTAAAACAGTTTGTAATCTGTTTATGCCATGTATTAGGGCTCCTAGCATTGCCCCTGTTTTTTCTTCCATGATCTTTATCATTTTAGATTTTGTATTTAGGTCTTTGATCATTTTGAGTTAGTTTTTATGCATGGTGTGAGGTATGGGTCTTGATTCATTTTTTTGCAGATAGATGTGCAGTTATGCCAGCACCATTTGTTAAAGAGACTGTCACAGACTTTGGGCCTTTGTCAAATATCAGCTGCTCATAGGTGGATGAATTTATGTCTGGATTCTCAATTCTGTTCCATTGGTCTGTGTATCTGTTGTACCAGTACCAGGCTGTTTTGACTACAGTGGTGGTATAATAGGTTCTAAAATCAGGTAGTGTGAGGCCTCCCACTTTATTCTTCTTCGGTAGTGCTTTAGTTATCCGGGGCCTGTTCCCTTTCCATATGAAGTTGGTGATGTGCTTCTCCATCTCATTAGAAAATGCCACTGGAATTTGGATCAGGCTTGCATTGTATCTGTAGATCGCTTTGAGTAGAACTGACATTTTCACAATGTTGAGTCTTCCTATCCATGAGCAAGGTATATTTTTCCACTTATGTAGGTCTCTTTTGGTTTCTTGCAGTAGTGTCTTGTAGTTTTCTTTGTATAGATGTTTTACATCTCTGGTTAGATTTATTCCTAAGTATTTTATCTTCTTGGGGGCTATTGTAAATGGTATTGATTTGCTGATTTCCTCTTGGAAGTTCTCTTTGTTGGTGTAAAGGAATCCAACTGATTTTTGTATGTTTATCTTGTATCCTGATACTTTGCTGAAATCTTCTATTAGTTCCAGTAGTTTTCTTGTGGATTCTTTGGGGTTTTCTGTGTATAAGATCATATCATCTGCAAATAGAGATACTTTGACTTCTTCCCTATCAGTTTGGATGCCTTTTATTTCTTTTTGTAGCCTAACTGCTCTGGCTAGGACCTCCAGCACAGTGTTGAATAAGAATGATGATAAAGGGCATCCTTGTCTGGTCCCCAGTCTCAAGGGGAGTGCTTTCAAGGTCTTTCCATTTAGGATGATGTTGGCTGTTGGCTTTGTATAAATGCCCTTGATTATGCTGAGGAATTTCCCTTCTATTCCTATTTTGCTGAGAGTTTTTATCCCGAATGGATGTTGGACTTTGTCAAATGCCTTTTCTGCATCAATTGATAAGATCATGTGGTTCTTGTCTTTTGTTTTATTTATGGGATGGATTACATTGATTGTTTTTCTAATGTTAAACCATCCCTGCATAGCTGGTATAAATCCTGCTTGATCATGGTGGATTATTTTTTTGATATGTTGTTGAATTCTATTTGCTAAAATTTTGTTGAGGATTTTTGCATCAGTGTTCATGAAGGACATTGGTCTGTAATTTTATTTTTTTTGTGGTGTCTTTATCTGGTTTTGGTATCAGGGTTATGCTGGCTTCATAGAATGAGTTTGGGAGTATTCCATCCTTTTCCATGCTCTGAAATACCTTTAGTAGTAGTGGTGTTAACTCTTCTCTGAAAGTTTGGTAGAATTCTCCAGTGAAACCCTCCAGGCTAGGGCTTTTTTTTTTTGTTGAGAGTTTTTAAATTACCTTTTGATTCTCTTCTTTTGTTATAGGTTTATTTAATTGTGATATAGTAAATTTGTTTCCCTGAGGGTGAAGGTGTGCACATACTCTTTATTAAAAAATAAAAAAAGAAGTTCTGATATTCTCATTTTTCTCTTGAGGGCTTCTATTTAATGTTAAAGCTTCTGGGTTTATAAGAACAACTGTGTTTTGTTTCTTCTGTGGTTTGACTTTCCCCAAAACAAACAAAAGAAACCCTGTTGCTGTCAAGATTCCAACTCACAGTGTCCCTATAGGATAGGGTAGAACTACCTCATAGGGTTTCCATGGAGCCAATCTTTTGGTTAGCAGCCAAGCTCTTAACCACTGTGCCATGACTTGCCCCTAGTAGCCCCAAAAGAGAAAGAATTCTAAAGATTTAAATTTTTAGGATGAAAGAATATAGGGCAGATAACATAACTTTCTAACCCTAACTTTTTTTTTTATAAGGGTATTAGTGAGATATATCTGATCTCTTGCAGTTAAATAAAGAACTCTGAAAAATGCCTCTAAATAAATCCCGTACTTAAGAGATAAGTTTGATTTAGTCCTGAAAAACAGGCAGATTCCCCCTGATCACTTGGTTTTTTAGGAATTCTCTTTTCTTAATTAAGAAAGTGAACTTTTTTAAATGTAATACTTTGGATAAGCAAATCTGGAATACAACAAAGGACATTTCAAGAAACCCTCCATTTGCATACCACCCAAATGAAAAGGAAATTAACATTTTTTTAAATATTTACTTCTGGGCAGTTCTCTCCCTTTCCTTCTCTCTTTTAAATGAAAGAAAACTTTATAAATAAAATTGAATTCTCATATATTCTTCTCATCCCCTTCTCTCTTTTTTCCAGAGGTAACCATAGACATGAACTTGGAGTGTATTTAGTGCGTGCTATTTTTGTATTTACTATATCCAGTATTTCCATAAATAATATATATCATTGTTTTGTATTTTTAAATGTGAATGCCATCAGTCCTTATGTATTATTCAACTTTCTATTTTAATTCAATATTTCGTTTTTGAGATCTTCCATGTTTTTACATACGGAATTAGTTCATTCATTTTTAACCACTGTGCAGTGTTCCATTGCATAAGTGTACAGCAGTTTATTTACCCATCCTTTTACTTATGGACATTTAGATTCTTTTTCATTTTTTAATCATAAAAAAAGTGGTTCTATGAACATCTTTTTAGATACTTCCTTGTGCATACATATAAGAATTTCTCATAGCTAGACATCTAGAATTGAATGTGATAGGTTGTATGCATGCATCTTCAACTCCTTACTTTATGTCATATTGTTCTTCCGAAGAGTTTACACACCCAGGAGCATGGTTTTCTCTTTCCTGATGCTGTCGCCAATACTTGGTGTTGTCAGATTGAGATGTTGGGGACTGCAGAGTGTGTGAGAGTGTGGACTTGAGTCTCAGCCCAACTGTTAACCACTATCTCATTGACCTTGGGCATGACTTATCCTCTCTGTGCCTCACTTTCTTCATCTGTAAAATGGGAATAGTAATAGTTCATGCCTTCTAAGCTTTTCGTAAGAGTTAAATGACACGATGTGTAGAATGCCAAGGACATTACTTGGCACATTTTTTTGACCTAATAGATGTCCAACAATACTTCATTTTTATTTTAATTTTTATTTCCCTGAGGGTGAGTTTGCACACACTCTTCATTTATCAACAATTTGTATTTTTTTCTGTAAATTGCTTAATAATATTTTTTTCTGTTTTTTCTAGGGATGTTTTTCTTTATTAGTTCATTTGTATGCATTCTTTATGTATGCTGAACATTAAGTCTTTGTTTATGGCAAGTACACAAGCATGCACACATGCACACACACGTATATATAGTGCAACAGTCTGCTCTTAGACTGTAGCTTGACTTTGAAATTTTGGTTATGGTGATTTTTCATATATAGATTTTAGTTTAAGCTAATTCCTGTTTATTAATTTCTTCTCTTATGATTCCACTTAAAAGTAGATATCCAGTTTTTAGATTTATTAAAATATTTAATATCCTTTCTCAGCCTAATGCTTAAGTAATAACAACTTAAAGGACCTAGAATAACAGAAAAAGAGAGCACATGTGAGCAGTTGAATTTGAGAGAATAAATGTGCTTAAGTATAGATAACATGACGTGAATAAAGCTGTAATTCTATGAAAATACTAAAGACAAAAAATTGAATAGATTTGTACATTAAACAATTAGTTTTTCTGCTGTCCCTGCTCTTTGCCTATTCCATACACATTTTGATTTCTGGGAGCATATTAGCCCAATCAGTCACAGACTTGCATCACATATGTAGTGGAAAATATTACATCATAGTACTCAAGTCAGACACTATAGCAGGATTGAAATGCCGTTAACTGGCCTATACTGGCAACCAGACTCATCCACTCTGTAAAAGGGATTTTTTTTTTTAATGAGAATTACTATATACTTTTCAATTTTCCTGGCTATTATCACTTAAAATGTTTTAAGAACCATTGATTCATACAGAATATTAAACTTCTCTGATGTGTTTTCCCCTGGGCAACTTATTTTTTAATACTTGGAATACTTTTATGGGTTCAAAGTTACTGCATTTTTTGTGTCCCACAGACTTACCTGTCCTGAGTGTTTCATTAAGATTTTAACATAGAGTTCGTGAAAATTCAGAACTTGAAGATGGGCAGACTTTAAGCTTCTTTGAGTCTGATGTCCCAAATGTACCAAATTACTTTGGGACTCTCAGTCTCTTCAAAGATAATTGTTTGGCCAACCCTAGGCGGTTTTCCAAAAGACTGGCTCTCATTTTCAGCTAGTATGTGTTCTCTCCATAATTTGTTGGGTATTACCTTTCAAGAAGTGCTTCTTCTTCATATTAACCTGAATCAGTGCAGCCCATCTGTCATGGATTGAATTGTGTCCCCCAAAAAATATGTGTTGTAAATCCTAACTTTTATGCCTATTATAATTCATTTTGGGAATAGATTGTCTTTTTTATGTTAATGAGACAGGATTCATGTAGGGTGTGTCTTAAATCAACCTCTTTTGAGATATAAAAGAGATTAAACAAGTAAGCGAGAGAAGCAGAGATGGGAAAAGAGCGATGCCAGGCCACATGAAGATCGCCAGGAGCAGAAGCTCAAAGAGACAAGGACTTTCCTTCAGAGCCGACAGAGAATGCCTTTCCTTAGAGCTGGCACCCTGAATTCAGACTTCTAGCCTCCTAAACTGTGAGAAAATAAATTTCTGTTTGTTAAAACTATGCACTTGAGGTATTTCTGTTATAGCAGCACTTGATACCTAAGACCCTAATTTCTCATTCATACCTTTTAGAAACCTCGTGGCTGGCCTCACAGCTTGGCAAGTTGGTATGAATGAGGCAAGAGCAGTTTTCCACATCATAATGATAGCAAAAAATCTTTATTAAAACTAGCACATGTACCAATGTCACTGAACAATTTGTGTTGAAGTTGTTGAATGGGTACTTAATCTGCTGTGTAAATTTTTACTGAAAACACAATAAAATATTATTTAAAAAAAAACTAGCACATGTAAAGGTTAAGCCTCATTTAAACATTTTCAGGTTACACGAGAAATACACAAATTTGGACTTCAATGAGCAATATTACTAATATATCAATATTGCAAAATTCTAATCTAAATTCAGATGTGTATACAGATAATAACAGATGCATGTGAAATTTACCCCCTACCTACAGACCTACAAATGGAAATATATGTGGAGGCCTTGAACCTTAAGTAACATTTTTAACTTAACTTAAAAATTCCCGTTGTGAATGGGGTGCTACGTATATCAGTTCGGATTCTTGGTTGCAAAAGAGTAGGAACCAAATCTGGCTCATTGAATTAAAAAAAGGGGGTGGGTATATTGGAAGGACATTGAGTAGTTCATATAATCAACAGGCAGCCTGGAGAAACAAAGTTGGGGGATAGATAGGAGTCAAGAAAAGCTGCCAGCAGAAAACTTAGCTGAGATCCTGCCTGGTTAGTCCTTAGGTGAACTGTTAGTCCCTGCTTCTTGCTGCCTCCACTATCCTCTTGCTGCTGGGAAAAATTTCTGTGTGTCTTTGCATCCATTCCTCCCACTGAGATTTTCACAATGGGAGTTTACCCCCAAATATGTAGGAGGTTTAGATGCAGAACAGACCAAACATATGAACGTTTTCTCCTCATATTCATTGTATATTTTGACCATGATTTTCATGAGCTCTAAAAAACAATTTTTTGGGGGAATCCAGATTTAGAATGAAATAATACTGAAACTGTTTTAGAAGTCCAACGTATTTCAGCCATTCAAAGTTATGGGGAATTAAAATAGAGACTTTTTTGTTCAATAATAGTTTAGTTTGCCCCCAAAATGTATAATTTAAGGAAACTCTCTGGAATTTGCTATTTCCAATCTTATATGTTCAGGTAGTATTCTGAAATTACCTAGAAACTTGAACAGTTTGCTAAATAGAAGTATGATAAGCCCAACCATCATATTATGTACAAAAAAGATAATATGAGATGTCTGAGTATATTTAAAGCAATGTGAAGAAGGTGTTTTTATCCCTCCCCCCCCATAGAATCTTTGAAGTTTAGTTTCCTTTATTAATTCGGGACAGGAGAGACGGATAATATAAAATAATAGGAATCATAATCATTTCATTTTTGAAGGTAATCAGAAACACCTACTCAACCTGGAAAACATCTGGTTGAAAATTTGAGAATTTAGTTAAGCACCAGGATGTTTTTCTGTATCTGGAATATTAGCTAAATTTGGAAACGTGTGGACATTAACTACATTTTCTGGGGTTTCCTTTGATGTTCATCATTAGGCAGTCAGAGGCTCTCGCTAAGTTCCGATGTTGACAACTTCATTGCATTCTGTGCCATAATTCCTTCTTACTGAGGGCCTGCTCTCTGTGGCATGAGGCATAGCCTCCTGGCTAGAAGCTAGAGGCTGCAGGTAGAGTAAGATAATCTGAAAAACAGATAATATCTTGACTAATCAAGAATTGATGATGGTTCTTTAATTGCCAGGTCTGAGCAGTCCTGCTGGAATAAGGGCTAAGAGTCATGAATCAAAAGTGGTGCTCTCTTTTACAGACCACATAAATGGATCAACGTTGTGCTTTTATATGTGTCTGTTGTGCTTTCTGGCGAGGTAAAAGATTTTTTTTCCCTGAGCAAAAATTGTGTGAGTCTGGTATTTCTCTTTGCAAAATAATTTATTGCTGGCTGCATAGTATTAATTTTCAGGCTGTGAAACCTGGCTTTGATTCCAAACAGATCTTCAGGAAAGAGGGAGCTTGAATAAAAGAGAAAATAACTGTAAGGAAGTATATTATTTCTTGGAAGGATCCTGCTATCCATTTAAGTGGTTTCTTCCAGCTTTCACATCGAAGAAAATTTTATCCATATATAATTTTGAGGATCAACGCCACAAGCCAGGTTTATGTAGACTTTTCTCTCCCCCCTTATCCTTCACCTTATGTCACTGTCATGGCCGTAATGAAATAAAGTGTAGGAAAGTCGTTTGTAAACTAAGAAGTGCTCTGTTAGTTTATTAATAATAGTATATAGATGTTAGTTTATTAATAGTCACAACAGACATAATAATAATAGTTATCAGACTGCTGAGTGTTTATTAAGAGCCAAGCACTTGCTCAGCACTTTAGGTTTCTTAATTGCCTGACATGCTCACATAGACATCATAAGCTACAAGTGTTGTTAGGTGTCCTTGATTTGGTTCCAACTCATAGTAACCGAGTGTACAACAGAAGGAAACACTGCCTGGTCCTGCACCATCCTCACAATCATTGTTATGTTTGAGCCCATTGTTGCCGCCACTGTGTCAGTCCATCTCGTTGAGGGTCGTCCTCTTTTCTGCTGACCTTCTCCCTTACCAAGCACGATGTCCTTCTCCAGGGACTAGTTCCTCCTGTTAGCATGTCCAAAGTATGTGAGATGAAGTCTCACCATCCTCGCTTCCAAGGAACACGCTGGCTGTACTTCTTCTAAGACAGATTTGTTCGTTCTGCCAGTCCATGGTATATTCAGTATTCTTCTCCAACACCATAATTCAAAGGCATCAATTCTTCTTTAGTCTTCTTTATTCATTGTCTAGCTTTCGCATACATATGAGACACTTGAAAACACCATGGCTTGGGTCAGGTGCACCTTAGTCCTCAAAGTGACATCTTTGCTTTTCAGCACTTTAAAGAGGTCTTTTGCAACAGATTTGCCCAATGCAGTGAGTCATTTGATTTCTTGACTGCTGCTTCCATGGGCATTAAATGTGAATACAAGTAAAATGAAATCCTTGACAACGTCAGTCTTTTCTCCGTTTATCATGATGTTACTTAATGGTCCAGTTGTGAGGATTTTTGTTTTCTTTATGTTGAGGTGTAATCCATACTGAAGACTATGGTCTTTGATCTTCATCAGTAAGTACTTCAAGTCCTCTTCACTTTCAGCAAGCAAGGTTGTGTCATCTGCATAACTCAGGTTGTTAATGAGTCTTATTCCAATCCTCATGCTACATTCTTCTTCATATAGTCCAGTTTCTCAGATTATTTGCTCAGCATACAGATTGAGTAAGCATGGTGAAAGGATACAACCCTGCCTGACACACACTTTTCCTGGTTTTAAACCATGCATCATCTTCATGTTCTGTTCGAAGACTGCCTCTTAGTTTAAGTATAGGTTCTGCATGAGCATAATTAAGTGTTCTGGAATTCCCGTTCTTCTCAGTGTTATCCATAATTTGTTATGATCCACACAGATGAATGCCTTTGTATAGTCAGTAAAACACACATAAACATCTTTCTGGTATTCTCTGCTTTCAGCCAAGATCCATCTGACATCTGCAGTTATATCCCTCTTTCTACGTCCTCGTCTGAATCTGGCTTGAATTTCTGGCAGTTTCCTGTTGGTATACGGCTGCAACCATTTTGTAATTATCATCAGCAAAATTTTACTTGCATGTGATATTAATGATATTGTTTGGTAATTTCCACATTTTGTTGAATCATCTTTGTTTGGAATGGGCATAGATATAGATCTCTTCTAGTCGATAGGCGAGGTAGCAGTCTTCCAGATTTCTTGGTGTAGATGAATGAGTGCTACCAGCATTGCATCCGTTTGTTGAAACATCACAATAGGTATTCTGTCAATTCCTGGGGGCTTGTTTTTTGCCAGTGCCTTCAGTGCAGCTTGGACTTCTTCCTTTGGTGCCATTGGTTCATGATCATATGCTACCTCCTGAAATGGTTGAACATTAGCCAGTCTTTTTGGTGCAGTGACTGCATATTCCTTCCATCTTCTTTTAATACTTCCTGTGTCATCATTCAATATTTTGCCCAAAGAAACCTTCCATATTGCAACTTGAAGCTTGAATTTTTTCTTTAGTCCTTTCAGCTTGAGAAATGCTGAGTGTGTTCTTCCCATTTGGTTTTCTAACTCCAGGTCTTTGCACATTTTATTATAATACTTTACTTTGTCTTGTTGAGCTGCCCATTGAAAATTTATGTTCACCTCTTTTATGTGATTTTTTTTTCGTTATACTTTAGCTGCCCAACATTCAAGAGCAAGTTTCAGAGTCTCCTCTGATGTGCATTTTGCTCTTTTCTTTCTTTCCTGTCTTTTTAATGTCCTTTTGCTTTCTTCATGTATGATGTCCTTGATGTGATCCTACAACTCATCTGGTCTTTGGTCCTTGTTTTTGTTGTTGTTAGGTGCCATTGAGTCAGTTCTGACTCATAGCAACCCTGTGTACAACAGAACGAAACACTCCCCGGTCCTACGCCATACTCACGATCTTTGTTATGCTTGAGCCCATTATTGTAGCCACTGTGTCAATCCATCTCGTTGAGGGTCTTCCTCTTTTTCACTGACCCTCTACTTTACCAAGCATGATGTCCTTCTCCGGGGCCTGATCCCTCCTCATAACATGTCTGAAGTATGTGAGATGTAGTCTCGCCATCCTTCTAAGGAGCATTCTGGATGTACTTCTTCCAAGACAGATTTGTTCATTCATTAGTGTGGTCATTAGATGGTCTCTAAATTCAGGTCTCTATACTGAAGGTCCTACTTTGGCTCTCATGGACTTGTTTTAATTTTCTTCAGCTTCAGCTTCAACTTGAACTTGCATGTAAGCAATTGATGGTCTGTTCCACTGTTGGCCCCAGACCTTGTTCTGACTGATTATATTGAGCTTCATCATCTCTTTCCACAGATGTAGTCAATTTCATTCCTGTGTATTCCATCCGGTGATGTCCACATGTATAGTTTTCATTTATGTTGTTTAAAAAATATATATCCAATGAATAGGTCGTTAGTCTTCCAAAATTCTACCCTGTGATCTCCAGAGTCATTGCTCTCTCCAAGGCCATATTTTCCAACTACAGATCCTTTGTTTCCAACTTTTGCATTCCAGTCGCCAGTAATTATCAGTGCATCTTGATTGCATGTTTGATCAATTTCAGACTGCAGAAGTTGGTAAAAATATTCAATTTCTTCATCTTTGGCATTGTGGTTGTATGTAAATTTGAATGAAATACTTTGCTGTAAGTAAAGTACTCTTATTATGCCTATTTTACAAGTGAGGAAAAGTAACTTATTTAAGACCATTGGTGGGTAGCTGGTGAAGCTAGGGTTCTGGCTGCAGACCTGTGTTCGTAATCTCTGTGATAAGTGCTTCTATATGTTGTTGTTGTTATCGGGTGCCACTGAGTTGGTTTACCATATGACAGAGTAGAACTGCCCCATAGGATTTTCTTGGCTGTAATCTTTATGGAAGCAGATCACCAGGTCTTTGTCCCACGGAACCGCTGGGTAGATATGAACCACTAACCTTTTGATTGGCAGCCGAGCATGTAACCATTGTGTCCAGAGGGCTCTGTCATCTCTATGTATATAACGCATTTTTAGACACCTAAGCTCTGCTGGCGTTTAGCCAAAGCCATAAAAGCATGACAGTATACCTTTTGAATTTCTAGATAGAAGATAAACTACTTGAAAATCTTAATCCACGTGGAGTAAATTTAGATTCCTCATCCCATTATCATTAGTATCTTTAGGAAGAAGTTAGAGAAAGCTAATTAAGGAAATCTTTTTTTCCCAGCTCAGCTATTTATTACCTTTGTGACCTTGGACGAGTTACCTAACCTCACTGTGCCTCAGTTTCCTCATCTCTAAAATGGGCATAATAATAGTACCTATCTCATAGTGTTGTGATGTGAAATACATAATGTAATTAGAGCAGTAATAATAGCAGTTAGTTATATAGTAATCACTGAGAAATTTTATTATTATTATTATTATCATTTACTCTGCCCTTTATTCCTGACAAAATCCTACACAAGGAATATGGGACCTTGTGCTTTCTGTCATCAGTTATAGGCCATCAGATTTTAGACCTCAGAAAAGTAGATACATAGATACAGTTTTTGGTATGTAGAAGAATAGCATAAGGAAACACAGAAGAACATCTGTACCATATTCACTTGTAAGTATTTTGAATACCATTAGCAGTGTAGGAGTTTGGCAACTGCTGTGAAAGTTTGAGTGCTGCAGTCATGTCACAAGATTCTAAAGTCCTCTGTGATATTTATGGTAAATGTGATATCATCTGGAGGAAAGCCATTTACACAAAATATATCCTTTTATTAAATCTATTTCAGGTAGCCTTGTTTGAGGATATGACAGGGGACTTGTGCGCTAATGAAGTTAGATAAGTGTTTGTTAAAGTGTGTTTGATCCCCCGCTAGTTTTGAGGAATGCTACTGAATTAAAAGATTTTATTAGCAGATAAACTTTGAATGCTGCCTACTGTAGTCTCCTTTTGGAAGTTATAATGCACATGAGTATATTTAAGGGCCCCTGAAAGTAGTGTAGTTTCACATACACTTAAAAAAACAACAACAACAAACTGTCTTTGTTCAACTCTGAATATACTTGACCATAGAATCAGTTTTTAAGTATAATACTCCTTATTGGTGTCCCATTGACCCCATTTTGGGAAATAATGAATTGGACTGTATTTCTGATTCTCAACTCAGCAGGTGTATTATTTTGTTATGAAAAGCCCTGGCCATTCCAGATTCCATCAGTTTTAACCTTCTAATTACCTTTTTATGTTGAATACTGTAGGAGAATGAGTCAGTAAGCTTGTTATATCAAGTCCTTTTGACTTGGGGGCAGTTGCTGGAAGTTTCTGGAATTTATTTCTTCATCTGTTAACTGTGTGGCAGACCAAATAATCTCTAAGTTCTTTTTCATCTCTAAAGGTGGTTATTGAAAATAATTAACATTTAAATAATACATTACAGTTCTCAAAATGGTTTTATAGGCCTCATCTAAGATGGCCTGCATCCCTTTTCGGAGGCAGAGAGCAAAACCTAACACCTGCCTAACACTACAGACTAGATTGGAAGTTTACTGAGCAATAAGAATTTTGCCTTTTGTAGATATTGTATCTGGCTTCTAAGATACTTGGTCAGCATTGTCCGTAGTCCAACAGCAGCACTTCAACCTCTCTCAGCTTTGAAGTGATACTTGTGCCTAGTCCACCTACTCAGAGAACAGAAACTAAGCTGCTGATATGATTTGAAGTAGTTTGGGCTGTAATGCCATGGAGTACCTGCTGAAAGAGAATTTCCATAGCCGTGAAACACTTGCACACTAAGAGTAGGGGAAAGTCCAAATATGGACAGATGTGCAGCAATCTGAAATGCGGTGGCTCTCTTTGAAGGCATATCAAAGTGCCAGTGAAGCATTTAGTAAGCTGGGCTTAATTTATTAGCTGAATAAAGGGTTTACAGTCTTAAAGCAAAAGAATGAGTAAGTGTATACAGAAAGAGTATAATATATGCCAGGAACTATTGATCAAACACAGCCCCTCCCCCCAAATATGATGATCAGTAGTACTGGGAGGTAGCAAAATATGATGATTAACAGCGTGACTTTTGGTTCAGCTACATATGTCATTAGAATTCTGTGACTGGACAATTAATTCAGTCCATCTAAGCTTACTATCCTCATCTGTGGAAGAAGACTATCCTTACCAACCAGATAAGATTATTGTGCAGATTGAGTGGAATGAAGTTCCTGGGTGGCACAAGTGGTTAAATATTCAGTGACTAACAGAAAGGTTGGCAGTTTGAGTCCACCCAGAGGTACCCTGGAAAAAAAGGCCTGGCGATCTACTTCGGAAAAATTTCAGCCATTGAAAACCCTGTGGAGCACAGTTTAGTGTGACACACATGGGGTAACCATGCGTTGGAATCAACTTGATGGCAGCTTGTGGTGGTGGTGATAAGTGAAATGATGGTTACTGTACAAGTTCATGGTTGACATGGAAAAAAGGATATGGAGAACAGTGCTGATGTGTAGTGAGGTTGTTAACCATTGTCATAGGGCAACATGTGTCCTAACTGTTTAATGAGAAACTATTTTGTTCTGTAAACCTTCATCTAAAGTGAGAATAGCAGCACAATTCAAAGAGCATAGTCGATGTCACTGAACTGTGCATGTAGAAATTTTTGAAATGGTGTATCTTTGGCTATGTATATTTTCACCAAAAAAAAAAAAAAAAAAGAGGTCGAGAAGGGAGAGGGTTGACATGTTGTGGGGTTGTTAACCAATGTCATAAAACAATATGTGTATTACTGTTTAATGAGAAACTATTTGTTCTGTAAACCTTCACCTGAAGTACAATTAAAAAAGAAAAAAAGATAAGGAGAGCGAACGAAGCTTGAATGCTTAAATATATATATATAGAATATGTATCTTCCCTGATTTATTTTTATATGTAAGTATATAAATATTTAATATAATCTATAAGTATGTTGTTGTTGTAAGCTGCCATCGAGTTGATTTCGACTCACAGCTCCCCCGTGTGACAGAGTAGAGCTGCCCCACAGGGTTTTCTAGGCTGTAATCTTTTTTGGGAGCATATTGGCAGGTCTTTCTCCCACAGAGACTCTGGGTGGGTTAGCAGCCGAATGCTTGAATGCTGCACCACCAGGAATCCTTATATATAAATATACAGTATATAAAATATGCCCTGGTAGCATAATGGTTAAGTGCTTGGCTGCTCACTGAAAGGTGGATGGTTCAAACCCACCAGTGACTCCTCAGGACAAAAGACCTGGCGATCTGCTCCCATAAAGATGATAGCCTAGGAAATCCTATAGAGCAGTTCTACCCTATCGTATAGAGTTGCTGTGAGTTGAAGTTGGCTCTGTGGCACACAACAACAACAACAATATATAAAGAAAAAAACATATGCGTGTGTGTGTGTGTGTGTGTGTGTGTGTGTATAGTTACATATATAAATAAAGCCAACAACCACTTGCCATCAAGTCGATTCTGACTCATGACGACCCCGTGTGTTGCAGAATAGAACTGCGATCCATAGGGTTTTTAAGGCTGTGACACTTCTGAAGCAGATTGCCAGCCTTTCGTTCCAAGGCATTTCTGGGTGGGTTTGGACTGCCAGGTTTTCAGTTAATAGTCAAGTGCTTAATCGTTCGTGCCATCCAGAGACTCGTGTGTGTGTGTGTGTGTGTGTGTGTGTGTGTGTGTGTGTATACATGTATATGTATGTATGTATATATATATACATATATATGTGTGTATTTCTGTATTAATACATCATCATCATAAAAATACAGTGAAACCTGTGAGAGCTGGAATGCAATGGGACTGCCTTGTTTTTGCAGGTCTCACAAGTTTTCCGCCTTTGATGGGTGTAGCTTACCACTTTTCCATCACTCTCTGTTAGTGGAAAGTATTTGAGTTTTCCTTCTCTGACAGGTTTCTGCCTTACACAGGTTCTGGCTTTCACAGGTTTTACTGTAATACAAAGAGTTGACAACTTGAAGCTTACCAACTTGTAATTCAGGAAGGCCTTTCAATTTTACCACAGCTTACATCAGAATCTACCTAATTTCAAACATAATCTCTTAAAGAACTGTTGCCTCAGCACTAGACGTTGTTCATTCTCCGTTTGTCCGTGGTATTGGGAGGCAACTGTTGCCAGTGTGCGTTGATAGAATGCTCAGGGATGTTGGAAATGTTCTTTGTGCTATTCAGCATGGTAGCCACTAACCACATGTGGTTCTTAAGCACTTGATGTGTGGCTAGTGTAACTGAGGAACTAAATGTTTATTTTATTTAATTTAAATTGTAAGTTTAAATTTACAAAACCACATGTGGGCTAGTATCTACCATTTTGGACAACACAGCTATAGACTATAACAAACCACATTGGTGTGAGTTTTATAACTGCCAAAAAATGTCCAAAATACTGAATTTCATGTCACGAGCAGGTTCTACAGTTAAAAATTGGTTGTGATCCTTTTAGAAAACGAGCATGATAAAATGTTCTTCTCTGGTGGTAAGTCATCTGACCCATTACTTGAAAGCCTTCTATGCAGGGAGCTGTGGAAAGTTTCAGGCTTCCACTCTGTGGAAGAAAAACTATTCAGTAGAAACCTCAAGATCCTATTGAATCTCACTGAAATCATGGTGTACTTATGACCAAGTATCTGATTACTTTAGTAAATGTTCCATGAAAACAAAAGAATACTACACATTCTCTGTTTATATGGTACAAAGTTGTATGTCAGTCTATTGAGGCAAGCTTTTTGCTTGTTTTTTTTTTTTTTAATTTTTTTGTGTACTTCGCCTGTCAGATTTGTAAAGACTTACAACCTTAAGTGTTTCTTTTATTTCTAGAAATTTTTGCTCCTTGTATTTCACTATAATTTTAAGTGTATAAATTTTATATCCTCATAATGGATTATAACTTTTAACCTTGTATGATATTCTTCATTGATTCTGTTAATGCCTCTATCCTTGGATTCTACTTTATCTAATAGTAAACATTGCTACTTCTGCCTTATTTCACTTGTATTTTCCCTGATTTTTCTTTGTCTTGTTTATTTTCAACTTTGTCTTTTAATTTTCATGCTTTTCTTATAGACAGAAGAGAATGGAATTTTCTTTTTTTAACCTGATCTAAATGTCTTTTTTGTTTGATTAAAAACTGAATGTATTCATATTTATTGTGATTTCAATATATATATGTTTTATGATTTGATATGTTTTCTCTTCTATTATCATTTTTTTTATTTTTTCCCCATACAGAAATTTATACATACATTATTATGTGACTCTGATTGCTCTCCCCATACTGTGACAACACAATCCTCCTTTCTACACTTGATTCCCTATGTTCATTCAACCAACTCCTAAACCTATCTGGTGTCCCATCTCACCTCCGAATAGAAGCTGCCCATTCAGGCTCTTGTATCTACTTGAGCTAAGAGGCACACTCCTCATGAGTATCACTTTATGTCCCACAGTCCAGTCCAATCCCTGTCTGAAGAGTTGGCCTCGGAAATTGTTTTAGTTCTAGGCTGATAGAGAATCCAGGGG
>NW_004444057.1:7512476-7585409 GCF_000243295.1 Trichechus manatus latirostris | reverse complement strand
GGTACCAGGTTATGCTTGCTTCATAGAATGAGTTTGGGAGTATTCCATCCTTTTCTATGCTCTGAAATACCTTTAGCAGAAGTGATGTTAACTCTTCTTTGAAAGTTGGGTAGAATTCTCCCGTGAAGCCATCCAGGCCAGGGCTTTTATTTGTTGGGAGTTTTTTAATTACCTTTTCAATCTCTTCCTTTGTTATGGATTTATTTAGTTGTTCTACCTCTTAGTTTAGGTCGGTCATGAGTTTCTAGAATTTTCTCCATTTCCTCTAGGTTTTCAAATTGGTTAGAGTACAGTTTTTCATAGTATTCTGTTATGATTCTTTTAATTTCAGTTGGGTCTGTTGTGATATCACCCATCTCATTTCTTACAGGTTATCTGCTTCTTCTCCTGTTTTTCTTTTGTCAGTTTGGCCAATATTTATCAATTTTGTTGATCTTTTCAAAGAACCAGCTTTTGGTCTTATTAACTCTTTCAATCGTTTTTCTATTCTCTATTTCATTTAATTCTGCTCTAATTCTTACTCTTTCCTTTTTTCTCATGGCTGAGGGCTTCTTTTCCTGCTCTCTTTCTACTTGTTCCAGTTGTAAGGTTAATGTTTTGATTCTGGCCTTTTCTTGTTTTTGGATGTGTGCATTTGTTGCTATAAACTGACTGAGCATTGCTTTCGCTGTGTCCCAAAGGTTCTGGTAGGATGTGTTTTCATTCTTGTTTGATTCTGTGAATTTCTTTATTACATCCTTAATTTCTTCTGTAACCCAGTAGTTTTTGAGCAAGGTGTTGTTCAGTTTCCATGTGTTTAATTTCTTCTCCTTGCTTTTTCTGTTGTTGATTTCTACTTTATGGCATTATGATCAGAAAAGGTGGTTTGTAATATTTCGATGCTTTGGGTTTTGTTAGGGCTTGCTTTATGGGCTAATATGTGGTCTACTCTGGAGAATGTTCCATGTGCGTTGGAAAAGAAAGTATACTTGGCTGCTTTTGGATGGAGTGTTCAGTATATGTCTATGAGATCAAGTTGGTTGATTGTAGCATTTAGCTCTTCCATGTCTGTTTTGAGCTTCTTTCTGGATGTTCTGTCCTTCACCGAAAGTGGTGTGTTGAAGTCTTCTAATGCTTTTGTGGAGCCGTCTATCTCTCTTTTCAGTGCTGTTAAAGTTTGTTTTATGTATTTTGGAGCCCTGTCTTTGGATGCAGAAATATTTATTATGGTTATGTCCTCCTGCTGTATTGACCCTTTAATCATTATATAGTATCTGTCCTTATCCTTTCTGGTGGATTTTACTTTAAAGTCTATTTTGTCAGAGATTAATATTGCCACTCGTGCTCTTTTTTGAGTGTTGTTTGCTTGGTATATTTTTTTCCATCCTCTGGGTTTTAGTTTGTGTCTTTAAGTCTACAGTGTGTCTTTTGTAGGCAGTATATAGATGTATCATGTTTTTTTTTATCCAGTCTGCCACTCTCTGTCTATTGGTACATTTAGTCCATTTACATTCAGTGTAATTATTGATAGGTATGAGTTTAGTGCTGTCATTTTGATGTCTTTTTTTGTGTGTTGTTGACAGTTTCTTTGTTCCACTTAATTTTCTGTGCTGAGTCGTTTTTCTTTATGTATTTTCTTTTCATCTTTTTCCTTGTTGTTGATTTTGTGTTTGCTGAGTCTTTATATTTTTCTAGTTTTTTATTTTGACTTGTAGGATTCTTAGTTTCCTTTTTGGTTACCTTAATATTTACCCCTGTTTTTCTAAGTTTATACCAGTGTTTTGTTTCTTTATATTGCCTTGACTTCCTCTCCATATGAAGAATCTGTGTCTACATTTTTTAAGTCCCTCTTTTTTGTTTTAATGTTGTCATCTTTTACATATTGACATCGGTTTCCCTATTTTCAGTCTTTTAGCTTTGATTTACTTTTGAGACTTCCCTATCTGGGTTGATATCTGGTTGTTCTTTCCTGTGTTCTAGTCTTGGGTTGTTATCTGATGTTAATGATTTTCTAACTGGAGGACTCCCTTTAGTATTTCTTATAATTTTGGTTTGGTTTTTGCAAATTCCCTAAACTTCTGTTTATCTGGAAATGCCCTAATTTTGCCATCATATTTGAGAGATAGTTTTGCTGGATATATAATTCTTGACTGGCAGTTTTTTTTCCTTCAAGTCTTTACATATGTCAACCCATTGCCTTCTTGCCTGCATGGTTTCTGCTGAGTAGTCAGAGCTTATTCTTATTGACTCTCCTTTGTAGATGACTTTTTGTTCATCCCTAGCTGTTCTTAAAATTCTCTGTTTATCTTTAGTTTTGGCAAGTTTGATTTTAATATGTCTTGGTGACTTTCTTTTGGAATCTACCTTACGTGGAGTTTGGTGAGCATCTTGGATAGGTATCTTGTCATCTTTCACGGTATCAGGGAAGTTTTCTGCTGACAAATCTTTAACAATTCTCTCTGTATTTTCTGCTATCCTCCCCATTCTGGTACTCCAATCACTCGTAGGTTATTCCACTTGATGGAGTCCCAAATAATTTTTAGGGTTTCTTCATTTTTTTTAATCCTTTTATCTGATTTTTCCTCAGATAAGTTGGTGTCAAGTGCTTTATCTTCAATCTCACTAATTCTGACTTCCTTTGCCTCAGTTTTGCTCCTGTGACTTTCTATTGAACTGTCTAATTCTGAAATTTTATTGTTAATCTTCTGGGTTTGTGATTGCTGTCTCTCTGTGGATTCTTTCAACCTGTTAAATTTGTCATTATGCTCTTCTCTAATCTTTTTAATTTCCTCTATTGTGTTTTCTGTGTTTTGTTTAATTTCCTTCCTAATTTCTTGAAGAGTTCTCCATATTAATCTTTTGTATTCTGCCTCCGATAATTCCAAGGAATTTTCCTCCTCTGGAGAATTTCTAGATTCTTTATTTTGGGAGCTTGCTGAAGCCATCATGGATTGCCTGTTTATGTGATTTGATATTGACTGTTGTGTCCGAGCCATCAACAAGTTATTATATTTATTTATTTTATGTTTGCTTACTGTGTCCTAGCTTTTTATGTTTTGATATGCCCAAATAGGCTTCTTGTATGAGCTAGTTTGATTATTGGTACCTTTGAAGCTCCAGTGTCTTGTCACCAGGTGGCTAGATCTGTTACTAGGTATGTGAGCTCAGGAGTCTGCCCACTCCTCCTGTATGGATTCAGCTGAGGTGCCCAGGTAGGTAGCCCCCAAGTGTGTGGTGTAGGCTCTCACAGTCCTAGACAGGCATGGGTGATTGGTGTAGGCACAGGCATCTGGCTGCAGTAGGGGGGACACACCCTGAGCAAGGCGCCCCCGACTGTCCAGTAGGAAGGCGTGTCCCTGTTCCCTAGAGCACGTAGGTGGGTAGATTTTGTAGCCGGACTATGAGCAGCTAATGCTGTTGGTTTTAAGGACTGGGGGGCACCTCCTTTTCATGGGCCCATATCACAGGTGGCTAGGTGGCTTGGGTGGAGCTGCCAGTCCTCAGGCCTCTGATGTGGATAGGTGAAGACCCTGTTTAATGGGCAGAGCAGTGTCAAATGTCAAGAACCTGCCACTTCACAGGTGAAACAGTTGAAGTTAGACTTTGGGTATATACCCTGTTGTACTGGGCTGGGGAAAAGGCACTCAAAGTCTGTGGATCCCTTATGCTTGTGCCTAGGCAAAGGAGATGTGCCTACCCTGGGTTCCTGGCTTAGGGGAGCCAGCAGTTTATTTTTTCTCCTGTTTGTTAATTTATTCACTCTCCAAGGCAGGGAGAATGGCTCCAAGCATGTGATAGATCCTACTTCCGGCCCAGGGTACTTGGCAATTGCTGAAGCCAGTCTGGGACCCAGTACAGAGCAGGGAGCAGGGAGGTAAGTGGGAGAGAGTTTTTCCCTAAGGGGGATGTTTTTGATCTGCTCTGTAAGCAGTATGCAAGTACTTACCTTTCGTCAAGTGCTGCTTCTCACTGGTTCTTCGTGGCTGAGTAGACTCTCAGAGGCTGGGTCTCCCCCAGTGTGGAAAATGCATCTCCTGAGCACCGCTGCTTGCCTGCCTCACTACTCACCCACAAGCTGCTCAGGCCTGAACAGCTCAGGCTCTCATCGGGTCAGGTCTGGCAACTCCTCACTGCTTCCGAACCGTCTCTCCCTCCCCCTGCCACTCAGTCTGGTTCCTCAACTCTGCCTTTGTTGTTCGTGGTTGCTGGATTGCCATATATAATCAAATCACTTGTTTTTTCGGGTCTTTGTTGTAAGAGGATCCACCGGAAGCATCTGACTGTTCTGCCATCTTGACCCTGCCTCTATTATCATTTTTATTGTATTTTATTTATTAATCAGTTATATTTCCCTACCTTATTTCCACTGCCTGTCTTTCTAAATTGAGAAATTCTGTGTTCTTCATAAAACTAGGGACCCTCCTATCTTTCACTATTTTATTGAAACTTCTACTCCTCTCCTATAACTTTTATACAGTATCCAAATTAAATAATACTTATTCCTCTCACCTCCAGACATTGTACTTGTTCATTTCTCCCTGTCCTGAACTAAGGTTTTAAGAATCATTTATTTCCTAGTTCTCATTGCAGCAGGTACCTCTTTCAGACCCCAGTTCCTAAAGTTATTATTAGGTTTTATCTTATCATGTGGCTCTTCTGCTTCGACAGTCATTTCTTAAAGTTTATAAATTAATAACCTGTAGATATCTTTCATATATTTTAACTTTCCATGCTTCCATGAAGAAAATGAATGCTAGTCTATTTCTTGTTGTACGTAACCTATTCTTTTTTTCTAGAAGCGGGAAAAAAAATTTTTTTTTTTTTTTTGTGCCTTTTATCTTAAAGTTCAGAAATTTCATTAGGGTCTTTCTTTGGTTTCTCTTTTCCATTATTCTTATCTAGGACATCATGAGCCATTTTAATACAAAGATGCAAAGCTATTTTTTATTTATACTCAGGAGTTTTTTTGCATAACTTCTTTATTATTTCTTGTTCTGTTTTTTTGTTTTCTTTCAAATCTCATTTTGGAATTCTTGTTATTCACATTCAGGTTTCTAGACTCTTTCCTCTCAATTCTTATCTTTTACTTACAATCTTCATTTCTTGACAATTTGCTCTTTGTTTTGAGCTATGTCTTCCGTTTGATCTTCCAGACAACCAATTCAACTTGAAGCAATGAGCGTTTCCCTTTTCAGTTCTTCTTTCGAGTCTTAATATTGAAAGGATTTACATTCCTAAGCCAAAGAAAGACTTTAGTCTCTTTAATTTTCATTTGTCTATTCATGGAATGTCTATTCCTCAGTGCCAGTACCAGTTAGGTAAAATGAGTTTCTCCAGCAATTACAATACTTTCAGGCTGTGTAAAATATGGTCATTTTTATTTTACTGAGCTGGTGTCCTAGTATTGTGACCCTTTTGCTGGGATGTAGCAGGGAGATATTTTTGCTCGTAAGCCTCTTGTGGTGCCAGTATATAAGGAACAGGTATAAGGTTACAGCCATAAAGATCAGGAATGATTCACTTAGCCAGTAGAGACCACCCCCTACCCTGGAACACCATTGCCAACAGGATCAGGTGACCACTGCTATACCTTCTTTAGCAGTTGTCAGGGGCAGGGCCTCCCACTTTGCAAGTCAGTTGTATCCATTGATACCAAGTGCCAGGTTCTTCTAAGAAGACCATAAAATCTATGATCTTCTTCCCAGCCCTTCAGCATTTCCCTAAAACTCTCAATTGATGAAAACCCAAGTAATGAATCACATGGCATTACACTCTCCTCAACAGAAATGCCAGCTCATCTAGTTAGATGTTATACTGAGTGTCATATGTCAGGATAGAATCATAGAGTGGGGTTTTGTTTTCCCTTCATGTAATAATCCAGCATGTTTCCTGGGGAGGATGTGATTCAGGGCTTTGAACCAGTTTAAAAATTATTGAGTCATGGCCATTGTAAATACATATTGCATAACAACCGAATCTGTTGCACTTTGAATTTTGACTCAAGTAGGAAATAAACAGCACTGCCCCACTCAAAAATGGTGGCTGGCCACACTGCTTTGAATGCTACAGAAGCCTGATATGGAAAATTAGATTATTGGTAGGACTATGGAGAGCAACATGCATTCAAAGTGGCACAGTTGGCTACCATCTTTGAGCAGGGAGCCTGTGTTTGTTTCCTGGGTCAAAACTCTGTGGACAGGAGATTAGGTTGCGGTACAACGCATATTTACGTCAGACATGACTAAATCATTTTCAAACCAGTTGAAAGCCCTGGTGTGATTTATTAGATTTGATTGACTTGGTAGCATGCACTTGGCTGCCTATATATATAACTCAGGAAGAATTGATTTGGACAGAAATTTCAGTAAGAAATGGTATGTTGAATCTATATTACTATGTGAAGACTCTATTAGCAAACTGTATGCAGCGTTTTTTTTTCCACCACGGTAATCCTGTCTTGTGATCCACGTGTTAGTATCAAGGGATGTATAAATCTGTTTAAGCAGTTTGTTTTCATTGATTCAGTTTCTGATTTTGTTGATAATGAATAATTGTTTTGTGAGCGCATATCACTTTTCCATGAAATAAATTCAGGCCTACTTTACTATACTGTAGTTATGATACCAAACTTAATTGTACTGTAGTTTTAGATACCATAAAACCTGGGATGTTGTTGATTCGACTTGCATATAACCCATCTTTTGTGTTAAACGTTGACGTTCTCTGGACTTCTTTTAACTCATGACAGAGTATTTTGGTCTCTATAAGTTTATTCCTCAGAAGTGACGGTATCCTTCTGCTTAAATAATCTTTGTTTTTATCTTCAGCATTTTTTGTTGTCCTTAAAGCTAGGTAATTGGTTTTGTTCTCCAAAGAGTGCACTTTAGGTTCATAAACCATGAATTTCAGGACCACATCTTTGATGGCCTTCATCCTTATGAAACGTGACATCAAAGATAGCAATTTTGTTTGCATCATTGGCCAGCACCTAATTATCTTTCCCGCCTCTTCATTCTTAGAGTGCTCTTTGATGTCAGCAGAAGCCTTGTGCTTTGAAAGACTGTAGAGAATGGTCAAAGGGGCCCTTCTTTTGCTGAGTCCGTGTACCACTGAAATATTAAATAATGGTATTATGCTAGAAACAGAATGCAATGCAACTGCGGTAATTAACATAATTACTCATCTATTTGCAGAAGCAAAGTCTTTAATGTATCTTTATATACACAGGGGGATCATTTCTCCCTGATATAACATGGCTAGGTGGAGACTCATCTTTATTAGAAATCAGGAGTAAAGCAAACTGAGATTGCTAAATTGGGAGTTAGGAGATTATGCTTGGTCAGGGAGAGTGTCTGTGGAGCTGTGACATTACTCAGAATGGTAAAGGGCTTTGGTCTGTTAGGAGAAGGCAAAGCTACTAGAAGCTTAGAATGTGGAGGGGAAAAAAGGCAAAACTATTATAAGCTCAGAATGACTTGGGTTTTATGAACATACCATGTATGGTATAGGGGTAAAGCAAGCAAGTGCTTTGGAGAAGTGTATCTCAAGATCTCAAGTTGAATCTCAGCTTCAATTTTTTCTAGCTCTTTGATTCTTTACATATTATTTAATCTCTTACCTTTAATTTCTTTGTCAAAATGGCAAAATATTTTTTAGCACTTCAGGGTAAAAGCTAATTTAGCGAAAGAGTAACTGAAAAGGGCTTGCCACAGAGTTAATTTTTTAGTAAAGGGACAATGAATTGCTGCTGTAATTCACAATGGTGAGATGTCGTTTTTCACTTACTAAATGAATACTCATAGTTGCCTCTACTCAGAGTTGGAGAGAGTGTGAGGAAATAGACTCTTTCCTGTGATATTGATGAAAAGTGTGAATTGGCACCCCCTATTCAGAGAGCAATTCTGTAATGCTTTTCAAACTGGACACTTGTCCCAGCAATTCCAGTGCAAAAATTTACCTTATAGAAACACTTGGCAAAGTATGTCATCAATAAGTGTACTCAGAAATGCCCATGCAGCCTTGTGTGCACATGTTAATAATTACAACAACATGAATATCCATCACAAGGGAACTGGTCAGTGTTGCATATGGATTTTTCTGTGCTCTCAGCAGTGATTCTGCATACAAAAAAGACGGAAAATTTATTTTGGTTTTAAATATTAAAGTTTACATTATTAAAATACAATTTCAAAACCCCAGTTATTGAACTTTTAAGGTCAGCTTATAAATATCATTACTGTATTAATAAGTCTAACAAATTTTAATAGTCGCTTTAAGGGGCCTTTAAGTAATACTTGATTCCACTTTCATACTTAGTTATTGAAACACCTCCATACATTTTAAATGATTCTTATACATTAAATACATACATCTGATATCTTTCTTAAGTACTTCAGTTGTACAACTTAAAAACCTTTGCAAGTACTCAAATAACTTATAAATTTAATAAGGTAAAAATTAAAATGATAACTACTCAAACTTACAGAAATGTAAAGTTCACTTAAATGATCCAATACTGTATATAAGAATAGAGGCATTTTAACTTAAAAATCACAACTCTAAGTTACTTAATCACTCATTTTAAATTGTGGCTATGGTGCAATCTAGTGGAATGGGTCAAATGCTCTTAAACATTGCAGGCAAATAATTTTTGTACAGATTGCTTAAAGCAGAATACTAGTTTAATGGTTTCTGTTGTCTGAAATATTTCTATACTTAACTCTAAAATTTCCTGAGGTTGAGAGATGCTTGTCTATTAAGGAAAACAATTACTATCTCAGTTAATTGACTCTGTAATTTCAAAATATGCTTAACAATTCACTAAACTCCCTTGCCATCCTGTACTTTTGTTCGCATCTGACAGACAAAGCTCCAACCCTGAGTGAATCCTGATAAGAGTTCTCTTAGTGGGCCTTAGCTACACAGAGCTGCTGGAGAGGTTACAATGCAGGCACATTGGCCCACTATAAATTCATCTTGTTTATCCACCAGAGAGAGGCTGTGATGTCACCCGGGAATCTACTCAGTTTTGAGGTCAGTTCCCTCTCCTGGTATCTGCAGTGACATCTCAGCCTGAAAGACCTGAGTCCCCAGCCAAACCGCACTAAAAACCTATTGCCCCTCCTCGTGTTTCACAAAGAAAATAGTAGGCATAGGAGAGGATTGCTTATTTTACTTCTTCCATACAAACACGCCTGTATCTGTATGCATCCTGCCTTCTTCTCTCAGGTTACAAGGGAAGTGCTTTTCTTCTCCTGACTAAGAATAATTCCTCCACACCAGTTCTGGTATCTCATGCAGCCTGATCTCCCTGGGATCTTATTCTAGGAATTATTATTTTATATTTTTTGCACTTATAAACTCTCCCTTCCAACTGTGTCATTCCCATTGGCTTTTACCCATTGCTATTGAGTCAATTCCGACTCATAGCAACACTATAGGACAGAGTAGAACTGCCCCATCGAGTTTCCAAGGAGCGGCTCGTGGATTCGAACTGTCAACCTTTTGGTTAGTGGTCAAGCTTAACCACTGTGCCACCAGGGCATGCTCAAGTTTTTTTCCACTAAATAGAAATAAAAAATAAAACAAAAGAACAACAACAAAACCCCTCTCCCTCACCGCATGTCCCCCACCAGATACCCTATTTCTCTCTTTTCCTTATGAAGGGAACCTCTCCAAACATTGTCTTGTGGTACATACTCACTGTCTCTAGTTTTTACCTCGTGCTTACACCTTAACCCTCTTCAGTGTGGCTGCAGCCTCCGTCACTCCACTGAAAGACTTCTTGCTGAGGTCACCAATGACTTCCAAATATATTAAACTATCTTATGTTATTTGACCTCTCAGTAGCATATGATACTGTTGACCCTACTTCTTGGAACACATTCTTCCTTTTTCCTATGACAGTACGCTCTCCTGGTTTTTCTCCCATCTCTGGCTACCCAGTTCCTTTTTCTTCAGTATTTTAATCCTCCTTTACTCTGCCACTAAATGCTGGAATTCCTCAAGGCTCTATCCTAGATGTAATGTCTCTCATCCCCAAGGGATTTTTATCTGCACCCATTAATTAAAAGAAAAAAGACCCATAAATGTATATCTCTAATCCATATGTTCACTCTGAGCTCTCTATTTAACTTCCACTAGACTCCTCCATTTAGACATCTTAACCTGCTGCTGTTGAGTCGATTCCAACTCATAGAGACCCTATAGGACACAGTAGAACTGCTCCGTAGGGTTTCCGAGGAGCAGCTGGTGATTTTGAACTGCTGACCTTTTGGTTAGCAGCCGAGCTCTTAATCACTGTGCTGCCAGGGCTCCTGGGCATCTTAAAGGCACCTCAAACTCAACATGTTGAAAAGTGAACTAATTGATTAATGTGAATAAAAGTGAAATTATATGAAAATGTTAGCATGCTGTATTGCATTAGATATTGGGTGATC
The DNA here is from genome assembly GCF_000243295.1 of Trichechus manatus latirostris. Taxonomy (NCBI): domain Eukaryota; kingdom Metazoa; phylum Chordata; class Mammalia; order Sirenia; family Trichechidae; genus Trichechus; species Trichechus manatus. The sequence goes on along the minus strand of NW_004444057.1, from coordinate 7,574,991 downwards.
ATAATAGTGATGTTTGTCTTTTATAGACTAAGTTTAAACAATTTTCTTGGTTGTGTAGTAATGGGGAAAATATCCTTCTTTCCAGCCCACTAACTCCAACATACCAATTGATAGGCAGTTATCTCTTTTTATACTTCGTTAACACACTGAAAGTACTTCCTTGACTATGAATGGTTAGTGTGGTATACATTAATATTTTTCCCATGAGGCGTGACATCTGTATAAACTTTCATGAAGAGAATGCACAGCCAGTGACAATTAAGGTTTTTCAGGATCCTCTTGTCCATAATTAAAATTCAGATAGAGTTTGTGACAGAATTCTTTAATCTGCCCAAGAAATTTATATCCTTTTCAAGTATATCCATTATTTGTTCATACTTTTCAGGTCAGTAATTCTTGAGTGAATTGGAGGTTTAAAATTTAATGTAATTAGTTGTCAACCAAAAAGCAAAATGTACAATGAAACCTGTGACAGCCAGGACTCGACTGCCTGTTTTCCAGGTCTCGCAAGTTGTCTGCCTTTGACGAGTGCAGTCTTACCACTTTTCTACCACTTGTTTTAATGGAAAATATTTGAGGTTTCCTTCTCTTGACAGGTTACCGCCTTACACAGGTTCCAGCTTCCACAGGTTTTACTGTATCATATAAGAAAATAGATTCAGTACAGTTTGCCAAGGAATGAAATACAAGCAAATAAAATAAGAAATGGTGTACTCTGCCTGTTCTGGAGGGTGAGGGTTGCTTAATTAGTGCCTTCAAAATGAAAAGTCATCTGCTAGGGATAGACGGCTATTCTTACACAAATATTCTCCATCTTCAAAGAGACTAGACTAAGAGGACATAATTTTAAGGTGTTATAATTAGAATGAACTTCCTGGCAAGTCGGTTTACTTAACAATGGGTTTATGAGGGAGGCTTTGTATACTTCTTTCTGGGACTCCTGAGAAGCACGCAGAATGTGAACATAAGTATGTATGTGTGAATCTACAAGAAAATAAATGTTTTATGTTTTTCCAAAAAAATTACTTCTTCCTACTTGTTTAGAACTTGATACAGTCTGTTGTGAGTCTAAGGCCTGGCAGCCTACTTCCACAAAATCAACTATTCAAAACCCGGTAGAGCACAGTTCTAATCTGACACACATGGGGTCGCCATGAGGCAGAATTGACTTGACCGCAGCAGATGCTGGTTCTGGTAATATTTATTTAAAACAACAAAATATATATTGTTTGAAGGACAATAGAATAGGTTTAAAAATTTATGACCTGGCAATTTGTGGTGTGGGAAGTATGCTTATTTACAAGGTTGACATTTCTACACGTAGGCTCCAAAGTTCGTCTTTTTCGAAAACGCAATTTGCAGCCAACACATCTGTTGTTCTGATGTGGGAGATTAAAATGAGCTATTTTTGTTGAAGTTCAGCCGCAGAGTAACAGAATGTTAAATCAGCTTGCCAAAAAAGTTACCTATTCTAGGTTTTGTTTCTTCATATTAAACTTTTAGTATGTTCTTTCCTGTATATGAGAAAGTCTCATCGTCATTAAAATTGAGTCTTCCTCCTTCGAACGTGAGATTATTTTGTTCTTAAGGAAATCTGAGTTTAACCTGTTCTAGCTTTTCCCTTCAAATGTAATAATGCAATTTGCGTTGGGGCTTACCAGGAAAGCCTGTCATCTTGCATTCTCAAGAGTGAATAAACTGTGTATACAATCTATGTGAAAAGGAAAACAAAACCTTTTTCACACGTTTCTGCTGCTATTTTATAGCAAATGTGGATCATGGAATGGTTCAGTCCTTGTAAAACTGACCTTCCTCTGATTTCTTGTTTCTCTTAAAACAACAACAGCAAAAGCAACCTCAAGGTAAAAACTATTTGGTTTATGATTCAAATCTGTTTTAAAAAAAAAAAGTTTACTGATGGCTCCCAGACACCCTTTTAGCTCAGTAATGATGTTACTCCTGAGGTTCACCCTTCAGCCAAAGATTAGACAGTCCCATAAAACAAAATGAGATTAAAGGGGCACACAAGCCCGGGGACAAGGACTAGAAGGCAAGAGGGGACAAGAAAGCTGTTAATAGGGAACCCAGGGTCAAGAAGGGAGAGTGTTGACATGTCTTGGGGTTGGTAACCAGTGTCACAAAATGATATGTGTACTAGTTGTTAAATGAGAAGCTAGTTCTGTAAATCTTCATCTAAACTACAATTAAAAAAAAGAATACTAGCTTTGACAAAACTGTCATTGAAAGAGAGGACAAAAAAAAAAAAAGAACAAAACAAAACAAAAAGTATACTGAACATCCTAGGGGTTCACTGAAATAAATTATTGCAGAGAGAGGGATAGAGTAGAAATACCCCAGGATGGTGTAAACAGTTAATCCGCTCAGCTACTAACGGAAAGGTTGACAGTTCAGGTCCACCCAGAGTTGCCTCAAAAGAAAGGCCTGGCAGTCTAGTTCCAAAAAATCAGCTATTGAGAACTCTGTGGAACACAGTTCTACTCTGACATACATGAGGTCACCATGAGTCTGAGTCGACTCAACTATAACTGGTTTAGTCTGAATCAGTCTTTCTTAAACTTTAAGGGGGCTATGGATATTTGAGTATCTTGCTAAAATGCACGTCCTGATTCAGTGGGTCTGGAATGGTCCCTGAGTCTGCATTTCTCACATGCTCTCAGGTGATGCAGATGCTGCAGGTCCACAGACCACACTTAGAGATGCAAGCGTCTAGATGGACTGTTCTTAGTACTTAAAGAAGAGTCTGCCTGAACACCATATGTGACATACTTTTATGAAGGTATTTTATCATAATCATAAACAGAGCTGGACAATGGAACAGTCATCTGCTAGGGGACAGAGATCACATATTAACTGACCTATAAAGACTCCTATCACCATGGACCTCATTAGTACTGTCTTCCTAACTGAGCTACCTATAGAAGTAAAAAAAAAAAAAAAATCCCATCGAGTCGATTCTGACTCATAGCGACTCTATAGGACAGAGTAGAAGTGTCCCGTAGGGTTTCGAAGGAGCAGCCGGTGGATTTGAACTGCTGACCTTTGTGGTTAGCAACTGAACTCTTAACCACTATGCCACCAAGGCTCCACCTATAGAACTAGAGAAACCGAAATCAGATTGTTAGAACTAAGTATCGATAGAAAAACCTAGACTGCCTATACATATTTTGTTAATTCTGTTTTGATTTTCTGAAATCTTTTCAGACAAGTCAGAAAAAGAAAATCTTTGCTAGGTAAAGAGGAGTCATGAAAATATACATGGCTCCAGGGCCAGGCAAGGCATACAAAGGAGTGAAGAGGGCTGGGAGTAGGGAGTGGATGGGGCTGTGTGTTCTGGAAAGGACATTCTTCATTCCATCATTGCCATACAGCAAGGCAGGCCTAGCATGGCCAGAATTTCCAGCTTTTCAGGAAAAGCCAAAAATACAAATTTCATGCAAAATTTCCCAATTACAAAATGTCGGCTATTAATTTAAATTCTTTTAAAATGTCATGTGGGCCAAGAAAACACATCTGTGTCCCAGATACAGTCTGTGAGCCACTCATTTACAATCTCTAGTATAGAATGCATTGGAGTCTTCTAATGCACTTCTCATGATTGAAATTATGAATTTTCAAAATGAAACTTTCTAGCCTTTTGTCTTTAGACACTTTGGTGTCAGACGAAATAGTCTCTGTTTTATACATTTAGGGGTACTGGTAGAAGATTGGTATAAGATCATGAAATCCATCTTTCCTTATTCTTTCATATTCCAGATTACAGGACTGGCCCATGTTTCACTCAGGTCAACAACCAGATGTGCCAAGGGCAGCTGACCGGCATTGTCTGCACAAAGACTTTGTGCTGTGCCACCATTGGACGGGCCTGGGGCCACCCGTGTGAGATGTGTCCAGCCCAGCCTCAGCCCTGTCGACGGGGCTTCATCCCCAACATCCGCACTGGAGCGTGCCAAGGTGAGTCAGCTGTCTGCCTATGTGCATTGAGTCCGGCAGTGTAGTCCCCAACACGTCAGGTCTCCTTTCCTTGAATTTGTGGTTTCTGGCACTGCAGATGGTAGCTTTTAACACAATACCCATTTCCAAGAGGGACCTGATTAATAACCTGGCTAGCAATGGTTTATCTTTTAGCTACCTAGTAAACAGTTACATTTCAACTCTTGACATTACTGGAGGAGAAGAGATAGAGATCACATGGAAAACTGTTACAAACAAATAAAAAAAAAATACAGTTTAAAATACTTAATAGAGTGAAACACTCTGTCTTCATCCACATCCCACTAACCCCCTGCCCCCAGTCTGCCTACTCAGAACTTGTTAGTTGTCATTGAGTTGGCCCCAACTCACGGTGACCCTATGTACAACAGAACGAAGCATTGCTTGGTCCTGCACCATCCTCACTATCGTTGATATGCTCAAGTCCATTGTTGTGACCACTGTGTATTTTGAGTGTTTTCCAATCTAGAGGACTTATCTTTCAGAACTGCTATCAGTCAGTTTTCTGGTGTGATCCATAGGGTTTTCATTGGCTAATTTTTAGAAGTAGATTGCAAGACCTTTCTTCCTAGTCTGTCATAGTCTGAAAATGCCACTGAAACCTGTCCACCACGGGTGACCATGCTAGTATTTTAAATACTGGTGGCATAGCTTCCAGCATGCCAGATAGCAATATGCAAGCCACCACGGTACGACAGACTGATACATACGCCAATACCTAGGCAAAACATTTTCTGACTCTCTCCTAATCGTATTCAAATAGCGAGAACCTAAGCCCAAGTGAGAGGAGGTATCTGCTCCATATTGTTATTAATAGTGTCCTCAAAGACAAAGGGTGAACTCCGTCCATGACTGCAATTATTTCAGAGTTTGTAACCTGGACTGGTGACAATCTGTGTCTGTATAATCTATTGGGACTCCCCAAACACATTCATTACACTAGTTTATCTATCAGGGCCAGTTTGGGGCCCTGAGGATGCTGCAACAGTAGACTCCAGCCATCATGTGGCTGGAAATTGTTTTATATTTACTGGTTAATTTTTTTAATTTATTTTACAGCCACCACAGTTATTAGCCTTTTTGACTACTTCTCTGATGTCATCTTATTAAATCCATTTTTAGAACTTGGAAATGTGCTGTCTGCCAAGCTCTCAGATGGCGCTTCACTTCATGTTACGCAGCAATAGAATTAGAATCACAGGAAAACAAAGTGACTTGTATTATTCACAGAAATAATATTACTCATATTTGAGATATGGAGTTAGGTTTATTTGTTGTAATTAAATAGTATATAAAAGTAGACCTGAAGTCTTTCAAATTGATGTTAGTAAGCAAAGGCAGAGACAGAAATGTTATCTTCCCAACCCACGTAAAGGACAGAGAGTTGAAAGCCAGTCCAGTGTTCCAAAGCCCTAAGAAGAGAATTTTTCATTGAATAATTGAATAATAAAATGTGAGTCTCTGTATAATTTGGTAAATACATTTTGGCAGCAAATGTAGCTGGCAAAATTTTGAATAGTTTTATTATAAAAGAACAATACTAAAAACAATCTACATGTAAACTTTTTTCAAGTTAAAACTCTAGAGATTCCCAGGAGATGACTGTATTACAGATGACTATATCACAGAGTAACTACTTGATATTTAATTGCATGTAAAAGTCATGTCAGCTGTGGAATTAGGATTTTTTTGTGCGCGTACTTTAGATGAAAGTTTACAGAGCAAACTAGTTTCTCATTAAACGATAGACATATTGTTTTGTGACATTGATTGCCAACCCCACAACATGTCAACATTCTCCCCTTCTCAACCTTGGGTTCCGTATTACCAGCTTTCCTGTCCCCTCCTGCCTTCTCATCCTTGCCACTGGGCTGCTGTGCCCATTTAGTCTCATTTTGTTTTATGGGCCTGTCTAATCTTTGGCCAAGGGGTAAACCTCAGGAATGACTTCAGTACTGAGTTAAAACGGTGTCTGGGGGCCATACTTTCTGGGTTTCTCCAGTCTATGTCCGACCAGTAAGTCTGGTCTTTATTTGTAACTTAGAATTTTGTTCTATATTTTTCTCCAGCTCTGCCTGGGGCCTTCTATTATGATCCCTGTCAGAGCAATCGGTAGTGGTAACCAGGCACCATCTAGTTGTGCTGGACTAAGTCTGGTGGAGGCTGTGGTAGTTGTGGTCCGTTAGTCCTTTGGACTAACCTTTCCCTTGTGTCTTTGGTTTTCTTCATTTTTCCCTTGCTCCAGATGAAGGTGGGATCAGTGGAGTAACTTAGATGGCCGCTTACAAGCTTTTAAGACCTCAGATGCTACTCACCAAAGTAGGATATAGAACATTTTCTTTAAAAACTATGGTACGCCAATTGAGCTACACGTCCCCCAAGACCATGGTCCCCAGCCCTCAGCCTGGTAATTTGGTCCCTCAAAGAGTTTGGATGTGTCTGTGAAGTTTCCATGACCTTGCCTTGGTCAAGATGTGCTGAATTCCCTAGTATTGTGTACTGTCTTACCCTTCACCGAAGTAACCACTTATCTATTGTCTCGTTAGTGCTTTTTGCTCCCCACCCCTCCCATCCCTGGTAACCATTAAAGATTGTTTCTTTCTGTTTGTAAACCTTTTCATGAGTTTTAACAATAGTGGTCTCATACAGTATTTGTCCTTTTGTGATTGACTTATTTCACTCAGCATAATGCCCTCCAGATTTGTGTCAGTAATATTGGGGTGAAATCGTATATCGTAGTTTGGTTTGCATTTCGATGAAGCTAGTGATTACAAGCATTTCCTCATGTGTCTGGTAGCTGCCTAAATGTCTTCTTTGGTGAAGTGCCTTCATATCCTTTGCTCATTTTTTTAATGGGATTATTTGACTTTTTGTTGTAAAGGTGTTGAATTTTCCTATGAATTTTAGAGATTACACCTTTGTCGGATTTGTAATAGCCAAAATTTTTTCTCAGACTGTAGGCTCTCATTTTACTCTTTTGGTGAAGTCTTTTGATGAGCATAAGTGTTTAATAGCGTTGAATTTGTAGACTGCTTTGGGTAGAATTGACATTTGCACAATGTTAAGTCTGCCTACCCATGAGCATGGTATGTTTTTCCATTTATGTAGGTCTCTTTAGTTTCTTGAAGTAGTGTTTTGTAATTTTCTTTGTATGGGTCTTTTATGTCCCTGGATAGATTTATTCCTAAGTATTTTATTTTTTGAGGCTAAATATAAATGGTATTGCTTTCCTGATTTCGTTTTCATAGTTCTCTTTATTGGTATATAGGAATCCAGTGGTTTTTTGTATGTTTATTTTGTATCCTGCTACTCTGCTGAAACTTTCTATTTCAGTAGTTTTCTTGTGGAGTCCTTTGGGTTTTCAATGTATAGTATTATATCATCTGTCATGGATTGAATTGTGTCCCTCCCCCCCAAAAATGTGTGTAGCGCCTTGGCTAGGTGATGATTCCCAGTATTGTATGATTGTATAATCTGATGTGATTTCCTTATGTGTTGTAAATTCTATCACTATGGTGAGATTATATGTGATTTCCGTATGTGTTGTAAATTCTGTCACTGTGATGAGGTTATACTGATAAGGTTGACAAGATTAGATAGTGTCTTAATGCAATCTCTTTTGAGATATAAAAGAGAGAAGCAAGCAGAGACTCATGGGAACCTCATACCACCAAGAAAGTAGTGCCGAGAGCAGAGCGTGTCCTTTGGACCTGAGATTCCTGCACAGAGAAGCTCTCAGACCAAGAGAAGACTGATGTATCACAAGGACTTTCCTCCAGAGCCGACAGAGAGAGAAAGCCTTCTCCTGGAACTGACACCCTGAATTTGGACTTGTAGGCTACTGGACTGTAAGAGAATAAACTTCTGTTCGTTAAAGCCATCCACTCATGGTATTTCTGTTAGAGCAGGACTAGATGACTAAGACAACATCCACAAATAAGTATGGTTTTACTTCTTCCTTACCGACTTAGACGCCTTTTCTTTCTTTTTCTTGCCTTATTGCTCTAGCTAGAACTTCCAGCCCAATGTTAAATAGGAGTGGTAATAAAGGGCATCCTTGTCGTGTTCCTGTTCTCGGGGGGAATGTTTTCAGCCTCTCTCTGTTAAGAATGATGTTGGCTGTTGGTTTTGTATAGATGCCCTCTATTATGTTAAGGAATTCCCCTCTATACCTATTTTATTGAGAGTTTTTATCAGGAATGAATGTTGCAGTTTTATCAAATGCGTTTTCTGCATCGATTGAGATTTTCATATGATTCTTTTCTTTTGTTTTATTTATATGGTGGATTACATTGATTTTCTAATGCTGAACCATCCTTGCATACCTGGTATAAATCTCACTTGGTCGTGGTGTATTATTTTTTTGATATGATGCTATTGGCTAGAATTTTGTTGAGATTTTTTGCATCTATATTCATGGGAGATATTGGAATGTAATTTTCTTTTTCTGTGATGTCTTTGCCTGGTTTTCATATCAGGATTATGCTGGTTTCATAGAATGAATTTGGAAGTATCCATTCCTTTTCTGTGTTCTGAAATAGTTTGAGTAGTACTGGTGCAAGCTCTTCTCTGAATTTTTGATAGAATTCTCCAGTGAAGCCATCTGGGCCAGGGCTTTTTTTGTTCAGAGTTTTTTTTATTATTATTATTACCTTTTCAATCTCTTCTCTTGTTATGGGTCTGTTCAGATTTTCGACCTCAGTTTGTGTTAGTTTAAGTAGGTAGTATGTTTCTAGAAATTTGTTCATTTCCTCTAGGTTTTCAAATTTGTTGGAGTACAGTTTTTCACAGTAATCTGTTATGATTCTTTTTATTTCCTTTGGGTCTTTTGTAATGTCCCCCATTTCATTTCTTATTTGGATTATTTGCATCCTCTCCTGTTCTGTTTTTTTCAGTTAGACCAAAGGTTTGTCAATCTTGTTGATTGTTTGAAAGAACCAACTTTTGGTTTTGTTAATTCTTTCTATTGTTTTTCTGTTCTCTATTTCGTTAATTTTTGCTCCGATCTTTAATATTTCCTTTCTTCTGGTGGCTTTAGGCTTCTTTTGCTGTTCTATTTCTGTTTGTTCGATTTATATAGCTAATATTTTGATTTTGTTGCTTTCTTCTTTTTTGATGTGTGCATCTGTTGCTATAAATTGACCTCTGAGCGCTACGTTTGCTGTGTCCCAGAGGTTTTGGTAAGATGTATTTTCATTCTCCTTTGATTCTAGGAATATTTGTATTCCATCTTTTGATTGCCTCTATTACCCAGTAGTTTTTAAGCCAGGTGTTATTCAGTTTCTGTGTATTTGATTTTTTTCCTTGCTCTTCCTGTTATTAATTTCTACTTTTATGGCATTGTGATCAGAGAAGATGCTCAGTGTTTTGTTTTTTGTTGAGGGTTGCTTTGTGTCCTAAGATATGGTCTATTCTGGAGAATGTTCCATATGCCTTAGAAAAGAATGTGAACTTTGCTGCTGTTGGGTGGAGTGTTCTATATATGTCTATGAGGTCAAGATGGTTGATTGTGGCCTTTAGATCTTCTGTATCTTTGTTGAGTTTCTTTGTAGATGTTGTGTCCTTTACCAAGAGTGGTGTGTTGAAGTCTTCTACTAATATTGTGGAACTGTCAATTTTTCTTTTCAGTGATGTTAGAGTTTGTTTTATGTATTTTGGAGCCCTGTCATTGGGTGTGTAGCTATTATGGTTATATCCTCATGGTGGATGGTCCCTTCAATCATTATGTAATGTCCTTCCTTTTATGGTAGATTTTGTTTTAAAGTCTATTTTATCTGAGATTAGTATTGCCAGTCCTGCTGCTTTTTGGTTGCTGTTTGCTTGATATATTTTTTCCATCCTTTGATTTTCAATGTATTTATGTCTTTTTTCTAAGTGTGTCTCTTGTAGACAGCGTATTGATGAGTACTGTTTTTTATCCATTCTGTCACTGTCTGTCTCTTTATGGATGCATTTAAGCCATTTACATTCAGTGTGATTACTGATAGATGTGAATCCATTGCTGTCATTTGGTAGGTTTTGTTTTGTTTTTGTGGTGACGCTTTCTTTGTTCCTATTACTCTCCTGTACTGAATTCCTTTTGTGGATTTTTTTTTTCTCGTTTCTTTTGTTTTTGTAGATGTTGTGTTTACTGAGACTTTATGGTTTTCTTCTCTGTTTTGATGAGTTGGTTTGTTAAATTTCTTTCTGGTTACCATGAAATTTACCCCCTGTCTTCCTAAGTTTAAACCAAGCTTTTATTATTTGATATCACCTTGAGTTCCTTTTCATTTGAAAGTTCTATACCTATACTGTTTATTCCTTCCTTTATTGTTCTGACGTTATTATCATTTACAGATTGATCTCTCTGGTTCCCTGTTGTAAATCTTTTAGTTTTGTTTTATCCTTGAGAGTTCATTACTAGGCTGGTATCTGGCTAATGCTGTCTTGTGTCCTAGATTCAGGTTGTTGTCTAATGTTGTAGGTTCTCTAACTGAAGAGCTCCCTTTAATAATTCTTGTAAGTTTGGTTTGTTTTTTGCATATTCCTTGAATTTCTGTTTATCTGGAAATGTCCTGATTCCGCCATCATATTTGAGTGAGTGTTTTGCAGGATGTATTATTCTTGGTTGGCAGTTTTTTTGTTTTTTTTCAAGCTTTTACATATGTCATCCCATTGCCTTCTTGTGTGCATGGTTTCTGCCGTAATCAGAGCTTAGTCTTATTGTTGCCCCTTTGTATGTGACTTTTTGTTTTTCTCGAGCTGCTCTCAGGATTCTTTCTTTGTCTTTGGTTTTAGCAAGTTTGATTATGATATGTCTTAGTGATTTTCTTTTGAATCTGTCATGTATGGGTTCATTGAACTTCTTGGATTGTTGACTTTTTGTCTTTCATGATATTAGGGAAGTTTTCTGTCAGCAAATCTTCAAAGATCCTCTCTGTGTTTTCTGTTTTCTAATAGCTGTTTTTGTATGGTTTCTAGTTGTTTATTTTGATGTTTTATTCATGTATTATTTTCCTGAATTCTTTTATTCCTTTGTCTGTGTTTTGCCTGATTTTTTTCTGTTTTTTTCCATGATTTTGTCTTATTTTTTTCCTTGTTTTTGTCTACATTTTCCTTCATCTCTTGGAGAACCCTGAATATTAGTCTTGAATTCCCTATTAGGTAGTTCCAGCGCCTTTTCTTCTACCAGAAAGTCATCTAGTGGTTTATTTTGGTCACTTTCTGGAGACATCCTGTGTTGTTTTTTAAATATATTTTAATATTGTCTGCTGTCTCTGGGAATTATGTTCTTCATTTATAGATTGTAGATTTGTTTGCTTTGTCCTACTTTTTTATTTTATTTGGTTATGTCTGGGCCGGTGGTCTGGGCTTGTTTTGTTGCTTGCTCACCTTTGGACATGATACTTCTCACCACCTTGTCCAGCTGAGCAGTGCTGGTCACTCACCGGTGGTGCAGCAGGCAGGTCCAATGGGTGTAGAGGAGTGGTGATGGGTAGTTTGCAGCACTAACTAGCACCAGCAAGGTGGGGGTTGGGGACAATGTAGAGTGGGGTCCTGGGAACCTTGTCGATGCCACTTGGTGGCAGTGTGGCACGTAGTGCTGATAAGCAGGAGGGGATATAATATGTGAAGCTAAGTGAGTGTGTGAAAGAAGTGAAAGAAACAAAAGTAAAAAGGAAAAAAGAAAAAAAAAGTAAATAAAATAGTGACATCGTAGGATTCAGTGGGTGAGTCAAGGCAGACCCAGCAAGGCCGTGTGCCCGTGGCTCTCTAGCTGAGCAGTGTGGATCAGTCTGTCGAGAAGGGGCATGGGTGGTGCACAGGGCAAGGTGGGTGGGAGAAAGGAAGGGAAAAAGGGGAAAGAGAGAGAAGAAACCAACCAACCAACAAACAAAAAATGAAATAAAATAAAAACAACTACATCAACATAGAAAATGTGGTGAGAGAGCCAGCCTTTGGGGGTGGGGTGTAATTGAGGTGGTAGCAAGCTGATGTCTGTCTCACCAAGTGGCACAGCGCGGCCCATCAAGAAGGGACAGAGGCAGCGCAGGGCCTCAGTGGGTGGGAGAAGGAGAAACATAAAGAGAAATAAAAAATATGGCACTGAGGGAGCTGGCCTGTGGAGTCGGCACAAACCCTGGGAGGCCATGTGCCAGAGGCTCTCTAGCCGAGCAGTATGGCACAGCCTGTTGAGAACGGGGTAGGGGGGCAGCGCACAAAGAAACAAACTAAACAGAAAATAAATAAATAAATAAAATGGTACTGAGGGAGCCGGTCAGTGATGGTGGTGCAGACCCAGGGAGGCTGCACGCCTGTGACTCTCCAGCCAAGGGGTGAATCACAGCCTGTCAGGAAGGGGCGGGATGATTAACAGGGCTAGGTGAGTGAGAGAAAGGAAAGGCAAGAAGGGGAGAGAGAAGAAAACAGAAAAAAAAAATAAAGAACAAAGCAAACAAACCAAAATATGTGGCACTTTGAGAGCCAGTTGTTGGGGGTGGTGGGGACCTGGGGAAGTCTTGTACCTGTGGTCCCCCAGCCAAGTGGTGCAGCAAGGCTCGACAAAAAGGGGCAGGGACAGCCCGTGAAGCCAGGTGGATGGGAGAGAGGAAAGGAAGGGATAGAGAGAGAAGAAACAAACAAGAAAAAATAATCATAAAATAAAAAAATGGCACTGAGAAAGCCTGCTGGCAGGGGCAATACAGACCTGAGGCAGCCGTGTGCCCAGTGGCTCTCTAACCAAGTGGTGTGTCACAGCCTGTCAAGAAGGGAGGTGTCTCAGTCATCTAGTGCTGCTCTAACAGGAATACCATGAGTGGATGGTTTTAACAAAGAGAAGTTTATTCTCTCACAGTTCAGTAGGCTACAAGTCCAAATTCAGGGCATCAGCTCCAGGAAGAAGCTTTCTCTCACCGTTATCTCTGGAGGAAGGTCCTTGTGATGCATCAGTCTTCCTTTGGTCTGGGAGCATCTCAGTGCAGGAACCTCAGGTCCAAAGGACGTGCTCCACTCCCGGCACTGCTTTCTTGGTGGTATGAGGTTCCTATGTGTCTCTGCTCGCTTCTCTCTTTTATATCTCAAAAGAGATTGCACTGAGACACTATCTAATCTTGTCAACCTTATCAGTATAACCTCATCACAGTGATAGAATTTACAACACAAAAGGAGATCCCATATAATCTCATCATAGTGATAGAGTTTAGAACACATAAGGAAATCACATCAGATAACACAATCATACAATACTGGGAATCATGACCTAGCCAAGTTGCTACTCACATTTTTGGGGGGACACCGTTCAATCCATGACAGGAGGGTACAGCACATAGGGACAGCTGGGTAGGAGAAAGGAAAGAAAGCAAGGGGGAGAGAAAGAGTAGCGACTAAAAAGCCAAAAAAAATAGAAAAATAATAACAAAAAACAAGCCAAAAAAATGGCGCTGAAGGGACTGGCCGGTGAGAGCAGGGCAGACCCCGGTGGCAGTGAGCTAGTGTTTCTTCAGCCGAGCAACTGTGGCCCTTTGGAAAGTGGTAGAGGCCAAGTAGTGGGAAGAAGGGTAGGGGGTGGGAAAGTGTGTATCCCTGGTTACTGGGTGCTCTGTCTCTTGTTGGGAACTCCATGAAGTTGCCTTCCCTTCCTCCCTGTCGGCGGTTCTTGGTGGCTGAGGTCCAAAATGGCAAATCTGAGTGGCAGAGAACTGGTGTCTCTCTGGCTGAGCAACCATGAACCATTGGAAAGTGGCAGAGGTCACATTCAGGGAAGAAGGGTGGAGGGTGGGAAAGCGTGTTTCCCTGGTTACAGGGTGTTCTGTCTCTTGTTGAGAGCTCTGTGAAATTGCCTTCCCATACTGCCTGTTTGTGTTCCTTGATGACCGTACTCCAAAATGGCCAATCTGTGCTGCATTAGCTGGTAGGGAACCTCCACTTCATAACTCTCCTTGTTCTCTGTCAGTTTCTTATTCCATTTGGTGGTTGATTGAGTTCTTTATTCCTTCATTTAATGCTTAGGGTTCCAGGATTAATGTTTGTATCTGTTTTACTTAGTTTTTCAGGTCTTTGCTGCAGAGGGACAGCAGGGTGCTTCTGTCTATAGCACCATGATGAGGATGGTTTTTGTCTTTTGGATTAGTAACTACCACAAATCAGATGATGAATGATAAATGAATGATGAAGATTGAGTTAAATGTCACTTAAATCTGTTGTTTACTATGGACAGTAAAATTCCGTATCTTTGACATGAATATCAGCCTGATTATGTAGAGTTATTGATAAAACAACAATTACTTCTGTAGAAGATATACTACACTATACTGTATATAGTATTAACTATATCACATAGATTAATTAGGTTAGTATATAGATTACCATATAATTTATATAATTCGTATAGGTTGCTATTAAAGAGAAATTACTCCAACATCTATTTGCTTTTTGTTTTTCCTTATAGTACTTACCATCTCTAAACATTCTTGCTTACCTATTATCTTTATTGTTTTTATTTTCCCCCAGCTGTGAGCTCCATGATGGCAGAAATTTGATTTATTCACTAATGTCTCTGAAGCATCTGAAACAGTGCTTAGCATGTAGTCTATGCTTAGTAAATAGCTTTTGAATTAGTAAGCGGGATGAAGATTAAAAGTATTTCCAAAGAACACACTATTTCAGAGAAAGAAACAGTCCAAATTGAGAAAATCCCTTAACTTCAACTGAAACATCCCAAATTATTGACTTCTCTTATTTTGTTTTTGTACTTTTTTTTTTTTTATTTTGCTGTTTTACCAAAGAGACCTAATTTTTCAGAACACAATTATTTAAAAAAAAAAAAAAAGTATGAACTGATCTCAAACTTTTGGAATGCCCTTGAGTATTTAGTAATGTCTGAAAGCTTATTTATTTGATTTTGTTTATGCAGCAGAGATAAGTTTTGGACTCCGTTTGCCCAAAAATCTAATGGATTAGTACAGCAACAGGAGCAAAATGAAATTTGTCACATGGTTAAAATGTCTAGAAAAGCAAGTTGTAAAAGTTCTGCTTTATTTCAAAACCATGGCATAGTCAGAAAGTTCTCAATTAAATCCTAATCTTCAATTAAGGCTATTTTAAGACTACATCTTAACAGTGATTTCATTTTTCCCTTTAAATTCTTAGACTGTTACCAAAATACTTATGCCAATTTAATATGAAAGAGATGCGGCATGTAAAAAATAATAAAATACAGTAGATGCATGTCATACTTTTTTATAGGATAATTGAAATGTTTTGTAGAGTTAAAAGTACATTTCAGCTATCTAGATGAAAATTGTAAATAGCTAAATATTGATTTTAAAACATGGCTCATATTAGCCAAGGAGGACGTTTCTGAAGTTCAGAATATAATGATATCCTGTATCTGATGCAATTAGTTAATTACTTTATCTGTGGCTTAAGAGGGAATAAAATGTGATCTTGCAACAAACAGGATAACTTTGTAAAAAATGAGAACCAGCAGCAAATTAAGATGCTAATTTCTTTTTTAATTAAGTTGGTAGGAAATCACTGCTTTTTAATTTTTAACTGTTGCCATAGTGACATTTAGGACTTAAATAAGCAATATCAGAAAGGTATACATTCCTAAAGTGCTATGCAATATAAAGTTAGAGGTCAGCCAGAACAATCCTTGACTGGTTTACTATTGAGAGCCAGTTAAGTTCTAGTTCCTTGTGCCTAACTCTGGTCATCCACATTTCTTCTTGTATTTTCTTCTATTTTGTTATACATTAATGAACCAACATTTACTAACATAAAAACCAAACCCACTGCCATCGAGTCGATTCTGACTCATAGTGACCCCACAGGGTTTCCAAGGCTGTAAATCTTTACCGAAGCAGAATGCCACATCTTTTCTCCTGTGGAGTGGCTGGTAGGTTTGAACTGCCATCTTTTCGGTTAGCAGCTGAGTACTTTAACCACTGCACCACCAGGACTCTGTTACTAATATAGGCCTTAAAATTTAAATTATCATGAAAATTAAAGATTTAAAGATGGCATTAAACCTTTTTCCAAGAATATTTAGAGACAAACTTTAGATATCATAAGCTGTCATATGTATATGTTGGATTTTCTTAGTTTCTTTTTTAACCTTTGCAGTCTTACGAATCTATTCTAATTAGAAGTGATGTTTTATTTAAGATAAGTGTGTGGCTTTGGATACTTTAGGTTTTCAAATGAACTTAAAATATTGTAAAATATATTAAATTAAACTTTGCATAATTAGTGATTTATGTTATTTGATATTTAGGAATTACGCTTTTTAATTACTTCATCTCAAAACTTACCTCTCTTGAAAAATAGAAGTTTTTTTTGTGGGGGAGCTGGAATCTTTTTTTTTTTTTTTAATTGTACTTTAGATGAAGGTTTACAGAGCAAACTAGTTTCTCATTAATCTATTAACACACATATTGTTTTGTGACATTGGTTGCCAACCCCAAGACATGTCAACACTCTCCCCTTTTCAACCTTGGATTCCCTATTACCGGCTTTCCTGTCCCCTCCTGCCTTCTAGTCCTTGTCCCTGGGCTGGTGTGCTCCTTTAGCCTTGTTTTGTTTTATGGGCCTGTCTAATCTTTGGCTGAAGGGTGAACCTCAGGAGTGACTTCATTATTGAGCTAGAAAGGTGTCCAGGGGCCATACTCTCGGGGTTTCTCCAGTCTGTCAGACCAGTAAGCCTGGTCTTTTTTTAAAAATAGAGGTTATTAAAGATGGTTACAGTTAAAACAAATTCATCTTGGCTGTCTACATTGTCCTAGTTAACTAGATCATTACAAAGTCTAATTTATGCTGTATGAACACAAGCCATTCCCATGTAATCAAAAAAAAATTTTACTTAAAAAATACTGAATTATAGAAACTTTTATTTAAAGAAGCAGACTAAAGACATTTTTTACAATATTGCCCAGCAAACCTTGAAAGAAAGTATGGCCTTGCCAACACCTTGATTTCAGACTTTTAGTCTCTAGAACTGTGAGAAAAAATGAATAACCTGAAGATGAATTGATAGAGAGCAAAGGCATTCTAAAATAAAATCCTAAAACCCTCACTTAAGAGCAGTGATGGACACAATATTGTTGGGAAGTCATTGGGACTAGGAGAATTTTGTTAGCATTTACTCTGAGAATCAGCATCCTGAAAGGCTGTTCAGTGGTTGTTTGAACTCGGTAAGAGCGGAAAGCTAGGGTTGCGGATGTTCTATTGGAGAGGAGGACAATGTCCCTGTCAGAAGTAGAACTACTTCAGACCCTAGTGATAACTGGGGAGCTTAAGGAGAGACCCTGGGCTCATGCAATTTCTAGTATCCTCTACTCAGCCTCCAACCCAGAGACACTTCTTGAGGTAAAGCAGGGGCAGGGGAGAGAGGAAGCAGAGACCACTAGTGAGCAGCTCAGAGTGTATGTAACTTAAAGGGTGAAAGGTGGAAGACACACCACCACCTGAAAGCTGCAAATTCACACACACACACACACACACACAGAGACACACATACACACATGCACAGCACAGATGGAGGCAGGGAGATTGGCGAGAAACTGTTTCAGGCATTAAGCCCAATAATAAGTCTGATGGAAGTTTTTAAACCCACCCATTTCCTCTCAGCCCTCCCCCATCTCTTTGTCAGCAGGAAATGGCCTGATTTAAAGATGAGTAGTAATGAGAAAAGAATTAGTAAGCAGCCTGCATATAAAAACTGAAAAAAGTGAAAAGAGAAAAAGAACATAAGAAAAAGGCAGATGAACATGCATCAAAGAATTATCCAAGTAAATTCAAAGTTCTAACATTTCTCTCTTATCCTGAAGAAATTAAGGGTTATATGGTCCTTTTTTTAAAAAAGTGCTCAAAGAAAAGTTATTTTAAAAATGACAATCAAATGAAATAAGTGAATTGACAATACTAAAGAAAGTAGGAGATTTAAAAACTTTACCTAAATGAAAGCAAATAATACATACAACTGAAAAAATAAATCAGTGACATGGAGGTTAAGCTTGAGGAAATCACACAAGTGAGAGTGTTAGAGAACCATAAACAGTGATTTTAGAGAAGCTGATACATAGTGAAAGCAAACAAAGGGGAACTGATGAATGGAACTGAAAAAATTTAAACACAAAATAGAAGAAAACTTTTCTAAAATATATAAAGACTTCAATCTGTATATCGAAAAATGTTGAATTGGCAAATGTTGGGTTGTATATATACTTTACAGTAAAAAAGAAAAAAAGACTTCAATAAAGAGAGCAGATAAGGAGAATCCCCTGGGCATATGCACAAAATAAGCGAGTTTTCCTAAGGGAATATTACAGTAGGTCTCAGACTTCTCTAGAGCAGCTCATGATACCAGAAAACAGTGCGGCAGTGTCTACAAACTTCTGAGGTAATTATATGTGGCGTAATTTGATTTATATTTAAATAGGATTGTTTTAGTTGCTCTGTAGGACTCAATGTTAGGGGGCCAGAGTAGAGGCAGAGAAACCAGTCAGAAGGTTCCTGCAATAGTACAGTAGTTACTGCAGTAGTACATCCTGCAATATGATGGAGGCTGAGATCAGAGTCATGGCAGAGGGACAGATTTGCGGTATAAACACTGGCTTCTGATGGAATGATGTGAGATAAGCAACAGGAAGAAGCCAGGTTTATGTCCCAGATTTCTCTGACTGTAACAACTAGATAAATGGTGATGACATTTGCTGAAATGAGAAATGCTGAGACAGAATTAATGTTAGGTTCTAATCCACTGCTGTTGAGTCCATTCTGACACATACTGACCTTGTAGGACAGAGTAGAACTCGTCCACAGGGTTCCCAAGGCTGTAAATCTTTACAGAAGCAGACTGCCACATCTCTCTCCCTAGGAGCCACTGATGGTTTCGAACCACTGTCTTTCGGTTAGCAGCTGAGCACTTTAACCAGTGCACCACGAAGGCTCTCATGCTAGGTTCTACAATTCTACTTCTTTTTTTTTTTTCTACAAGTTCAAAGTCCTACATGTAGTAAGTTACCAGTATTTTCTTGTTGTGATGATCATTTGTTCAGCATTTGATTTTTGTGCATCACATATTAATGGGTATCCTGGCCAAATAAAAACATATTGAGTGGTTACTCTTGTGGGTTGAATTGTATCCTCTCAACAAATACCAAGTCCTAACCCCTGATACCTGTGAATGTGGTCTTATTTGGAAATAATGTCTTTGCAGATATAGTCAAGTTAAAATTAAATCATACTGCATTAGAGCAGACCCTAAATCCAGTGATTGGTATTCTTATAAAAAGTGGGAAATTTGAAGAAACATAGAGAGACAAACACATGGGAAGAACACCATGTGACAGTGGAGGCAGGGGTTGGAGTGATGCGTCTACAAGCCATAGAACACCGAAGATTTTTGACAACCACCAGAAGCTAGGATGAAGCAAGGAAGGATTCTCCCCTAGAGCCTTGAAAGGAAGCACGGCCCTGCCAACACCTGATTTCGGACTTGTGGCCAGAAGAGTGAGAGAATAAATTTCTGTCGTTTTAAGCCACCCAGTTTGTTGTACTTTGTTACAGCAGCCCTAGGAAGCTAATATAGTTGCTAAGTTACCCTGTATTTCTCAGGTTATATATAGAGACAGACCTATTTTTAAATTGTAATACTTAAAGACTGACATTCGTTTTTGTAGGGATAAAAGGCGATGCATGAATAACCATGAAATATAGAAACAAAGTTTCATTTTAAAAATGGATCTCATTTGGTAATAAGCAAAGTTAAGGAACACATTGTTAAATATAGTATTAGGAATTGGTCTTTTGTTCCCATGGATATAAATTAAATGAGCCATTGATGCCCATCTAACTACATATTTTTCCATATTTGGAAGTGGACTAAAAATAATATACGTTCTAATACTAATTTATTTGATAAAATAAGTTTAACCTATTAGGACTGACTTACTTGGAGAAGATGGAAAATAAATGGATTCATAAACTAGAAAAATTACTGTGTTATTGCATTATTGAAACTTCAATAGACATGGACTGAAATGATTATATAAGGTTTACTTTTCAACAGATTTCATTTTATTGCTCTAAAATGCTTACTTATGATTCGAAGTAATTCAGTATTTAAAGGATTAAGAAGTTTGTGCCTGAATTGGAGGATTGAACAGAAATGTAGCTGTACACTCGAGACAGTGAGAAATTAATCAGACATCAGTAGTTACTTATTCTTAGACTTTGAAGATGTAGAAATTCTTGTATAGTTTAAAGGTCTGAGGCTTACTTTTTCTGTTTTTATAGACAGCATTTGTCTGTGTTTCTAGGTCCAACTTGATTATTTCTACAAGATTTTGTTAAAATTTCTTCTTTTATTTTAAGTCCTAACTTGTTCTACCTAAAAAGAAATAAATTCTGTACAGCTGGGTAATCTAGGACATTTCAAAAATAAAGGTTTTCTTTATCCTTCTAGGAAAATATATTTTAGCCAATTATAGACTAAACCCTTCATGTAGGATTGCTTTTTCGTTTGAAAAAATTTCTGAATCTAATAAATATGTAGTTATAGTGTAAAACTTTATGAATAGTTTTACAGGATTTATAGGTTTGGCCTCATTTTTTTACTTATACCATGATATTCATTCTCTGATTTATTTATCTGCCAGGAAATGAAGTTTCTAGGGATGTCTTATACCATACTGTAATGAAGGTGGGAACGTAGTACATTTTAAAATCATGTGATTTGAAATGCTCTGAATTAAAATGTTGAGTATATAAACTTTTTGCCATTTATTTCATTCTATGTTTGGATCTGATGTTCTTTAATAAGACAATGATAATCCGCTTTCATTTTAGTATAAAAAGACTTTGTAGTGTTGTAAGTTGGTTTTGTTCATAGATAGCTAATATGAGGGAGAAATAATATGATGCTAAGCTGTTTTGTAGGTTTGAATTCTCTAGTTTACACACTAAAATACACCAAAATTGTAGACTTGCCAAAAAAAAAAAGTGAGGTAAATCTATCTGTACTGATATGGAAAGAAGTATTTTTTAATGAGAAAAGCAAGATGCAGAACAACACGTGTAGTAGGATCTTGTTCTTGAAATAGACCAGCCTCTGCATATGTGTGTAGGTAGTCTGTATTTTTAACATTTGTTATAATGAGCATGCATTGTTTTCTTACTAAAAATACGACAGTAAATCTGTTATGTTATCCTGCCTATTTTAATGGACGATAACATGAATTTGCATGAGGTTACGTATTATATTGATTTTCATATACAGTGATTTGTCTAGTTTTAAAAACTAGAGCAAAGGATTTTTATTCCAAATCCCCTATAGTATGTTATCCATAGGTTTTGTTTGTTTGTTTGTTATAAAAACAGCTTGAAGAAGTTCTTTCATATTCCTGGTTTACTGAGTTTTTGTTTGTTTGTTTGCTTGTTTTTTAGTCATGAATGGATGTTGAATTCTGTCACTTACTTTTGAGATGATTATCTTTTTTCTCTTCTTTTGTCTATTAATAACCAGTTGCCTTCGAGTCGATTCTGACTCATAGTGATCCTATAGGACAGAGTAGAACTGCCCAAAAGAGTTTCCAAGGAGCACCTGGTGGATTCAAACTGCAGACTTTTTGATTAGCAGCCGTAGCTCTTAACCACTACGCCACCAAGGTTTCCTTGTCTATTAATAGTGAATTATATTGAATGGTGTTTGAATGTTGAATCAACCTTGTATTCCTGGGATGCATGACCACTGGTCAGGATGTATTGACCTCTTTATATACTGTTAAAGTCAACTTAACTAAAATTTTGTTAGAATTCGGCTGCTTAACCAAAAGGTCAGCAGTTCAAATCCACCAGCCACTCCTTGGAAACCCTATGGGGCAATTCTACTCTGTCCTATAGGGTCGCTGTGAGTTGGAATCGCTGGACGGCAGTGGGTTTGGGTTTTTTGGTTTTGTTCCAGAGAGAGATGTCTGGCTTTGGTGTCAGAGTAGTGCTGGCAAATAAAATGGCTTGCTCCCTCTTGTCTTTTCTAGAAGAATTTGTGTAAAACTGGTGCTGTTTCTTCCTTCAATGTTTGAAAGACTTTCTATAGTAAGGCCACCAGGGCCTGAAGTTTTCTTTGTGCAAAGTTTTTAAGTATGAATTAAATTACTTTAATAGATATAGGTTTATTCAGATTATTTGTCCTTGAATGAATCTTGGTAGTTGTGTCTTTCAAGGAATTTGTATATTTCATCTTAGTTGTCAAATTTATTGCCATAAAGTTGTTTATAATATTTCCTTGATCCTTTTAATTTGTGTAGAATTTGTAGTGATGTCCCTACTCTCACTACTGTTATTGGTAATTTATATCTTCTCTCTTTCTTGATCAGTCTTAATAGAGATCTATCAGTTTACTAGTATTTCCAGAGAGCTGATTCATTATCTCTATTATTTGTCCCTTTTCCATATCATTGATCTCCATTCTTATTGTTATTATTTTCTTGCTCCTGTTTAGATTTAATTTGCTCCTCTTTTTTAAACTTCCTAATAGGAAAATTTAGACCACTGCTTTTGAATCTTCTTTTGTAATGAAGCATTTAATGCTATAAATTTACCTTTCTAAGTACTACTTTAGCTGCATCCCACAAATTTTGATGTATTATGTTTCCATTTTCATTTAAGTCAAAATATGTTCTGATTTTCCTTGTGATTTCTTCTGACTCACGAAGTATTTCAAAGTATGTTGTTTTAAATTCCAAAATATTTGGGGGCTGTTCCAGATATTTTCTATTATTGATTTCTAGTAGAACTCTCTTTAGACAATATACTTTGTATTATTTGAATCTTTTATATCTAATGAGCCTTGTTATATTGCCCCAGAATATAGTTGATCATGGTAAATATTCTGTGTGCTCTTAAAAAGAATGTCTGTTCTGCTGAAGTTTTGTGGAGTGTCCTCTAATTGTTAGTTAGGTCAAGTTGGTGGAAAGTATTGTTAAAGTCGTCTATATTCTTAACTGCTTTTCGGTCTGCTTGTTCTGTGAGTTACTGAGAGAAGAGTGTGGAAATTTCCAAGTATAATTCTGGATTTGTCTATTTCTCCTTTTAGTTCTGTCACTTTTTGCTCCAGGTGTGTTCAGTTTCTATAATCTGTACCTACACATTTAGAATTATTGTGTCCTCTTAATGAATTGGCCCCTTTGTCGTTATAAAATTTCCATCTTTATTCATGATAATTTTCCTTGTTCCGATAAGCACTTTGTTTAATAGTAACATAGCCACTCTAGCTTTCTTTTGATGAATGAGGGCATGGTATATCTTTTTCATCCTTTTACTTTTAACTTATCTGTATTAAACTGGTTTCTTGAAAATCCGTTGCCATTAAATTGATTCTGACTCATGGTGACCCTGCATATCAGAGTAGAACTGTGCTCCACAGCATTGGGTTTCTTACAGACAGCGTAAAATCAGGTCTTGCTTTAAGAAAAAAATCAAATCTGACAATGTCACAGACTTGTAAATTGGATTGTTTGTACACTTTACATTTCATGTAATTATTAATATTACTGAATTTAAACCTGTATCTTGCTATTTGTTGTCTGTTTTTCTTACCCATTTTTTGTTCCTCTTTTTTTCTCCTCTTGCCTCTTAGATTAATTACATTTTAGTACTCCATTCTGTTATCACAATTGGATTATTAGCTCCTAGTCTTATATTTACTTTTTAGTGTTTGTCTATACATTTTTAACTTGCCACAATTGATTTTCATATAGTATTATACCACTTCACTTATAATGTAGTAACTACAGTAGTATTCTTCCATTTCCTCCTTCAGCCCTCCATGCTTTTCTTGTTATACTTTTTACTTCTATGTATAATCTCCAGAATACATTGTTGCTATTATTGTTTTCAAAAAATAAATTACATCTAAAGTTTAAATCTTTGTTGATCAACATATTTACTATGTCCAGTGTTTTTCATTTTTTTGTATGAATCCAAATTTCCATTTCATTTATCTTTTGCATGAAGAACTTCCTTTACCATTTTTTGTAGTCTGTCAGCTTTCATTTGTCTGAAAAATCTTTATTGCATCTTCATGAATTTCATTAAGTCAATATTAAGGAATTCTGTTCCTCAATAGATAAAGTTAATTGATGAGGAAAATAACTATAATCTCTAAAACTGAAAAGCTTTTAAATTTAAAAGAAGACAAAGACATCAACCCCAATACACTTATTTTTAAGGAACGTCAATAGCTTTTAGATGAAGAAATAAAAAAAGATAACAAGCATAGTAATTAGTAATTAGGTAATGAAAACTAAAATAATAATTAATATCCTTTTACAATTGCTAGGCTGAAAAATACTAGGATATTGTGTTGTCAGGGAAGAGGAAACAGGATCCTCATGAACAGTAGAGCTGTGTAGACTACTTGTGGGTGTGTAGACGTCTGGTGGGTGTCAGGACTGCTCCAGGCATTCTAAAGAACCATCTGGCACTATTTATTCATATTAGGTCTTTGTATACCCTATGATCTAGTAATTCTGTTTTGAGTTAATAACAAAGAGATAAAGAGTCCTTTTGAGTCCTCAAAGTTCATAAAGAGTCATTCAGTTCCTAAAGAGACATGAGGAGAATAGCCATTGCGTCTTTCACTGAGGGAGTGAGAAGTTGTAGGTAAACCTGATGTTCATTCCAAGGAATGTTCTGCAGCAAATCAAAGCAACAGTTTGGTTATCCAGCTAACAACATGGAAGGGTCTTAAAACAAAATTCCAAATTGTAACAAAAAAATAATGACATCTATAACATAATACCATTTATATAAATTAAAATGTAGCATACCAAAGGGTCCTGATTCTCCTGTTCCCATTCTTTTGAGAATAACTGTGTTTCTTCTATACGTTAAATAAATATGTAGACAGATGTCTTAGTCATCTACTGCTGCTGTAACAGAAATACCACAAATGGATGGCTTTAACAAAGAAAGGTTTATCCTCTCACAGTAGGCTAGAAGTCCAAATTCAGGGCACCAGCTCCAGGGGAAGTCTTTCTCTCTCTGGTTGTCTCTGGAGGAAGGTCCTTGTCATCAGTCTTCCCTTGGTCTGGGAGCATCTCAGCACAGGAACCTCAGGTCCAAAGGATGCACTCTGCTCACGGCACTGCTTTTCTTGGTGATATGAGGTCCCCAGCTCTCTGCTTGCTTCCCTTTCCTTTTATCTGTTGTAAGATAAAAGGTGGTGCAGGCCACATCCCAGGGAAGCTCCCTTTACGTTGGATCAGGGATATGACCTGGGTAAAGGTGGTGTTACAATCCCACCCTAATCCTCTTTAACATAAAATTACAATCACAAAATAGAGGCCAACCACACAATTCTGGGAATCATGGCCCAGCCAAATTGATACACACATTTTTTGGGGGACATAATTCAATTCATGACAATAGATATTCTGAAAATTAATCATACCTATGTTGAAAATGTTTTCTTCCTGCAGATGTTGATGAATGCCAAGCTATTCCTGGGATATGTCAGGGAGGAAACTGCATCAATACAGTGGGCTCGTTTGAGTGCAGGTGCCCTGCTGGTCACAAGCAGAGTGAAACTACTCAGAAATGTGAAGGTAGGTGTCTCTGGGGAGATGTGCTTAACTGTTTATTTTGAATCTGAGTAGCACATGACTGCATTTTGAAGAATACTAATCACAATGAATAGTTCTTTATTTCAGTATGAACATGTAGGTATAACCTTAGAGTAGTTCTGTATTGGTTTGTATATTACAACCTCAGTGGGTTTGAATGGAAGGAGTCAATGAGTGTTTTGCATCTGGTTCGTTATCTCAGTTGCTGTTTGAGAGTGGGTATGGGAGTAATCCAGCCATACATATTTTTCCTTAATAATTTAGTTTTCCGTTTCACCTACAGAATTATATCAAAAACTAAATTTGGGGTACAGAGAAAAAGTCCAAGTGAAATACAGTATGTGTAAAATGATACTTCAGTAGTTGGCATTGTGTCATATATTGTAAAGTAAAATGTTTTAATTGTACTGAATAGTGTTGCTTTACTGACCACCAAGTTAAAAAGCAAACATAATTGACTCAGGAAGGATTAGGAAATTGTTGTAACGAATATCCTATGGAAGAATATTCTGCTCAATTAAAGATATCCAGGAAAAAAAAAAAGTAATAAATGTTCAGGAATATGAGATTTTAGTTTTAATATTTAAGTATAAGTTCCATCAACATTCTTCAAATAGAATAAATTCACTTGTCACGTTTATCACTTTTACCAAATTCAAGAGCCATCTAAGGATGTGTAGCTTTAGTGAATATCAATATTTTTAGTAATTTTGATGCTTCTAGTAGTATTGAAGTATAATGTTTATCTTTTCAATTTTTATATTACTTAAATCAATTTATTCCTTAACTAAGATAGTTTTCTAAAGACAGTGGAATATATAACTATTCTCATTTATCTGACGTAAGTATTCTCATCAAGCTAAAGTTTAAAAATTTTTTTTTGAAGGTTTGTTTTGCCACTTCTGCTTATCCGAGGCAGGAAAAGGTATATGAGAAATACATTAAATCTGAATTTATCCCACATGCCTGGTATGATCTTACCTGGGAGCTTTAGTTCGGCAGAATAAAAGTACCAAACACATATTACCATTACTTCTTGTGGGGAAAAAAAAAATCAGAAGTTTATTTAGAGCCATTTACCTTCAGCAACTAAGATAATCTTGTGTTGGATATCGTTAAGTGTTCTTGTTTCTTTTTCTTTTCAAAATGCAGTGTTTGGGGATATGTTGTGTGAGTTGCTTATATAAAGTTGTAGCCCTCTCTTTTAGAACAGAAAATGGGGAAAAGTCCAGAGCTTAATGATAGAAGTTAAACAGAAATACAGACTGTGCTATTAGACAGGAGGTAGTGTGTGGGTATACATGCTATTGTTTCAGCACCAGAAACCATACTCTCATAAACCAGTGGAATATGTATCATCCCATATTATTTTTAGAAGAGTAATTTTACGTTTGCCTTGATTCATTGTCTGTCATCTCCAAATTAATCTTTATAGTTTTATACATTGTACATTATTACAAGCTAATCTCATGGTTCCCCAAAAAAGAAGGTAATAAAATGTGATCATCTATTTTAAGGACCAAATAAGCCCTCTCTGAAATTGTTAGCAAGAATATTCAAGTAGTTTATGTCCATTTAAGTACAATGTTGATAACCAAAATCTGTCTGTAGTGGAAAGGTTAAGAAAAATAATTGGAAGATGTGGAAATTATCTGAATTAGCACAGGAATTGGACCAGAAAGTCAGTGATCCATAGAAAGTCTGGGTTGTGCTGCTGTTTCCCTGGTATTTCTTGTATTTTTTCCCTGCAGGCTTTTTTGAGGGGTTTATTCCACTGCTTAACTTTTTGTCACTACCCTTTACTTTTTACTTCTGAAGTAAAATCCAGAGTAGATCCAAGGGTGGCGTACCTAGGAACGAAGACAGTGTTTGATTATAGGTGAGAAGCCACCGCCACTGAGTGATTATAGTGGCTGCGACATTTCCATTACACATCAAACAATGTATTTCTTCTTAGTTGAATATGGAATGAGCCGTTTCTACATCACATTTCGTCAAAGCAACATACAGAGCCAAGCTTGAGTTTGAGGGTAGACAGTACAACTCTTTATTCACCACTTGTCTGTGTTCTTTAGGAAAGGGGGCTGTTGATGTAATGTAGGCACCACCCAAGGCCCTGAATGTAGTCATCTCTTTCCTTACTTCCTGCCCAGGCAGCCAAATCCATTTAACCATTGCCCAGAAAGAATTATGTGATTTAATATCCTGGATTGGTGGAGAATTGCCAAATTAGAAGAAGTGGTGATTAGGATTTGAAATCTAGAAGTTTCATGAAGTCTTTCCTTTGTGTATACATCGTATTTATTTGGATACATCTTAAAAGTGATTGTTAATGATTTTTTTCTGGGTAATGTTATGCCTTTATGTAAAAGAACAAATAACATTTACTGATATAAAATTATTTGATGTAATTGGTGGCCTAATGTATCTGGTAAGACTAAAGTATGGCTACACTTAATGACAGGTTTAGAATTATAATCAGTTTATGTATAATTTATATAGTATCAGAGTAAAAGTGTTGCTATAAATTTAAAATTAATATTTGCTCTAAACAGAAATATAACCATAGCAATTACTTTTGATCCACTGTCAAAGGTAAGGCATTTTAATTGATTATGTGAATTATAATGTGAATACAAAATATAGTAGTATTGGTAGATTTAATTTAAAATTATGTCCTTCCTCTATTGTAGCACATTTCATTTTTTTCTGTTCATTAAGCAATGAAATTCTTTAAAGAAACTTTTGTTAGTCTCTAAGTTACAGGGTCTACTCACAAATAAGAAAAGTAACAGTAGCACTTTGAGTCGGAGTGATAGGGAAAATGGAGTATCATTAACAAGAAACTGAAACAGTGAATTAATTTTTTTGAATTATGTTATTGATTTTCTTGATTATACTAGTTTGTGGACTGTATCGCTCTAACCCTGGAATAAGATTCTTGAGGACAGAGGCTCATTCATGTTTAATGTTGTTATCCCAGCGCCTAGAAGAGTGCCTGGCATATTGTAGGCTCCTAGCAAATATATGTTGATTAATGGAGAGTGGCGTGTGTAATAAGTTAATTTACTTGGCTTGATTAAATGTCCAAAAAGAAGGTAATATGTAGGGCCAGAGTTAAAATTGTACTTGGAAAGAGGCCAGTCATCTTCACCAAGGAATTTTTCCTTCATCTGATTATTTTTCATTTCTTTTTAATAACTTGATTGCTTCAGTTGACATTGAGAGACCAAAAGCATAAACACTGACTGCAAGTTGGCATTTTTAGATCTTCAATATTATTGTCCCTCTTTGGTCACCTGCCAGGTAATGCTTCTGAGCTCAGAGACTTTCGCCCTCTATCTAAATGAAAGAATTGTCTTCTGCTTGTTCATTGAGATGTTATTCTGAAAGAGGCTCTTTCTGCTGAAAATTTGATTATATACCATTTATACTCAAATGAAAGGAAAAAAAGGTAGTGTGGGAACATTCATCAGCTAATTTAATGTTTGAGACATAGAACTGCACTCTTCTTCCATATTCAGTGAAACAAGGCTAAAAATAGTTTATTCAGACTTGTTTTATTTTATATCATTGGTTTGGTGGATTCGCTCATGAGATTTTTATTTATTATGTTCAGGTAGTCTCTACAAGCTGTAAGTCTGATCCCAAAGCAGAAAGGAATACACATTTTTCTCTCTCTGTGTGTGTCTCTTTGTGCGTGTGTGTCTGTCTGTCTGGAGGAAAATCACTTTCCCCTCCACTTAATTAGGGTCTTAGATTCCATAAAGCCTTGCATGATGCCCACTGAAGTAATGTCGTATTTGTTCTGGGCCAGTTTGTTTCCAAAATCCAATTTCCTAATTCTGTCATACGGGGGAGCAAAATGATCCTTTGGTGGAGTAAACCTTCTTTTACATTCAAAGAGAAAGTTGTTTTATTTACTCATCTAGTCAAAGATTTATTATTCTAAATATAAGTTTAATTTAAATGAAGAAGGGAAGGAACACACATCAATATAATATGAAATGGTAGATCACAAGACTGTCCAGATTTTTTTTAAATAAAATATAAGTGAATTTTAATTCCATTCCAGGTAGATAAAACACCAGTAGGTGCCAAATGTCCTTGTATGATCCCTTCTTCCAGACTATACCTTCTTTAACATTCCTTGAGCTAGTTATCCTTTTTCCTGGCTTAACTGGGAGGCAAGAAAAGAACATCACTGTATTAGGAGGTTTCCCTTTATTGGCTGTTTATGTGTCAGATAGTTGTTTGCAGTTTATTCTGAAGAGTCTTCAGCTTTGTTCCATTACCACAGTGTTTTGTTGTTTGAGATTTGTAACAAAAAATATATATGCTTATGCTCACGAAACCTGTTGGCATGCTATCTTTTGCTGCAGTTCCAACTCTGCTTTGATAAACCATGAAAAATAAACTTTCTATAACTAAACTGAAAAGTGCTTGCTTTTACTCATATTAGCAAAAGTGTAGTATTAACTTTAAAATAAATAATAAATAGATCCACTGGAATATTTCTCAAACGAAAACTACCTATTAAAATGAAGAGTGAAGTAAGGGAATTGTAAACATTGGAAACAGATAAAACTTTTTAGTTTATCAATGTAAAAATCATGAAAGCTGTCATCCTTTAAATTCTTTCAGAAAGATATTTACAACATTGTAGTTAAGACCGAAGAAGAATTGATGCCTTTGAATTGTGGTGTTGGCGAAGAATATTGAATATCCCATGGACTGCCAGAAGAATGAACCAATCTGTCTTGGAAGAAGTACAACCAGAATGATCCTTGGAAGCAGGGATGGCAAGACTATGTCTCACATACTTTGGACATGTTATCAGGAGGACATGTTATCAGGAGGAATCAGTCTCTGGAGAAGGACGTCATGCTTGGTAAACTATAGGGTCAGCAAAAAAGAGGAAGACCTTCAACAAGATGGATTGACACAGTGGCTGCAACAGTGCGCTTGAGCGTAACAACAGGACCAGGCAGTGTTTTGTTCTGTTGTACATAGGGTCACTATAAGTCAGAACCGACTTGACGGCACCTAACAGCAACAACAACAGTTAAGACATAACTATGTTCTATGTCTTCTCTCCCTTGCATAAGTCCTGATTGTTAAACCCAAACCTACTTTCTGCTCCTGTACAAATAAGTTGTTGTGATAAGCCAACAGAATATGACCGCTAAATTAACATCGTATTAATAATAGCAAACATTGTTGCACACTATATCCCAGACAATACTCAAACCACTTTACATGAGTTATCTTATTAAATCATCACAGCAGTGCTGTGAGGTTGGTTACTGTTATTAATCCAGTTTACAGATAAATAAGTGGAGGTGCAGAAAGGCCAAGTAACTTTCTAAAGGTTTTATAGGTAGGAACCAGTAGAACCAAGATTCCAGCCTGCCAGATTTACTCTAGAACTTTTACTCTTAGCCAGTTGTTTGGCAAACAAGGATGAATGACCAGGTAGCACACACCAAGACCAAAGGCAGCATTTACAGGGGAAGCTTATGGGGACTGGAGCCACAGCAAGAGTGACGTTTTCCCTTTGCTCATCGAATTTTATGATAGCACCCTGGATCTAGCAAAGCCGAAATTAGATCCAGTTTAGCGATCTAGGCACTAACTGTGGGGTTTGTAAGGTGCATCATTGGGAAAGCTCTTACCCCTCCTCCTCTGATAGGTTAAAGGCTGAAAAAATGTAGAACCTTGACCCCAACCCTGTTTCTTCACCTCAGCCTTGTTGGTTGAGGGGACCTTCCCCATGACTCATCAGGGTTGAGAGGTCTAAGCTTCGTGACTCTAGATATATGACCTGGCAGTTTAGTGGCTGCAGCCCGGATCTACCACCTAAGCACTCTACCTGGATTAACTGATTTAAGTGCTCAGATGTAGCCAGTTTCCATAGAGCCTTTGGGAGGTTAGCCCACAAGGGTAATTCTTGAAAAAGTTAACCTCCCCTTTCAAAGCATACTCTCCTGCCTCACTATGGTTTATATGTTAGATATTTAAGTGAGTGGATTTTTATTACATGATGTTCATTAAAATGAAAATTTATTCTGCACATTGTGTTAAAAAAGTTCATTCACTGTGACTTTAGAACTGAAATTATGGGTCAAGGAGATGAGATTAAGGGTAAGGAAGTAAAACTAAACTAATTCCATCTTTGTTCATAGAAGTGAGCCAATATCAATAGTCTGAAGAAATTTAGAATAGTTAAGTGTCTGTGGAAAGGTAAGACAGCAAGAATTTTTTTTAAAAAAAGAGTAGAAAACTAGTACTTCTATATACTAAAACAAGTTAATTAAAAATCTAAAATATTTAAAATATAAATATAAAAATACTACGGTTTAAAAAAAAACCTGTTGCAGTGGAGTCGATTCTGACTCATGGCAACCCCATGTGTGTTACAAAGTAGAATTGCTCCATAGAATTTTCTTGACTATAATCTTTTCTTTTTTTGGTGCCACTGAGTGGGTTTCTAACTACCACCCTTTAAATTAGCAACTCAGAGCAAACTGTTTCCACCACTCAGGGACCTTAAATACTGTGATTGTTGTTGTTAGATGCTGTCAAGTTGATTTCGACTCATAGTCATCCCCTGTGACACAGTAAAGCTGCCCCATAGGGTTTTGTAGGCTGTAATCTTTACAGGAGCAGATTTCCAGGTCTTTCTACTGTGGAGCGCCAGCTGGATTCAGCCGCCAGCCTTTTGGTTAGCAGCTGAGCACTAAACCATTGTGCCACCAGGGCTCCTCTAAATACTGTAGTTGGTGTTGTGCACCTTCAAGTCGATTCCCACTCATAACAACCCCATATGACACAGTATAACTGCCCCATAGGGTTTCTGAAGCTGTAATCATTACCAAAGCAGACTGCCACATCTTTCTCCATAGGAGCAGCTGGTGGGTTCGAATTGCTGACCTTTCACTGAGCAGCTGAGCACTTAACCGCCGTGCCAGCAGGGCTCCTTAAATACTGTGGTTCGACCATGTAAATAGACAGCCCAATGGAACATAATAGAAATTCCAGTAAAAGAACCCAAATGTATGGCATTTAAATCATTTGAGGAAAAAATAGAGTATTCAGTAAATGGTGTTGGGAAGACTGAGTATCATTTGATAAAAAATAAATTTAGACGAATACCTCACATATTATACCAAAATAAGTTTTAAATGGATCAAGGATATAAACATCAACAAAAGAAACATACAGTAGTCTAAAAATAATCATGGAAGAATTTTTATGAAGTGTGGATATGAGAAACATTTCTAAACCTACTGCTCCATCTGAAAACTACAGAAGAATAAATTGGTAAATTTAACTCCATAAATTACATATCAGTAAAAGACAGCAAGCAAGAACAAAAGGCAAGCGATAAACTGGGAAAACATTTGCAACTCATAACACAGATAACCCTCAAGTGTTTAATGGAGAGGCAGTCCTGTCTGAAGGACATTTCCTGCCTAAGGGAGAGCGGTGTCTACAGACTGGAATTCTGGCACTACTGAGAATTTATCTGATGAATCAATGGTAAACCCTCCTCTGGAATTGCTACTCCCCTTCTGCTAACTATAACCAAGCCCCTTGCATTCCCCACCCCCACAAGCATGATTGTTGAAGAGAGTAAAGAGTATAACGTTTAATTATCACCCTAACGTTCCCTGTTTAGCAAAGTGAGAGAAATTATTTTCTTTCTTTTTTGTACTTGTCACTGTTACGCATTCCCCAGCACATGAAAGGACATACTTCTTCCCAAAGCCAGAACCAGATGAGTAAAGGAATAAGAACCCTTGCCTGAATGTCTGTCCCTCCTACCCCAATGAGTGTTAGACCCCAGCATTAAATGTGTAAAACTTGTCTGAAGTTGGTCATGCACACTCAGACTTCTTCTGTTTCTTTTCAAGGGATAAAAATTATTTTCAGGGTACTCAGCATATTCGTATAACTGCTTACCCATTCCAAACCCATTGCTGTCGAGTCCATTCCTGCTCATAGCAACCGTATAGGACAAAGTAGAGTTTCCAAGGAGCACCTGGTGGATTTGAACTGCCGACCTTTTGATTAGCAGCTGTAGCACTTAACCACTACACCACCAGGGTTTCCATAGACAGTGAGGAACTATTTAAATTCAAAAAAGAATATGGACACTTTATATATTGATATAAAATTATGTTCAAGAAAACACTGTCATAAAAAAAGAGAAAAAAGAGTGTGTGTATATGTATATGTTTGCTTATTTGTGTATAGAATGTTTCTGGAAAGACATGCAGAAAATCTGTGACATTGGATATCTCAGGAGATGGAAATTGACTGTCCTGAAGAAGGGAATGGAAAGGAAAGGGGACTTCTCGTTGAGTACTCTAAAATAAGTTTTACACTTTGAACCATGTAAACGCATTATCTATTCAAAAAATTAAAAACAGGTTAAGGGAGGAAAAAGACCCATTCGTCATTTTTTTTGTTAAGCTCTGAACGAATTCTTGTAGCAGAATTCTTGGGTCTCTCCTGGTGGGCCTGCAACAGTGTTCTAAAAGACTGTCTTCTATATTATCTAATAAAAATTTTTTCCTGCTTTTTATGTTT
Organism: Trichechus manatus latirostris; assembly: GCF_000243295.1. Lineage (NCBI taxonomy): Eukaryota > Metazoa > Chordata > Mammalia > Sirenia > Trichechidae > Trichechus > Trichechus manatus. The sequence goes on along the minus strand of NW_004444057.1, from coordinate 7,540,780 downwards.
AAGTGTTTAATCCATCCAAGTTGGTTTTTGTATACAGTGCAAAATGAGGACCCACTTTCATCTTTTTTCCACATAAATAACAATTTTTCTAGCCCCATTTTTTGGCAGTTCCTCTTCCGCACTGATCTACACTGATATTTCCAAATATAAAACTTGAATTCTAATATTGGCTATGGATTTTTAAACTACAAATGCTTTCCCCTCTGATAGTATTAAACTATATATATATTTTCTCTCCCTTCCCCTGTACCCTCTTTTCTTTCAGAAAAGAAATTAGGGACTAGGGCAAGGGGAGGTAGAATAATAACCTGGGGACTTGAGGTGCCTGCAACACTAAACTTGTGCGTTTATGTCTTATCTTCATGGTGCCTGTCATAGGCCTCTTGGCCTTGAGCCTCCACATTGGAAATGTGCTCTCTGGACTTCCAGTGATACTATACTTGCAAAAAAGGGGGATGTGGGTGGGGGAGATGGGTGTTTGTCTATTCAACAGATACGTGATTTACTACCTTAGCATAACCACCAGGCATCATGCTGTGGTCCATGAAAGGAAACAAAATAAATCAGGTAGTGTTCTTCCTATAGTAGGCGGACAGGCGGTTAGAGAGAGTGAGTGAACGGCTATTCAAAGGGCTTGCGTTTGAGGGTATTAAGAGAGGTGTCCTTTGCTCTACATCTTGAAAGTCAGGTAAAAATTTTACATGGTTTGGTAAGGAGAGGGCAAACCAAGTGGAGACAGTGGAACCAGAACAACTAGAATTGGATATACAGAGAACAGTTGAGACTGTATAGAGATTTCCTCCTTTCCTCCCCTCCCATCAAAAAATGTTTAATGAATAATAATAATAGCTAGTGTTCATTCGACAATTATTCTGTGTCCAGTACTGTGGTGAGCCCATTACATACATTAGCATATTAAATCCTAACAAAAACCATATGAGGGAGAGTCTCTTATTATCCATGTTTTATAGATGAGGAAGCTAAAGGGCAGAAAAGTTAGATACTTCGCCCAAGGGATTCAAACCCATGTCTGTCCAACTCTAGAGTTCATATGTTTAACTACTCCACATATCTATTCCCAAAGGTACCTGCAGTGGTATTAAAAGGTTTTAAAGAAGGGAGAGAATTAAATAGGGTATCACTTTAGAAATTAGTCAGAGAGCACCAAGTGAAGCAGTTTACCTAAGAAAAAGAAACTGGAAAAGACAGCACAGTCATATGGTTCTCTTGATGGCCCAGGTGAGGAATCTTGTGTGCCGGTCATTACATGGCTTTGTAATGGCCAAAGAGTTAATTTAGAGGAATATAGTAATCAAAAGATCTACAGAGTCCCATAATCCCAGAGTCTGAGTCTCAGTTTCAGATCTGCAAGAATCTCTAAAGATCTGGTCCAGTTTCCTCGTTCTTTCAAGAAGGTAACTGGACTTCATGGAGAAGTGAATGTGCAAGATTTCTCAAAACCAACCTGTTGCCTTTGAGTCAGTTCTGACTCATGGCGACCCCATGTGTATCAGAGTAGAGCTGTGCTCCCTAGGGTTTTCAATGGCTGTTTTTTTTTTTTTTGGAAGTAGATCACCAGACCTTTCTTCTGAGGTGCCTCAGGATGGACTTAATCTCTAACCTTTTGGTTAGCAGCCGAGCCCATTAACTGTTTGCACCACCCAGGGACTCTGCAAGGTCACATAGCCAGAGGTAATGGATTTAGATTCAGAAGCTCTGTCTCCTGGACACTTGCTCATTTTTCTTTCCACTGGAGCACAATGTCTCACCATATGAGAGCCATTAGAAGGTCTTCTCAGGATCTGTCAGATGTCCATCTCTTCATTTGTTCCTTTAGACACAGTGTTCTGCAATTGAGACGGTGCTGTGCCCGAGATCATTGTTGACATGCCTGTTACCTGCAGCCTCAGCCTCGGTCAACTAGTTGGCAGTGTTATTTCGTCATCCTGACCTGTGTTGTCTACCTAGTGTCTCTTCTTCATCCAAGGAACCATGACTTTGCTTGGATGGCCTCGATGTTACCTGTTGGTCTAGCTAATGGTCAGCACGTTTTGAGACACGTCTGCTCTGTGCAACATTGTACCAGGCATCTTCTTCAAGGCAGAGCCTGCCTTTCACCCTTAGTGTGCTCAGCATATGCAGAGGTGCACCCTGAAGCCAGGCCCATTTTGATTTCCTAGACGGGTATTCTGTCTTCTCTTTTGCTTTATTACCTAAAGGTGACTCATTCACATTTCTGTTATCACAGACCTCTGCGTAAGCAACTTTGGTCACACCAACTTTAGCTTACTCGAACCTCTTTTCAGCTTACTGTTGCCTGGTGCTTGACTGAGGAAGAAAAAAGTCTGATACACTCAGCAGTTAGGGTTACCTACACCTCATCCCAGGCCTGGTTGTTCACCTCAGCCCTCCCCCAACTGGTAGAGAAGCATCTGCTGAGTGATTCTCTTCTGGCCCAAAGGAGTAAGTAGATCATCTGGGTTATCTTTAGACCACTTCCATGAGGCACTGGGCTAATTATTCAGATGAAGAAATCATACAGGATAAACAAAGATACTACAAACATTTCCATGCTTTTATCTTTAATGGAGCAACTAGCTTTGAGAATCAAAGCCTGTTGCAACTTGCCATGCTTTCCAGCGTGTGCTAAGCAAAAATGGCATCCAGCCAATCACTTTTTCTTTTTATATATAAAATAGACAATTGCTTATAATTACTTGAATTGATAATAAAAGTTCTTCCTTCTTTGCTTTAAGGATCTGCTTCTCATGGTGCATTTATCTTGCAAGGCAGAGCATTAAGTAACATAAATTTAGTGCAAATTTGGAAAATAATTATTAAGGGTTAAAATCTAAAATAAAAATCTGAAGCATTTATCCCTTCATGGGACAACTAACAACACAGCAACAAAGTCATGGGGACCAGGCATCCTAACCACGTGCCAGGGTGGCCGTGGTGGTTTCGGGTTGATTCTTAGAAGCCCCATCTGTGTCTCATAAATGGAAACATCACATCAAGAAAGTGAGACCACGGGGGAAGAAAGGGTGATAGGATCTCCTGAGGTGCAGCCAAACAGAAGCCCAGAGCTGACATACAAGACAAAATTACCACATACCACTTCCTAGTGTATTTATCAGAAGAGCCTACCTAACCCCTTTTTGCTTCTTCCCACAAAGGACTTCCACTATTAAAACACATGTGTTAAGTAACTTGAATGCTACCTTGACAGTGTTAGTCAGCCAGCAGCAGTATTTCTTAGGGAGTTGCCAAAGTGACATCACTTCTTTAATTTCAACCTAAACAAAAGGGTTTACATGGAAAGTTACAAACATAGGTTTCTATGAAAGCCTGGAGGTGAGGAGAAAGAGTTCCTTCTTTGAGACACAGTGGTAAATTAAGAACACGAAGTCTGTTAAAAATACACATTCCACAAGAATCTCATTCGGCCAAAAAGGTAATCTTTAAGATATAAAGAAGGGAGTTTTTGCTTAGGGTGCATAGAATGTATGTTCCTGGTGCTGGAATAATTTGGAAAAAGATGTTAAGAATGATTGCACAACTTGAAGAATATAATCAGTGTCACTGAATTGTACCTGTATAAATTGTTGAAGTGCTGTATGTTTTGTTGTGGATATTTCATCACAGTTAAAAAAAAAAATGTGAAGAAAGGCATTGATCCAGGTGTGAATCAAAATTTGAAATATCCGGATTACACTTTAACTTTCTTCTAAACAAACTTTTTTTTTTCTTCAAGTTTTCATACCAATAACATGAGTAAAATTGTAGACAGAAATAACAATTTAAGTTTTAAGTGCAATTTAGAAAATAAATGTGGGGAAAAAAGAGAGCATAATGGCGAGTAGCCCAACATTTGGGATCCAAATGTCAGTGTCTGGATTCCATATACGGACTGTGTAATCTTGAGCAAACTAATGCCTTCATCTTTAAAATAGGACTAATAATGGTCTTTTCTGCCTAAGGTTTTTATGAGTATTATAGAAGATAAAGCATTTGGCACTTTAGGTCTTTGTTAAAGAGATCCAGGGCTAGCACAGACAAATGTAAAAGAGTTCTATTATTTCATTTACTACTTTTACTACAATTTCTAATAAGTAAGCTCTTTTACCCCTTCCCCCCAAAAAGAAAGAAAATAACAAAATCAACTCATTGGAGCTTATATTTGCCTAGTTGAATGGAAGTATTAACAGACAAAGAAATGGACCAAAATCCGTCACGATGATGAGGGTTTGGAACGTGAAAGCAGAGCTTTAAGATTATCCATTAATTCCTGACTGGTCTCAAGACTGTTTTTACTCCCCTTTGCCCCAGTTCCACCCAAATTACAGAATTGGACATTTGAGACCTAGAGGATTTGATTTATTTAGCATAACACAATGGTCAGGAAATTGTGTTTTAGTGGATTCAGGGAAAATTTCCCAAATTTTGGGAACCGATGTTTCACCAGTGCCATTGTATATTTACATGCCTTCTTTTAAAAATAAGAAAAATTATGGTAAAGTAATTCACACGATTCTTGCAGTTCAGTTTCTGCTGAAGATCACTGTAAAAATTGAGAGCCTCCAAAACACCTTTCTCAGAGACATAAAATTAAATGCGTGTTAATGATAGAAAAACCTACTCTACCATGGAATGAAAGGATCAGATGAAAGTTTTGAACTTTGCTGTTAGGATAAAAATGTGTAAACTGAAATGTACCTCATTATTTCTTCACTTTGATTACTAAATAATTACTCCTTCACAGTGGAAATGGAAAAACAGTAATCCAGGCCAAACTAAAGTAGCAAAGTAAAATTCTAGTTTTATCATTTTCTCCATATGTATCTGTAGCTTCTATTGACCAAAGAAAGAAAGAAAGAAGAAAGGAAGGAACGAAAGCTTTCACAAATTACCATGGCTCGGTGCCTGTAGGGAATTATTCTACTCTAAAGATTCTGCTGCAGTCAAGTAAAAACGTAACAAAACTTGAAATATAATATGATCCAGGACTGCATTTCTTGAGATGTGCTGCAGTTCACTGCCCTTGTATATACTTCATTCACTACTCAGGCGTTGAAAATGTGTGAAGGGCCGGTGAAAATATTTACAGGCCGATAATTTAGATTTATCTTTAGGCGTATAGTAAGACAATTTAGTAAAGACATGAGTAAGCAAAGCTGTGAGAATATTTGAATTATCTCTCTTTCTCAGTCCCAGGCTAGGAATCTCACTTTTTCTTATTGTGATCCTTTAATATTTTCGTATAAAGTGGGTCTCAGCCATACTTTGCTTTTCTTAAATTTTAATATAATTAATTATATTTTCAAGGATAATATAAATGATTTTGAAAACGTTATAACTATTATAACCTACTCTGTTGATCTCAAGGTCAGGGAAAATGTTTCTCCATGTTTCTGTATAGTTGTTTTTACTTATTTCCAGAAGACAGCTATTTCAAATAGCCCTTATTTCAGAGGACACAAATAAATAGGAAACCAGTAAATAAATGAATAAACAAAAAAAATTAGTTGTCTATATATAAATTTAGTTATAATAAAAAAAATTTAGCCAGTTTCTTTTAATTTTATCGTGTAGATATTAGGTGAGTTATTATGTTTTATGTAAGCTTTGGTTTGGCTAGTGAGTTTTGGTTTCATATTTCACATTTTAACATGTCTTTTTCATTTTACCTATGAAACGTTTGGGGGTATACTTTTGTTCTTGTCTACCAGCAACATACATAGAACAAATGCAAGACTGGTTTTGGTTATCTAGTGTGGCTAAAATTCTGGTATGTGGCAGAACACAGTTTGGGCACTGTTTACCAACAAGTGTATGCTCCTATACTAAATTTAGTGTGGCTTGATTTAACTAGCTATAACTGATGACTTTAATGAGCTATAGATTACATCTTTCAAATTCTTGAGAATGTTATCAGGACTATATGACTATAAATCAAAACTTCCTCTCCCATTTGTGATAGAGTATCATAATATTATTATGGTTCTGTTACATAGACATGAAACAGCTTTTTATTTTGGTCTTAACTGTACTAACCCATCCCTTTGCCATCAAGTGGATTCCGACTCACAAGCACCCTATAGGACAGAGTAGAACCGCCCCATAGGGTTTCCGAGGCTGTAATCTTTAGTGTAATCTTGTATCTCCCAAGAAGCGGCTGGTGGGTTCGAACAGCCACCCTTTTGGTTAACAGCCAAGCACTTAACCACTGCGCCACTAGGGCTCCTTTAACTGTACTAAATATTAGAGTAAAGCCCATTTATCCGGCAAAATTAGTATTAAGTATTTGGTAGGTTCAGTAAAAAAAAAAACTGGTAAGGAAGGGATCATAAAAGTGATACTGTCCTCCAGTGTTTCAGTTTAACTTAAAACGTGTATGTTTACCCTTTTTAAATCTTGTGATGGCAGGATCAGGCCTTCTTTTTGAGGGTAATTTTCTTAAATGGATTCCTGGTGACGCAGTGGTTAAGAGCTTGACTGCTAACCAAAAGGTCAGCAGTTCGAATCCACCCAGCTGCTCCTTGAAAACCCTATAGGGCAGTTCTGCTCTGTCCTACGGGGTCACTATGAGTTGGAATCGACTCAACGGCAATGAGTTTGGTTTGGTTTTGCTGAATGGCATCCTGAACTTTCATTATTGCACAAACCTAACCCAAATGCTATGATTTCCATTTTCTTTTTCATTTTTCAATACAGCAAACTCCTCAAAACACTTGTGAGGCACTCCAAGTGCAGAATCCTTCTAGATCAGAATACTTCTAGATCAGGATCCTTCTAGATAGGGATCTAGGAGACTTTTTTCCTTGAGCGCCATATAGTAAATAGTTTAGACTTTGTAGGACTTAATCTGTCACAGTATTCAACTCTGCCATTGTCATGCAAAAGCAGCCACAGGCAATACATAAATGAATGAGTGTGGGTGTGTTCTCATAAACAGTTGTTTGGAAAAATAGGCAATGGGCCGTAGTTTACCAACCCCTGTTCTTAGTTATCACTACTCTTGCCTCACCCTTCAAATTATCTCATCTACACCTAATTCTAAGGAGCCCTGGTGGCGCAATGGTTAAGCACTTAGCGGCCAGCAGAAGGGTTGGTGGTTTGAACCCACCAGCTGCTCCCTTGGAAGAAGGCTCGACAATCTGTTCCCGTAAAGGTTACTGCCTAGAAAACCCTACAGGGCAGTTCTACTCTGTCACATGGTGTCTCTACCTCCATGAGTCAAAATTGACTCGACAGAGTCTAACAACACCACCATCTAATTCTACAGTTATTTTCTTAGTGACTAGGTAGATGATTTTAGGTGGACTGTGGCCAAACAAGTTTTAATTAAATAGTGATAATTTGATGACTTAAATGTTTAATAGTTATAATGAACTTAAGTGTTTTAGGGAAAAATATAGCTAGTGCATCAAAACTGTTCATGGATGTTATTTCTAGAAATCTTATTGATTTAGAACAAAGTTTACATTAAATTTTTTAAATGAATACATCTACAGAAACATGAAGTAAAAACTAATATGAGTGATTCAAGGATATAGCAGTAGTCATGAAGGTGTGGTTCTTGAATGACTAGAGTTTGGGAAACAATATTGTAAGATTTATTAGTAGTAGTAGTATAACTAGAAAAATTTTATAATGCAGCTGTTCAACTTCCAACACCAAGTGTTCTCCAAACTGGAACCCAGGACTGCCAGTATGTTTGCCAGAGAGTTCCAGAGGGAAGAAATGGCCTGCTAAGATCATAATAAATTTAGTTGTATTATGTTTGTTTCTGGGTCTACCTTTCTTATCTATTAACATCTTCTTTTCTTCCTACCCTTCCTTGTAATACGCTCTTTTTCTGCTCTTCCCTACTCTTGCCTAGTCTACAGTTACAAAGCTGGCCATTCCTGAAATAAGAAGAAAATTCTCTCAACATCGTTAAAATTTTCCAAATTGTTCTACCTTTGTGAATCTGTCAGTATACTATGCAGGATATGAATCGTTGTGGCACTTGAAAAGAAAGGATGTGCATGTTACTGAAGTCAGTATTGTATTTTATTCTTAAAATATAATTTTGCAACACAAACAAAAATATGACTCTTTCTAAAATTACTGCTATAGGCTGACACATATATCAGTTCTGTTATGAAGGAGTATAAGAAAGTGCTTGAAATTTCGCAAAAAAATGTCAGAGGTTACTCTCTTGTTTGGTTAGAGTCTAAGCACTGCAGATTTGAAGCCCCTGAAGATATTTTGTAATAGAAAACATTTGAAGTTTGATTTTTTTAAAAAATTATATATATTTGTGTATATGTATATATATCATCCAATAATTTAGTAAAACCATATTGTGAAAATTTAGTTGTAGGCTTAGAAAATTAATTCAGCTTAATAAACTCAGAGAATACAGCTATTCATAAATTAGATTATCATAATTTTCCTCCCACATGGAATATTTTTCCTTAATTTACCATGATAGAAAAAAATATTTTTTTCATAATTAACTAGTGAAGAAGAACAGGAACTATAGTATTCTGGCATTTATTTGAAATTTCAGTTCATATTTTAAAAAAATATTTCTTGTATGTTTTTATTTTTACCTGTAGCTTCAAGATGGAAGATTGTTATTTTTTAATTTTTTTTTACAAAAGTATATTGTTGCATTTTATAGAAATCCTATATGCTAGTGTACGTAAACACTTTAATGTATTTGTAGTCACTAGTTAAATATTGGAGGCACGGTGGTTAAGAGCTTGGCTGCTAACCAAAAGGTCGGCAGTTCAAATCCACCAGCCACTCCTTGGAAACCCTACGGGGCAGTTCTAACTCTGTCGTATAGAGTCCTTGTGAGTCGGAGTTGACTTGACGGCACCTAACAACAATAATTAAATATTAATATTTTTGCCTGGAATCAAGAAAGTGAGTGGAGCTCATGAGTAAAATGTAGTCTAGAATCTGCTCTGAATCTGCTCTTTAAAAAGATAATTAAAATTTCATTATGTTGGTCTTTTTAGGAATACTTTTATATGTAACTACTGGCTTTATCATTTGCCTAATGGGTGAGCAGAAGGAATTGGGGTGAGGGAGAAGTGAAGACAGGGAAAGAAGGGGAAGATTGTTTTGCCTTCAGTAGCCCATCACTCACCTTCAGGCTGTGTTTAAAAAGAACAAGAATCCTGAAAGAGTTTGCACAGGAATGAGGATTTTAGAGGGAAAGTGTTCTTAGTGAATCAGTTGGGAAGGGGAAATGTAAGGACTAGTATTCAGCTCACACTTGAAATATCTCAAGTTCTGCATTTCCAGAGTTTCAGAGGCAAAGGACACGTGAGTTCCTTTCAGCCATGTGAGGACCTCACAGAAGGGACGTGCACTGGGTGGTCTTGAGAGGAGCTGTGCCCACAGGGTCTACCTGGAGGGTGGGTGATGCCCACATAGGGGTAAACTGCCAGAAACCTGGGGCTGATGGAGGAGCTGTAGGTAGCCAGCTAGAAGAGCTGTCCCTGGGGTCAAGGGTGAGAGGTGAGAGACTTCAGCCTTGGGAAGTTTCCCCCAAAAAATCCATGAAGGCTATAAGCTTTAGGCTGGCCACACCTAGAGGGCATCAATGCCAAAATTATTCATTCAGAAAAATATTTAATTCCTAACACTTTCTAGATCCTGGGGATACAGTAGTGAACAAAACAGACAAAAATCCCTGCTCTTATGGAGATTACAGAGGCAAGGGACAGAAAATAAAAGAAATAAGTAAAATGCAGATGTGGTAAGGCAGTCAGCAAAACAAAGCTAGGTGAGGGCCTATGAAATGCTAGTTGGTGTGGAGTTTTAAATAGGATGGCCAGGGAAAGTCTCACTGACACGGTGGTATTTGAACAAAGACCTGAAGGAGGTGAAGGAAAAAGCCGTGGCTGTCTGGAGGAGAGCGTTCCTGACAGAGGAACCAGCAGGTGCAGTGGTCTTGAGGCAGGGACATGCCTGAGCTGTTGAGGGAACGTTAAGGAGGCTAGTGTGACTGGAGCAGTGTTGCGTGACAAGTTGTGTTTAGAGATGCAGTCTGGGGCCAGCTTGTGTGAGGCCTTGCAGGCCGTGGTAAGGACTCTGGACTTTATTTTGAGTTAGTGGGAGCCATCGGAGGGTTATGAGTAAAGGAGTGAAATATCCTGACTTCCATTTTAAAAGGATTCTGCAAAAGACCTCTTTAAAGTGTTAAAAAGCAAAGATGTCACCTTGAGGACTAAAGTGCGCCTGACCCAAGCCATAATATTTTCAGTTGTCTCATGCATGCGAAAACTGGACAACGAATAAGGAAGACTGAAGAAAAATTTGAATTATGGTGTTGGCGAAGAATATTGAATATACCACGGACTGTCAGAAGAACAAACAAATCTGTCTTGGAAGAAGTACAGCCAGAATGCTCCTTAGAAGCAAGGACGGCGAGACTTTGTCTCACGTACTTTGGACATGTTATCAGGAGGGACCAGTTCCTGGAGAAGGACATCATGCTTGGTAAAGTAGAGGGGCAGCAAAAAAGAGGAAGACCCTCAACGAGATGGATTGACATGGTGGCTGCAACAATGGGCTCAAGCATACAAACGATTGTGAGGATGGTGCAGGAATGGGCAGTGTTTCCTTCTGTTGTAGATAGGGTCGCTATGAGTCGGAACCAACTCGATGACACCTAACAACGACAGCATTTTAAAAGGAAGACTTTGGCTGCTAGGTGGTGAAATATATAAGGGAACAAAGCCGGAAACAGGGACAGCAGTTAGGAGGCTATTTGCAGTAATCTAATGAGACTTGATGGTAGCTTGGACTGACACTTATTTGTTGAAATAGTGAGAAGTGATTTAATTCCAGGTATATTTTGTTTGAAGATTGTCAGCAGAATTTGTTGACAGATCAGTTGTAGGGTAGGAGAGGAAAATAATCCAATTATTCTGAAGTTTCTGGAACTGAAAGATTGAAGTTGCCGTTAACTGAGATGGAGAACTTCTGAGAGAATATCTCCTGGGAGGAAAAAGGTACTGGGAGCTCAGCTTTAGATTGATAAGTTGAGACAACTGTTAGACATTCAGGTAGACATTTGTACTTGCATATATTTGAGTCAAATTCAGGGGAGAGAAGTCAGGGTTGGCAGTATATACTTGAGAGTTATATAGTTGATATTTCAAACCACAAGACTCGATGAGATCACCAAGGAAGTAATTTTGATAGAAAAGAATAGCTGCTAGATAGTGGAAGAAGAAGTAAAAGGAAAGAAGATAGAAGCAGACCTTGCTCCCTTCGTTACTGAAAGCTTCCAAGCCTGGAGTAGACTCAAGCTGGGAAGAGAAACTTTAACTTAATGAGAGTTCAATTAAGAGCTGTGTTGCTGTTCAGTTGAGTGGACATTTTGTTCATCTGAAAGGGAAAGGGAACTGCCTGAGGTTTTCTGAGGTCAGGAAAGAAACGGTCAAGAGTGAAAGTACGGAAAGGCAGTGGGAGAAATAATAAAGTTTCTTTCTGCTTGCACTTCAGTGGTTTAAAATACTCGTTACCGTATATTTCCTCAGTTAATGTGAAACTATAGAAAATATTTCCAACTTCATGATTTATAATGCTAAGTCTATGGGCAAAAGTTTAATTTTTGCGTACATCATCAAGCAGATGCTCTGAAATAATTTAAGGAAAAGAGAATTCCAAATATGAAGGTCTTTCAAAGTCTCAGTGAAGACTCCTGAGGTGTTTTGGTGCCCTCGAGAATCGTCCAGATGAAGTCCTTACCAAGAAGGAACAATTCTGTCCTGTACCATAAAGCAGTCATTCACATATGTAGTGTTAATGTGTCTGTGCTGCATCAGCCCTGTTAGAGTGTGGTCCTAATGAGGTTCAGTCACAGTCTTGTGAGCCTCCAGGTGTTCTATAGTCTAACCCATCAGCTATTTTGAATGTAAGTCGTTGTGCACAGAGAATGCCAGTGAATGGCTCTGGTTGGACCGATGCAATGCCATCACCTGCTTGAGCAGTTCAGAGTGTGTACTTTATAGTCTCAGCCTTAGGAGTGACCTCTCCATACCCATACCCACATCTACACAGCACATTTATTGCATATGCACAGTTATGTCTGTGTGGTTCAGCATATGTGATTTTACTTACTGAGTTTAAACTGGGCATATGTAAATGTAACCTGTCAGGAGAATAAGGAAGCAACAAAAACCAAGAAAATACAACCAAACCAATTTGACGATTAACTTTCTTTGTAAGAATTGCACATCGTATGTGCCTTATTGACTGAGTGGACCACTTTGTTTAGTTTATTTCCTTTTATGGTAATAACTATGAAAAGCACAGGGTTGAATGCATATTTACATAGTAATTCTATAATGGAATGTAGGACAGATTTTCACTTGATACCATTTATTTAGAAGATAAAAACAGATATGTTAATACATCATTAGAGTATTGATAAAAGATCAAGACTTCTTAAATGAAGGTTCTTACTGCATTATGCCAAAATACATTAGAAAATCCTGAGGGTTTTATGATTACACCTTGATGTACTGATACTTAACAAGAAAAATGGGAACAGAAAAGACTAAATTCTTGCGATTTTGCCAAGTCGAAATGGTTATAGTAAATTTTACTTCGGAATTTCCTGACTTTTGTGTTGCTGCAATTTTAGGTTTCACTTTAGCATTAAGGGAGGCTTTGATTTAACTTCTCTGTATCTTAACATTTTAAGGCATTTGTGGAAGGTAGGGAGGATTAAAGGAAAGAAAGTTTCTGGAGCACATGGTTTTAACAGCTCACCACTCATTTGTTAAAAGTATTCTAACAAGCTCAGAGTCATCATTTTAATTCTTCAGGATTTTAAGGCTTGTAAATAATTTGGTCTTATTTGTCTTCAAAGTCCGTGTTCTGAATTTAAGGTTTGTCCTCATGTGTCTTAAATTTGGACTAACAAAAGGAAACAAAATGTTTCCACCCCGAGTAAATTAGAAAAGAAAAGGGAAAAAGAAAAAGTCATTGTAGGGAAATGGCTACACTTCCCAAGAAATATCATTTTGGGATGCAAACCAAAAATTTAAGCTCATTTTGTTTGACTATGTTATTATCAGTAACTTTTATGTATTTTGAAATAGATACAGCTTTCCAACTGTTATTGTAATGTTAAAAAGCACTGTGTTGGAATTGCTTCTTGCTGCCATTGCTTCATGCCTGAGTTACTCCAAATTAGTGTTTAGAAAGATGCAGTATTGATTTCAGGCCGAACGGATTCTATTCATTACATTGCAACAGTAATGGCCTTTTAGAAAATGCTATTATTCTGCCTAAGTAGGCAAAAAGTCTTAATTAAAAAGTTTTTAGTGCCTATTAGTGTGAACTTATGGACTGTTTTAAATGTACTTCCTTAGATCAATGAAAAAAAGGGGTCAACGAGGAATTTATAACTATAATATAGTAAAACTCTGAAATACAAAAAGATTGATATTAACCTGATAAACGACAGGCACCTGGTCTTTTCCATCCTTCTAAAAAATATATCCTTCTCTTTCCATCTTCGCCTTGAGCAGTTGCTCTCTATTCCTTCCTCTTCACCTCAAACTTATCAAGGAATTATTTGCGGTCATTCTCTGTTTCTTGTGACTTACTCCAGAACCCACTGTAATCTAGGTAATATCCTTACCGGTCAAGTGAAACTTACTTCATCAGGGTGTCTGGGTGGACTTTTCTCATTCCTTGTCTTTCCTGACATCCCAGCAGAAAATATCATGTAAATTCACTTGACTCCCAAAACTGGAGCTCAGATCTCTCCTGAGTTGTCCTACCTTTGTACGCAGCCACATACCAGTCTTGTACACTTCAGATACCTCATGGGAATCTCAAGCTCAGCATGTCCCAGCCTGTCTTTAACTCCCCACACCCACTCTACCCATACATTACCATTTCTTATCGACCTGATCTCAGATTGGCGCAACCATCTGTTCTCTTCCAGGACATAAATCTGGGTGCCATTATTGATCCTTCCCTTACCTAACACAACCATTTTATCACCAAGACTTTTGGACGGATTCTATTTCCTACATATATTTTTAATTCATCCACTTCTGTTCGTCTTCACCTCTGTCATCTCTCTTCTGGATTACTGTGACAACTTTCTTTGAGACCTGCCTATCTTTTACTTGTTCCACTTGCAATCCATTGCAGCCACAGTGGTCTTTCTAGAACACAAATATGATCATGTCACTTCCCTGTTTGGATCGCCTGTTCTCAGGATAAAGCATGATCATCCTCTGCTTACCTTTCTAGCCTCATTTCTTTCTAAACACTCCGTGATTCAAACACATTAACATTAATTTAGTTCCTCAAATAAATCATGCTTCCTCCTGCCTCCACGTCTTTGTGTGTACTACCTCTACCTGTAAAATGATAAATTCCATTTCATTTTCCCAGCATGTTTTATGCTTGTTTATCTGTTAGCTTTCAGTTTAACTGTCACTTTCCCCTGGAAGCCTTTCCTGATCCCAGGTTATGCTCTGTTTTCCCTTTTCATCATTTTGTTGTTATTGTTTTTGTTGTGGTCCCGTTGAGTCACTATTTTCACCTGGTACAAGTCCTGTTTTAGTATTTGTCACACCATATTGCCATCAGGTACCAAAGAAATGTTTATCTTGTATTTTGAAACCAGCTGGGTCTTTTGGTTTTCCTCTTTCTCTGTGTCACCTGTCACTGTTATATGTTTGAGCAGAAGGGGAGCACCAAAGCGTCTTAACTGGAAGTCAAAATCTGTGTGTTTAATAAGCTGTCTAGGTGATTCTTATGAACATTAAAGTTTTGTAACATCTGTACTGTATTTTCGTCTATCAAGAAGGGTGGGGTTGCCTAACATGAACTTATTCAACCTCATATTCACCCTATTACTGCATCCTCATTTTCCATTTTCCCTACCTGTGGTGAAGTGTCTTCCCATCTTTCCAGAGCAAAACGTTCCAGCTCTGCAGTTAATTCCATCACCTTTCTATACTCCTCTTTCCAGTAATTAGTTCTTTTTCTAGCTTCCATCTCTTCTCTTTCCTGGAGTCCTCTTTACCTACAATTAGGGCCATCCTGAAATACATTAATAACACAAAACCTCTCCTTAATCTCTTTAGTCACATCTAGCTATGCTATATCCTGCTCATTTTCGTTGCTGTAAATTTTTCTTAAAGCTTGATCTGTGCCAGCTGTCTAAAGTTCCTCACCACCTATTTATTTCTTATCCTTTTGTAAAATTGTCTTTGTTCTTTTGAATCCCTCAAAGCATTTGCTATTCTTGATTATCTGATTTCTTCTTAAATATCCTTCCTTGATATATTAGTTTCCCATTGATACTGTAACAAATTAAC
Organism: Trichechus manatus latirostris; assembly: GCF_000243295.1. Lineage (NCBI taxonomy): Eukaryota > Metazoa > Chordata > Mammalia > Sirenia > Trichechidae > Trichechus > Trichechus manatus. The sequence continues at coordinate 7,525,418 of NW_004444057.1, read as the reverse complement.
CACAAATTTTGTGGCCTAAACCAACACAAATTTATTATCTTACAGTTCTGCAGGTCAGATGTCCAAAATGGGTCTCACTGCGATGTAATTAAGGTGTCAGCAGGGCTGCATTCCTTTCTGGACGCTCTAAAGGAAAGAATCCATTTTCCTGCCTTTTCCAGCTTCTAGAGGCTGCCTGCATTCCTTGGCATGTGGTCCCCTTTCATCTTCAAAGCCAGCAGCATAACAAATCTCTCTCTGAATCCAACTCCTCTGCCTCCCTCTTCCACTTAGAAGGACCCTTGTGATTATATTGGACCCACCCCAATAATCCAGGGTAATCCCCCCATCTCAAGGTCAACTGAGTAACAACCTTATTTCCCCTTTGCCACGTAAAGGAACATAATCACAGGTTCCAGAATTAGGACATGGATGTCCTTGGGGAGCCATTATTCTGCCTACCTCACTTGACTTTCTTAACATTTAAATATCTTTTTAATACTCCTGATGACTTCTTTCTTTTTTCTGTTATCTTCACTTGAATCTCTTTTTTCAAATTTATATATCCCCTTAGTAACTATCTTTAGTGTCTTCTGTTCTCTTCACTTCATATTCTCTGTTTTATTAATTTTATACACTTTGATGATTTTAACTATGGTTTCCGTTGCTGCCAGCCACTTTCCAAAGTTCCACCCTGGACTTTCACTGCTTTCTAGATGTTATTAACTCAAAATGTTAAGGATGAAACCATCAATTTACCCAGAAATCTTTTCCTAACTTCACTGATTTTATTAACATTAGCTCAGTAATGAAACCGTACTATCCCTCTCCCTTATTCTTGCTTTTACTTTCAGGATAGTCCTGTGTTTATTCTTTCCTTTACTAGTCCCATCCTCATTAACCAGAGCTTAAAAACTATGCCATCACCTCTGCTATTTCTTACTTCGTTCTTACCCCAGCTGTTCTACCTTATCAACATTGGAAGATATCCCTGCCAAAAGTGAAATTCTGATCTTTCTCTTTTGCTGCTTAATGTTCTCCATTCACTCCTCATTGCCAACAAATGAAGGTTAGATTCCAGAGAATGGCATTCTAGGTATTTCACTTAGCTTTCTAGTTTTATTTTCTACTCCCTTGTAATGTCCTCAGCCCATGGGAATCTACTACCCTTTCCTCATGCATGGCTTTAGGTCCATATTTTACTCATAATTTTCTCTGTAAGAACCTCCCCCATCACCTCTGATGTTGAAGTTCTACCTCATTCTTTAGGATCCTTTATCCACTACCTTGTCTTCCTAGAGCCATTTGCTGATTCTCATAATTAAATTGTGATACTATATTGTTATAGCACATTGTTGGCCCTCTCTAGTGGAATCAATCATATTGTGCCTTGTTTTATGTTTATTTACCTAATAGACTATAAATCTATGGAGGTTAGAGTCACGTATAATTGGTACATGGTATGTGGCGCAGTAGTGAAGAGCTACTTCTACTAACCAAAAGGTCGGCAGTTCGAATCTACTAGCCACTCCTTGGAAACCCTGTGCGGCAGTTCTCCTCTGTCCTGTAGAATTGCTGAGTTGAAATCGACTCCATGGCTACAGGTTTGGTTTGGTTTATGTGTCAAATTGAGGCCTTCATGAATTCATAGATTGAATAGTAGATGCCCAATTAATTGTTTATGTTATTATTTAAGGAAGTTAGATTGAGAGTTTAAAAGAATTAGAATCTTTTCGTTTTTTTATTTCAAAAAAATTTTTATTTAAGAAATTTTGCCTATTATGGCCCAGTAGTTATAATCAGTAAGCTAAATATTCCGTGTTTGTTTAAATTTCAGTCTCATTCAACCTTTTTCCATGAATATACCCTTGATCAAGGCATAGAACACAGCTAAAACTAATATTTCCAATAAGCAGAATAATAGCTCAGAAATTTCACAGTTTTGTTTCCCAAATTTTACCTATACATTTATATTGTACAGGAAAAAAAAAATATCACAATAAGATTCTAGGGATAATATTTGCCCTCCCTCCCAGAAGGAAACTGTATGTAAGAGAAAAAAATGCATACTAACTGGCTTGGCTAAAGAAGCCTAAGGCTTGGCTGAAGGTAATGGGAGTGACTGCGAATGGAATGGAGTTTCTTTTGGGGGAACAAAAAATATTCTAAAATTAGGTTGTAGTGGTAGTGGTTGCACAACTGTGTAAATATACTAAAAACCATTGAATTGTATACTTTACATGGGTGAATTGTATGGTATGTGAATTATATCTAAATAAAGCTCTGTCTGTGTAATGAAATTCTGAGCACAGTTAATACACACCACGTTTTCTGTCTTAGTCATCTAGTGCTGCTACAACAGAAATACCACAAGTGGGTGGCTTTAACAAAGAGAAGTTTATTCTCTCACAGTCCAGTAGGCTAGAAGAGCAAATTCAGGGCACTGGCTCCAGGGGAAGGCTTTCTCTGTCTGTCAGCTCTGGAGGAAGGTCCTTATCATCAGTCTTCCCTTGTTCTGGGAGTATCTCAGTGCAGGAACCTCAGGTCTAAATGATGCGTTCTGCTCCCACCACTGCTTTCTTGGTGGTATGAGGTCCCCATGTCTCTCTGCTCGCTTCTCTCTTTTATATCTCAAAAGAGATTGGCTTAAGATACTGTCTAATCTTGTAGATCTCATCAGTATAACTGCCTCTAATCCATCTTATTACATCATAGTGATAGGATTTACAACACATAGGGAAATCACATCAGAAAAAAAAATAGTAGACAATCATACAATACTGGGAATCATGACCTAGCCAAGTTGACAGATATTTTGGGGGGGACACAGTTTAATCCATGACACTTTCAAAATCTGAAACAGAGGAAAACACACTAAATAATCTACTGATTTATTTTATCATATTGATTATGTCTGTTGCCTTTATAAAAGCTTGAAATAGGTAGCTGTTCATTGTGTTTAACACACTTTAGTTATGATTTTCCTAATGTCAAACACTATTCTAATGAGTAGAAGTTCACTGTGTAACATACATATTTGTTTTTTCTATACCAAGAAAATATACAGAATAAGCCAAATACATGTATTTCCATTGCATTGATGGAAAGAAAATATTCTAAGAACGCTTTTTAAAAACAAATTTTCTTGTTTTATTTTTCCTAAGTTCTCTGTAACATAATTGTTACATGAGCTGCTTTTACGTATGACATGTACATATTAGAATTGACAGGGCGATGTTCTTAGAATTCAGTGATATCTGAGATCACACTTAGAACTACTTACCAAATTATTCATTATATTCTGCTTTGAATAAGATTTACAGTAAATGTTGGTTGACAAATATGAGGTTACGTGGTTTGGCAGTCAGAAATCTCTCAGATGGTTTTGTTTAGATCTAGTTTTCTTTTTTAAAAAACCTGTGTTCAGTTTCTTCAGATTAGCAAATACTTTTCAGTTCTTCTCTTTCTTTACCCTTCTGTGACACAGTTAACAACGTTTTCCTTGCTGATGGTGTCCTTCCTTAGCCTCCATCTTCATACTCTGCCTCTTACCTCCCTAATCCTTCTTCCCAGTCTCATACACTGGTTTTCTTCCTCTGACTTACCCTTAGATGCTGGTAATTCTCAGGGTTCCTCCTGAAATTCAGCTCTTTTCATGTATAGGTCTTCTTTGGAAATCTAATCTATTGCTACAACTTCAAATGCAGTTGACACACCTGGTGACAAATCACAAAGCATATCTTCATCCCTTACCTCTTTGCTGATTTCCATATCCAAATTTTTAGCTGCCAAGTTAGAATTTCTGCCTGTTTCTCTCAAACATCTTAAATTCACTATGTCCAAAACTGTTTAACTTTAAACTGTGTTCCTCCTTCTGTGTACCATTCTCTCTCAATAGTACGCCATCTATCTTGTCATTCAAGCTAAACGTCTGAGATGTCTATCCAGTGACAAAGTCCTGTTGCTTTCTCCTAATATCTCTTGAACACGTGTTCTCTTCATCATCATAACACCTTACGTTTGGCTCTCATCGTTTATCACTAGACTATCATATTGCTCATCCACATTAAACTCAAGGATTGTCCTTCTAAAGTATTGATTTGCTTATGTAATACTGCTGTTTAGTTTAAGCTCCTTCATAGACTTCCCATCACCTTCAGAATAAAAGTTAAAATCTATGCAGTGGCTCTCTAGGATCTGGCCCATGCGTAACTTACTGAGCTTCTCTTCCATCCATTTCTCGGCCAATCTGGTACACGTGCTCTTCTTCAGATATGCTGTATTTTCAGACTTACTGGCCCATGCTGTTTTTTCATTAGTGTGAAGCTAACTGCATTCCACTTGCCACAATAATTGATTCAGGACTTCAGGCCTACACAAATCAACACTTTATCCTAGCCATAGAAATCATTCAGAAGTTGGCATGTGAGCCAATCAGGACATTAGGACAAAAGGAGAGGGTTGCTGGGTCCTGGGGCTTTTGGGAAAAAGATTTCTTCCTTTTAGAAGAGAGCCCCTGGAAGAGACATCCTCTCTTTCTCTAACTGTCCCAGTCAAATGTCTAGTCTAGAACTGTTACAGCCATTTTACCCCCGTGACGGAAAACAGCCTAAGGATGAAATCAGAACACAGCGGAAGGCATAACTGAGCCCGTCTCAAGAGAAATTGATCAAGAGACATTGGCTTAAACCAATCCTGAAGTCCATGTCACTTCTCAGCTTCCAGATATGCGAGCTGTTAAATTTCTGGTTTAAATCTGTTTGGATCATTTTTTCTGGTACTTGAAGACCAAAGCCTCCAAACTGATAAGTTTTTTAAAAAAGTTCAAGGGAAGATGAGTGGAGGTGGGTTAGGTGTATAGAGCATGAATTATACCAAGGAATGCATGCTTACCACATATTAAAAAAAGAAAAGTTGTCATGGTGTCGATTCCAACTCATGGCAACCCCATGTAAGTCAGAGTAGAACTGTGCTCCATAGGGTTTTCAATGGCTGATATTTTCCAGGTAAATCACCAGGCCTTTCTTTAAGTTGCCTCTGGGTGTACTTGACCCTCTGACTTTTTGATGAGCAGCTGAGTGCATTGACTGTTTGCACTGCCTAGGGACTCCACTACGCAGGGACCCTCGAGACTTTGCCTTTTCTCATGTCTAGGTTTGTTGCCATTAGGCACACTTGTTCATATCTAGGCAAAATACTTTTGTATTTGTGAAGATATTGCTTCCAAATATGATTACAACATATGGTCTTGAAGAATATTACAAAAAAAGCTAAATTTATACAAAAATTCTTCTAAATATAAATGCTAATGTTAAAATATAAATTGATATGTAAATATTGGGCAGGAATGCATCAAAATGCAGGGTGTTTTGATCAGGAAAAAAATGCACCTGTTTTTTTTGGAAGAGGAAGTCAGACCCAAAAACAAATGAAAAGCATTCTTGCTTTTCATACAAAATCCTTAGATACTTTACTGGGAACCTTTTACATATAACTATTTTGAAGCTAACATTTTAAGGTACTATATTTAATTCTGAGGAAAAATTGTTGAACGCATAGAGTTTTTGTACAATAAAATAGTTAAAACAAAACCCACACATTTAATATCACTCCATGTGTTCTTCTATTCACCAGATTTATTTTTTCCTCCAAAAAGAAAAATGTCAAACATCTTTCAGTTCTCTACTCTTTTTTGTTGTCAGGGAGGGTATTTGGAAATAGAGCACAAAGAAGTTCTTTATTATGAAAGAAAATGCCTGGAAATAAAAGTTATTGCTTAAATAAAGGACTTAAGGATCCTAATTTTTAAGAATTTGGATCAGTCTTGGCTTCTACAAGCTCCTTGATTGCTGCTGTAACTTTAGATGTAAGGAGGTCAGAAGGCAAGTGTTGGTCTTTCACTTTTGTACCGCTTCCTGCTCTGTTTTGTGCTATTCTCTTTTTTGTCTTTCTTACCTAGAGGTGATCAGTCAGTTTATTTCGTGATCAATGTGTACTTGTTCTAGTGTCATCTCTCTTCTGAATCCATGTTCAGTTTTATTAGGATGCGCTGCACGAAGATTGCAACAGAGGAGGCAACAGGTCCTAATTTTGCACAGATGGTTTCGTTTTGTTGGATTAAGTCTGATGGTGACTCTTTCACCACATTATGTATCTGCTCCTCGTATAGTCAATTCATATTAGAATTGTGATCTCTCTTGGGGAATTGGTAGGTTTTGATTTGTACCACTGTGCCTTTAGTGGCTAACTGCTAAGCCTCAAATGAAGATATTATTTCAGAGACTGTCTGAATCTGGTAATTTTTTTATATATATAAGAACATGCCAAGAAGACTCACATGCTTATAGTTATTTCATGACACAGCTTGTAGGCAAAACTGACTTGTCAGAATAAATGTGTAAAAAAATAATAGACCAAGATAGGAATGCAAGAAAGGCATCACCAAACTTTTTTTTTTTTTTTTTTTTGATTGTGGGGTTTAAAATTTTTTCCTTGTCAGTAAGAATATAATTATCTTTTCTGTCTTTTTTCTTGATGCATTCCAAAAAAAATCTAACTTTGAGAAACTAAAAGCTCAGGTTTACTTTAACTTTTCAGTCATTATCTATGTTTTGGGTTTTTATAATTGTTCTTTATATTCACTGGTCTTTGCTAACTCTGTTCCTTAAAAAAAAAAAAAAAAAGCACAGCCCGCTTCTAGGCATAAAAAACCCCATTGCCATCAAGTCGATTCCAACTCATAGTGACCCTGTAGAACAGAGCAGAACTGCCCCGTAGGGTTTCCAAGGAGCGGCTGGTGGATTCAAACTGCCGACCTTTTGGTTACTAGCTGAGCTCTTAACCACTGAACCACCAGGGCTCCGCTTCTAGGCATAGGTGGCTTAATTTCCCCCACAATGACTCATTTCCTTTTAAATGTATTAGCAGTTCACTGCCAATGTACCTGTTTCTAGCTTTGTGTGACTTTCCACCTTTCTCTGCTTATTGAACTAGAAGAATTCATTAAAGCTTATATAAATGGCCATGTACTGTGCTTTAGGGAAAATTTAAAAGAAAGTAGACCTTTCATTAATGTGAAAGGGAATAGAGTATTCCCAGCATTCAGTAAGCTGAATGGCTAAGTGCAGGGAGGTACAATAGGAAAACTGGACACTTCCCAAAGCCTCCCAAGTTTTCCATTGCCACATTTCTGTATTATTTTAAATTGAGGTCAATTCCCAGAACATCCAATATACCCGTATTCATATATAAGTACAAAAATATATCTCAAAGCCAAATAAAAAAATTTTATACACACACACACATATAACTTGCCACCCTCCATTGGTTCAAATAATTAGTGGGAGAATTAGCTATAAATCTTCAAATGTGGTTATTCCATATTTTAAAAGTAATCCATATATGTGTGTGTGTATTTTAAGACTCTAGTAGGATAATTCCTAGCTTATGTAGAATGGAAACTAAAACATTTGACATCTTTACTTATTTCCAATTTAAATTACATTTTAAAAAAAAAAGGATATAGAGTTTTGCTTTAGTTGGCCTTGTTTTACTGTCATGGGAGTTTACTTTCATCTCAGTTCCCATAGATATGTGTGAGAAATTCTTTAGGGCCTGAAACAAGAGTATCTTCAGGGTTATATGATCTGACCTAATCAACCATGAGTGTTCTCAGGCTCTTAAAAACATCCCTTTTAAAAGCTATTTAATGAAGTCCCTTCTCAGTTGTCTTCTCCTTCTTTCCTTGATTAGACATCGATGAGTGCAGCATCATTCCTGGGATATGTGAAACTGGTGAATGTTCCAACACCGTGGGAAGCTATTTTTGCGTCTGTCCACGTGGATACGTAACCTCAACAGATGGCTCTCGGTGCATTGGTAAGCATCGTATTTTGAAGGCACAATACCCTGCTGCTTTATAGTGACAGAACAGCCCAAACAGGTATGAAGATGGCAACGATTATAAAATCTTTGGGGAAATGACTGAAAGAGTTGTTTCAAATAAACGGTACCATGATTGAGGGGTTGATAGACCAGGTGCTCTTTGCAACGAAGACTTCAGTTTCAGAAGGCCTCTGGGTTTATGTTGTCAAAGCCATTTTTGGAATGAAGAAAGACTTCCTCAAGACACTGATCTTGCCTAAGCACTAGAGACACAAAGACATAAGAAAATTTTTTGTTAAAAATCTGCTTTGGGAGACAGAATGTAGTAATTAAAGGTTCTTTTTTTGCTGTGGATCATAAATGCAGTCAACATCTTATTTACTTAGAGCTTGTTTATTGCCGTCAGAGTAGTTATGAAAAAAGAAATTGACACCTTTAATTTTGTGTTTTGAATGTGTTCAAATTAAAGCCAAATATATTTGTATGTCCTCCTCTGTTTATTTAGAAAGATGAAACAGAGCTTCTTAGTCATGGTACAGCTCATCCATTCTTGGGCAAGCCTTAGATTTCTGTCTTATTGTGAGCAGACAGATTACAGAATGTCCATTGGTGCACGATCATGGCACAGTGAGCTACCCTTTAATTTCTCTTCTTGAGCTTTGAGCCTTATAATTTCTAATTTTGAATTGAAAATAGCTAGAAAGAGAGGGAGAAAGATACTCCTTAGGGTACTAAAGATTCATGTGGTACAGGAGTCAGGGAAATTAATTCAGCACCCAGAGAGTGCAGTTGTTTGGTTTATTAAAGCGCGGCAGTCTGGGCGGTGACAATTTCCTATCCCCACCAGGATGGTGTGTCAGTCCATTTCCAGGACCTCTTTAAAAGTGAACTGGGTTGATGAGATGGAAATACAGAGGGCTAAGGATATAAGCTACATGTACTATTGTTGTTGTTGGTTGCCATGGATGATGCCGACTCCATGTATAACAGAACGAAACATTGCCCAGTCCAGTACCATCTTTACTATTGTTGCTGTGTTCGAGTCCCTTGTTGCAGCCACTGTATTTTGAGTGCCTTCTAACCTAGGGAGCTCGTCTTCCAGCACTGTATTGGACAATATTACGTTGTGATCCATTGGCTAGAAGAAGTCCTGGACTACCAATAAAGGGCCTGTGACCTGAATTCATTTGATAAAATATACTGATATGCCACGTACTGTGTTAGGTACAGCCATCCAACAGTGAACATGAGAGATGTAGTTTCTACTTTCAAATACCATATTGTCATCATAAATAATGGTAGAAGAGTAGCAGTAGCAGTAATAGAAGAAAACAGAGGTAGTGGTAGCAAAAATAACAGTTACTCTTTATGAAATGCATACCATGTATAAGGTACCTCATTGTGTCATAGCTTTGGGGCTTTGGTCAAGCTCCTAACCTCTCTATGCTTCAATTTCTTCAAGTAAATGTTCAGTAAAATGTTGTTTATTATTATGAGTAGTAATAATAGGAGCAGAGTATGATATGCCATAGGAGTCCCTGTGTGGCACAGATGGTTAAGTGCTGAAACTTACCCTGAGGCACCTGAGAAGACAGACATGGCAATCTACTTCCAAACAGTCGCAACCTTGAAAACTCTGTGTTACAGTTCTACACTACCCACATGGGGTTGCCATGAGTCAGAATCAACTTGACAGCAACTAACAACAATATGATATGCCAGGCACCGAATCCATATATTATGTCATCTACCATAGCCCTGTGTGATAGGTATAATTATTCCAAATTTATAGATGAAGGAATTGAGGTTTAGGGAGGTTAAGTAACTTGCACAATGTTACATGGCCAGTAAAAGGAAACAGGGCTCATACCTGGGCCTTTCTGACTCCTGCAGCTGTGCTCCTGTGGACACTCCACTGCCTCCCTACTCCTTTAAAATAATACAGACCCTGGCCTAGATGTCAAGGTGCCCAGCCTGCGTGGTTTCTTCTCCACCATGCTTACAGTCTGTTTTGAGAATAAGATGTCCATTTGGAGCTTCCCTTTCCTGTCTTTGGATGAAGACTATTTGTTCTTTATAGGAGAGTTGAGTTTCTAACTTGCATTAGGTTAATCCTTTTTAGTGAAATACTAAGTCTGTGAAACTGAGCAAATTAATTGTTTGTAGGGTCAGCATTGCTGATTGGCTCACTGCATGGTGAATCTGATTCATTCAATATAACCTGACAGTCAGATGACTATGAGAGTTGAAAAATAGAACTACCTACACTTGGCTTGATTTTCTTAAACTGTATAGGAAAATAGTGTGTGCATACACACACACACACACACACACACGAAATCATCAGCATGGAACATGCATAGACTTCCTTTTGGGCTCATATTACGCATCTGTTAACTTGATACTATAAAAACGGCTTGGGGCCAGCGTCTGACCTCCTCTAACTTCACAAGGGGAAGGGAGAATCCAGATCAACAGCCCAAGACTGATTTGTATGAGGCAACGGTCAGACATGCCTCCTCTCTCTACCATCTTTACCAACTCTGACACCAACCGTCCTTCCCGCAGTACTCCGTATTTCTCTGCTGCGTTTGGTAATTCATCACAATGGCCATACAGAGCTCACAGACCATACTTACAATTATGGGGTTTATTAGGGAAGTAACAGTTAACATTCAGATTCAGGAACACTCAAGGATACAGTTCTTCCACTGGACAGCCTCTTCCCAGCTGTGCTTGTAGGCATGCCTCTCCCTAGCCCTCAATCTCTGCCCAGAGGCACTCAGCTTTCTCTCTCCAAGGGCCAGGAAGCCCACCTCGCCATTTCCTGCTGCCAGGTCTCTGTCGCCTGGTCTCTGCTGCCAGTCTCTCCTTCCTTGGTGGTGGTGGGCTCTTCTCTCTGCCACCTCTAGAGTGGCTCATTTCAAGCCTAGCGGGATGGCAAAACTAACCAATCACCTTGGTGGGCCACAATTACCCTATCACATAGTCCCGCCCCAATCACTTGGGTGCAATTTGCAAGACTGTGGCTAGAAGGGCCATATTAAGTAATTCATTACATAGCAGATGCCTTAGACCCTGGCTTCAGGAAACTTATATTCTAGAAGTAGCGATAGGACAGGAGAAGTGGGTAAGGTGCTATTCTGGGTTTACCAAATAAAGTGGTATATTAATTTGGTAGGCAATGGAGAGTAATTGAAAGCTTTTCATAGTGAATTGGAATGGGACATGAGAAGAGAGAGAAACTAGTTAGGAGGCAGAATTTGTCTAATAAATGTTAATCCTTTATATTAAATTTATAAATTATCTCTTTGTTTGACTTCTTAAATTTCTAAATCTTTCTCTAGTCAAACAAAACTTGTGTTCACCTTTTTTGCACTGAAAAGAAGAGGCGGATTATTCATTATACTTAGATAATCAGGATCAAGATCCTAATGGTTTACTGAGGTGGTTGTTCTTCAGTATCAGATATTTGGTTTAGGATAAAATTACGATAAGCTCTCTGTCTCTTTCCTCTCTAAATAAAGACCTAAATCTTTAACCTGGATATTCAAAGCCCTTTAGGACCTGATCCAGTCTGTACTCAAGACTTATCTCTAACCACTTCCTACCACACACCCACATTTCTTCCCTATGCCATACCTGACCACATTGCCCTGTATTTGCCCATACTATCTTCTCTGCCAGGAGCGTCTTGATTTCCCCTTACTTGTCCTTTAAGTAAGTATCAGATATCACTTTTCTTTATAACCATCCCTACCTAACCTGCATAGAGTCCTGAGGTGGTACAAACTACTAAGCACTCAGCTACTAACCAAAAGATTGGTGGATCAAATCCACCAGAGGCACCTTGGAAGAAAGGCCTGGAGATCTACTTCAAAAGATCACAGCCGTTGAAAAGCTGATGGGTCGTAGTTTTACTCTGAAATGCATGGAATCACCATGAATCAGAATCAACTTGACAGCAACTGGTTTTCCCTAACCTGCATTTTCTTGTTGGGCAAAATTAATCAGCCCCTTCTGTGATGTTTTCCATTTTCTCCATTACAGGGTTTATCATATCGTCACCGGTACTTGTGCGTTCTTCAGTCTCCAGACTGTGAGCTGCCCTTACTTCCAGCTCTATGTAGCTTTGTGTCTCCTGGGCGTCACATAAAATTGCATAAAATTTAGAGCTTAGTAAATCTTTTCTCAATAAATACGTACACCAACAAATGAATGAATGATATGCTATTGAATGTCAGAGCGCCATGTTGGTTAATAGTTGCTTTGCATTCGTTTGCAATCCTGTTGGGCATGGCTGCACTGAATTATGGTCCTGGCTGCCCAGGAGGCAGGAGCCTGCTTGAGCTCCAGAGAGCTGACCACAGTGAGTTGTGTATTGACCAAGAGTCCCCACTCCTTGCAGTATCCACATCCTGACCCCCAAGAACAGAGGAAAGCCCCTAAGGAGAGGAGAATGACTCTCCAAATTACAAAACCAATGTTAGCAGTTTTAAATTTCTTTGAATAACTATGTTACATTTGGACTACGTATGTATTTTCCATATATTATAAAAAAAATAAATCTAACATTTTAATGTGTAAGAGATCTTCGACTTTGATTTTCAAAGCTCTGAGTCAGTATTTTCTTAGATTGAATTTATTTATGATTGAATTATATATGCCATGAATAGTTCCATGCTATTTATTTTGTAACCACATATGTGCTAACTATAATGAATTGGATGAATTCAGAATTTTTTCTTGAGTACAAAACTGCATGGTATCTGCAGCTTTATTCTCAGAGTGGCATATGCTTAAACATTGCTTCATTTCCTATTCTAATTAATGCAAACATTCTGAGTCTATACCACATTATAGTGTATCAATAAACTGCCTTTTATTTAATGTGTAGAAAACTATTGCATATGGCAGGAAAGTTTAACTTGCCATTTTAATTATAAAATAGGATAGTTTTCTCTTTTCATTATATGCTAAATGTAAAAGTCAAATTCCTAACTAAATATTATCTAGTTCATTTAATCTAGTTTGTTTATATATATATATATATATGTGTATATATATATATATATATAT
>NW_004444057.1:7441564-7512376 GCF_000243295.1 Trichechus manatus latirostris | reverse complement strand
TATATATATATATATATATATACATATATATATATATATCTGGAGAAAATACTTTTTTAGCATACAGAACTAACAGATTAGCTCTAAAAAGAGTTGAAACATATCTTAATAATCTTTTTCTTAAAAGCATTTTATAGCACTATTTAATGTCCCTTAGAGAGAGCCCTGGTGTTGCAACAGTTAAGTACTTGGCTGCTAAACCCAAAGGCTGGCAGTTCAAACCCACCCTGCAGCTCCGTGGCAGAAAGGCTTGGCTATCAGCGTCCATAAAGATTACAGCCAAGGAAACCCTGTTGGGGCAGTTTTACTCTGGGGCAGTTTTACTGTCACATAGGGTTGCTATGAGTTGGAATTGACTTGACGGCACCTAACAGCAAGAATATCCCTTATGTCATTTTGGAATTTACTGTCATTGTAATATCCACAGCATTATTAATACCCAATTCTCACATTATAATATAGGCACAGAAAAATGACTAGCAGGCAGAAGTGAGTAAATTATGAATTGACAAGCAGCAATGCACACATCCTGTGTGCAGGATAACATGCCTGCTGCTGTTGTACCAGCAGAACTAGCGGGGACCTGAAGCAGGGTGACTCAAAGAGCCCGTCAGCAACAGATTAAGTTCAGAAACTAAGAGTAAGCATTTAAAAATTCTTAAAGAAATACTACATGACATTTCCACAAAATCCTAGTGCATTTTCCTGTATTTTATAAAAGCTTCAGTCCACAACATTGCTGTGAAGTATTCTTGAGAAAACCAAACTTGGACACGTAATGTGAAAAAAGATAGTAATAATGTAACAAAGGTTGAGGCAAAAAAAAAACAAAACCCAAACCTGTTGCCATCGCCAGCATTGCAAGCAGTCTTGTAAGTGAAAAAGAAAAGCCTTATTATTACAGTTGAAATTCATGAGGAAATGAGCAGTGAGGTTGGCCTTGAAAAATGGGTGGCACTGGATAAATGGGGAGAAATCAGAGCATCCCAAGAAGGAGAATGGAGAAGGGCGTGAGCAAGATTGTCCATACTGGAATGTCCAGGTGGGTTCAGGAGGTGGGGAGGAGACCAGCTTGTCTGGGAAAGAGAGCTGAGAGAGTAGTTGGAAATAAAACAAGTTGAGATTTAAGATTCTATTTCTGGTTCTTAACTGCCGTGCTAAGGAATTTCAGGTTGATCCTGAGGACAGTGACAGCCCACTGAGATTTTTGAGCAGGACAGAGACAAAAATCAATGGGGGGAAAAAAAAGCTGTTTAAAATAAATAAGGAATAACTTTAGACAGTTACGTGGAATGATGGCTAGCATATGTTGTTACATTAAATCAAATGCAATAGTTTACGCATTATGGAGCACTCTTTCTAACGATGGGTGTTGATTACATGTGCGTATGTACATTTGCAAGAAAACACTTGAAGGATGTCACCAAAAAAAAAAAGGTCGAGAAGGGAGAGGGTTGACATGTCGTGGGGTTGTTAACCAATGTCATAAAACAATATGTGTACCACTGTTTAATGAGAAACTATTTGTTCTGTAAACCTTCACCTGAAGTACTGTAAAAAAAAAAATTTAAAAAAAACTTGAAGGATAAACCCAAAACTTCTAAAAATGTTTGACTAAAGATGGCAGGGTATACTGAAGAGTGTTTTGGTTTTGACTTAAGTATTATCTAAAGAATTAGTGGTGAAAAAGGCATACCAGTTTTCGTTAAGAAGGAAACAAAGTCCTAGAAATAGGTTAGGAGTGAGGAAGAAACACTTCACTACTTTAAAAGGAAAACGTAAACCCAGAAGGAAGAAGTAAACCCAGCTGCTACGGTGGTCGTACCATTGCTCCTAGCTATTCTTACAATAATATAAACATGAAAGTATTTTAGGCAAAGCAAAATCTATAGAACTAATCAAGAGGAACCCGTGCTGGAGCCATACCATCGACAAAGCAGGTGCTGGCATCCAAGTATCAGTTGATGAAGACTGAGACAGTGGTGGATATTTATCAAGCACCTAGTATCACTAGTAGGAACCCTGGTGGTGCAGTGGTTAAGCATTTGGCTGCTAACTAAAACCTTGGCAGTTGGAATCCACCCGCTGCTCCTTAGAAACTCTGTGGGGCAGTTCTACTCAACAACAATGGGTTTGGGTTTTTTTGTTTGTTTGTTTACTCTCACTAGTATTCTGACCTGGGATAACTTTATTGTTGGTTTTTGGCTGAACCCTTCATTTTTAATAAGCAAATCTCATTCACCAGGAGGCATATTTTTTTCAAGGTCCAACCCCCAATTTTTACCAAGTTTTCATCACATTTTATAAGTGACTGTTCTCTTAAATCAAGTTTTGACAACATGTCAAGTCATAAAACAAATTCTAATAAGAATACCATTATTTTGTTTCAAGATGGATTTTTATTTTAATCAGAGGAGATTAATTACTTCCTCTTGTTCAGTGTGGCTGTAATAAGGCTTCATGAAAAGCTTATTCAGGGAAAGCAGTGAAGGTGATAAGAAACTGAGGAACAGACTTGTTTTCGTTACTTATGACATATCTGTCTTGCAGTTAAACACACACCAAGCATTAGAAAACTTTGTCCCTAGGTGTAATAAATATGCTTCATCTGCCTTTGTCATAATAATTCTGTTTCACGGATGATGTGCCTATCTAACTCTTAGTTCTATCAGGCATCCCTTTTTTATTGCAGATATTCTTCCATGTGACACATTTGTATCACAGTGCTTTCTAAGGACCATAAAATTTTAGGAAAGATTCTAGCTTCTAGCGTCTGATTTGCTTTGAAATATTCTTTTTTGGTGATGTTAACTATGAGTCCCCACACAAGTATGTATCTCATCCTGATATGTTTTTGTCTTGAAGGTTGGAAGTAGATTGCCTGCCTCCCTGTTGTTGTTAGAAGAGACAAACTGTGGAAATCATTTAAAAAGTTACTAGTATTTACTTTCTAATACTGTCTTTCTACCTCTCCACCTTCTCACCTAAGGCTTGGTTTCCTTAAATAATATATTTTAGGACTGACCAGAGGCTTCCCAGGCTGTGTGGATCAGTGGTTATTATATTTTTAAGTTTGAAGACCATTCTTTAACACCAAAAATGCTTTTCAGATTCCCACATGATGGTAATTTAATATCTTAGATTGAGAAAATATGTAACGAGAAAGCTACTGGGTATTTATCAAAAATTATAAATGAATTTGTGTTGTATTAATCACACCAGAATCTCCATAAATTGGAAATATAGTAGTGCATACATATTGTGAGGCATTTTTTACTCATGTTGCAGATAATGTTCAGTGCAAATATGGATTCATGGAGCCCTTGCGATATCATTGCAGATTCCCAAAGTCTGGGGATGGTATAGAATAGATTCCTTGAGCACCTGCTGTGTTGTGCTTGGCATTTTTATACATTTTACCTTATTTCCAATGTGATGTTATATTTGACCCATGAGTTGTTTAGAATTATTTGGGATGTTCCTTGTTTTTGTTATTGATTTCTAACTTAATTATATACATGAAAGTCAGAAATTAGTCATATGATACCAATCCTTTGAACTATGCTGTGCTTTATAGCTTAGCAAAAGATCAATTTTTGTAGATCTTCCATGTGGTCTTGAAAAGGATGTGTTTTTTCTAATTGTTGGATTAATATTCTAGGTATATCCATTAGATCAAACTTGTTAACTAACTGTTAAATTTTTCTTTATACTACTAGATTTTGTCCACTGTATCAATTATTGAAAGAGTTGCATAAATATCCCACTCTGGTGGTTGATTTCTCAGTTTCTCCATGTGTTTCTGTCAATTTTTGTTTTATATATGAGACTGCGTTAAAAGGGGATCAATGTTTAAAAGTATTATATTTTCCTGGTAAATGGAACCTTTTTTAAAATACATAATGACTTTCCCTAAATGTCTTTCTTTTCCTCTTGGTCTTTTTCTGAATCTTTTTTCTTGGTCTGTTTTAATCTCATAATACTTTGCATCATATTTGTGAGTTGCAGCTGGGGTTTAAATATATGCCTGCTGTATATACTGCTTTCTCTTTCCTTATGTTTTAGCTGTGCCTCTTTTAGACAGCCTAAAGTTGAACTTTTTATTTTTGCAGTTTGAAAATCTTCGTCTTTTAAATTGAGATTTAAATCTATTTGCATTTATTATAATTACTGATTATTTGTTTTTATTTCTACATCTTCTTTCCGCTTCTTACTTATCTCACCTTTCTTTTACTGTTTTTTGCTTCTTTCTTGTGGATTTATTCGTTTGTTTTTGATACTCCATTCTTTTTCCTCTGCTTATTTAAAAGTTGTATACTTTATGTTTGTTGTTTTAGTGGTTATCCTAGCTGTTTTAAGATTCACATCTAACATAAAGTCTAAAATTAATCTGTATTGGTAGCTAGGTCCAAACAATAAAAGAATATTGGAATGGTTTAACTTTGATCTTCCTCTTCAAACTTTTTAAATTTCTGGCATATTTCCACTTCCTCCCTGCAACAAATTAGTCATTACTGTTGCTTTTTAATGTGTTAATGCTTGTTTAAATTTAACCACGTATTTACAGAATTTTTCATCATCATTCCTTCACACATCTCAAACCTTCCATTTAGAATTGTTTTCCTTTTGCCTGAAGTACTTCTTTTAAAATTTCCTTTAGCAAGACCCTTTTGGTAGAAAACTCTCTCCATTTTTGTCTTTCTGGAAATGACTTCGATTTACTCTTTTAAAAGATGGTTTCTTGGAGTACAGAATTTTAGATTGACAGCTCTGTTATCTCAGTGCACAGATGATCCAAAACCCATTGCTGTCAAGTTGATTCCAACTCATAGCGACCCTATGGGACAGAGTAGAACTGTTCCATAGGGTTTCCAAGGAGTGCCAGGTGGATTCAAACTGCCGACCTTTTGGTTAGCAGCCGTGTTCTTAACCACCGTACCACCAGGGCTCCATACAGATGATACTGCTATGTTATTTTTAGGCATCCATTGGACTATTAAGAAGTAAAGTCCCAAACAAGTCCCCATCAACTGTACCTTCAAAATGTATATCCTGTTTGACCATTTCTCGTCATCTTCACTGCTACCACCCTTATCCAAGCCAGTGTCATCTCTCACTCAGACTTCTTCACTGGTCTTCCTACTCACATGACAATCAGTTCTCCTCACAGCATGCTAAGAAATGTCTTTGAAGTGTAAAACTCTTTCCTTTACTTGAAACCATCGAATGACTCTCACAACACTCAGAATAAAATCCAAGGCCCTTCCCATGGCCTACAGGACTATACATGATCTTGCCCTTGGCTATCTGTCTGAGCTCATATTCTTTCACTCTCCCTTTTGTGTGCTCTTCTCTAGCCACATGACTCCTTGTTTTTCACACACATCAAGTTTATCCCCTTCTTTCTCTTTAAAATGTTCTATCACTTTATTCAGACAACTGTCACTATCTCAAAGGAGCTATCTCTGATCAACCTTTCTAAAATAGCATCTGTATCAGCCAGATACTGCTGCATAACAAACAACCAGAAATTCTCAGTGGCATACAGTGGCGCTCACCTGCAAGTCAGCTGGGGATTGGCTAATTTCGGTTGGGATTGAGAGGCTGCTTTCCTTCACCTCCAGGTCTGTCTAGATTTGGCTCCTCGCTGCAGGCTGGACTCAAATCTGCTCCATGTCCCTAATTCTTGTATCCCTGTGTGGTGTAACAATTAACTTACTTAGCTGCTACCTGAAAGACTGGCAGTTCAGAGTCCACCCAGAGCTGCTTCAGAAGAAAGGCCTGGCCATCTACTTCCAAAACATCAGCCATTGAAAATCGTGTGGAGCACAGTTCTACTCTGACACACATGGTGTTGCCGTGAGTTGGAATCATACAGTATGGAATAGGTGTCCAATGAATACTTGTTGAATAAATGAATAACGAAATGAGTAAATGTAATAGAATTTAAGAGAGTAAAGGAATGAAAAAGTATAAAGGAAATTAAATAAAATAATTTTCTTCACCTAAACGTTTCTTAACATGTGGAAAGAGTTGATGTAAGAACCTGAGGTAACTTTGCCATGTCTTCTGTTTTATTTTCACATGTTCAGATCAGAGAACAGGCACATGTTTCTCAGGCCTGGTTAACGGTCGCTGTGCACAGGAGCTCCCGGGCAGAATGACAAAAATGCAGTGCTGCTGTGAGCCTGGCCGCTGCTGGGGTGTCGGAACCGTTCCTGAAGCCTGTCCCGTCAGAGGCTCTGGTGAGTGGCTGGAGGCTCCAGCTCCTTGAGACAGATGTTGTTAGGCAAATTAGTAGCAATATACGCTTTGCTCTAATTCTTCAAATCAGGACATATTTTTATTCCCATTAGTGTTTTCAGTATGATTTGATGTGTGTTTTATGGGAGATAAAGAGGCATTGTTTATTTGGGATCAGTTTTGATAATACCCAATTTATTAATACCAGAAAAAAATTCCTGAAAGCTGATCATGACTTGTTTTTGCTCAAGTTTTTAAAAACTTATTTTGAATGTCAGGAGTTGAATTTAGTTTTAAAAACCTCCAGATCTTTCGTTCCAGAGCTTGAATGTCTTTGAATAACACAGTTCTACCTTCATTTATATTTTATTTCACGAGTACGCTCAGCTTATAGTATCCCACTCCTTGAAGATATTTCCTATCTTTACTAATGGCCTTGAAAATTAAGAATAAAAGACTATGAGGATACCTCTCATTCAGCTTGCTATATTGACTGCCATATAACTGAGGCTATATTTGTAAATTACTTTAGAAAGAATGCGAAGTAGTTCCTCTGATATGTGATATGAACAGTAAAGTCCAATTAATGTTTATCACATAAAGGTTTATATATTTTATTATATTATCTTTTTCACGGGAGTCCTGGTGACACGAGGTTAAGTGCTTGGCTGCTAACCAAAAGGTCGGTGGTTAGAACCCACCAGCCGCTCCTCAGGAGAAAGATCTTCCATAAAGATTTACAGCCTTGGAATCCCTATGGGGCAGTTCCGTTCTGTCCTATCAGGTCGCTATGAGTTGGAATCGACTCAACAGCAATGGATAGGTTATCTTTTTCACATTAAATTTTAAATGTGATGAAAAATAATTAAATTTTTGAAGTATGCTTATAATGATATATACCTGTATGTACTGTTATGGAGGAAAAAAAATCAAAGCACATTTTCAAGATCTCTAAGCCATAAAATACCAAAATCTTATAGTTAAAAAAAAAAAAAAAAAGCAAGATTAATGCACAGGAAATAATTTTGGAACCGTATAGCTCTACCAGTAATATGTAGTAGTAATATTAATACTGAAACAGTTACTTTTGAGTTAAATAATTTTCATTTCTTCTGATGTAGTGCCCTAATTCTGAGAACAGTTAAGGAATTAAAGGCAATCGCTTTATTATTGCTTCTCTTCTCTCACCATTGATACTTAGCAAATAAGGAGCAGATTTAAAAGCTTGCTGAATATTGTCTACCATTTGAAAAAATATTATTTTGATGCCATATTATTACTAAATTCCTTAAAGAGAAAAGAAAGAGGAAAAATTTGTAGGTGGAATAGTGATGAGGATTTATGTAAAGCCAAATACACATAATGAATTACCTGAAGCTTTAATTTTCATCCATTCAAGTAAATTTCTGGAATTTTATGAATTCCGCTTATGGGCATAAAATCAAATTGTGATGTAGATAATTCTTTAGTTATAAAATTCAGTAAAAAATAATATGGCATATAGGTTTTAATTCATTTCTGAAACATCTATACCTTTTCCTGCTACTGCCAGCATTGGAAACATTTTATGAAGATTAATAACCTACTTATTCATCTTGCGTAATACAGATAAGCTAAAATGATCTGTTATACACCTTGCTTTTATTATGCAGAAAGATGTCCATTTGTGTTTAACCGAACTTTCTTTTCCTTCAGAGGAATACCGCAGACTTTGCATGGATGGGCTTCCAATAGGAGGGATTCCAGGGAGTGCTGGGTCCAGACCTGGAGGCCCTGGAGGAAATGGCTTCGCCCCAGGCGGCAATGGCAATGGCTATGGCCCAGGTGGGACAGGCTTCATCCCCATCCCTGGAGGCAATGGCAATGGCTATGGCCCAGGTGGGACAGGCTTCATCCCCATCCCTGGAGGCAATGGCTTTTCTCCTGGCGTTGGGGGAGCTGGTGTAGGAGCCGGAGGACAGGGGCCCATCATCACTGGACTAAGTGAGTGTGCACTTCTTGTGTGTGCTCTGTAGTTTTCTGCCTCAAATGATAAAATAATAACATCTTTTTAATTTTTTTCAAAAAATGTGTGTATGGAGTGTGTATGTGAAAACCTATTCCAGGATCAGATATATAATGTAATAATAAAAAATTCTTAGGAAAGTATTATGTTTATATTCCGTAAACGTTCTGCTAAACTGGAGAAACGAGTGAGTGACGCAGCCTCTCTTTGAAAATACAGATAAGAGCCCGGTAATACTCCAGCCCACATGACGCCACCAAGACGGACGTTTTTGGTTCCAGTATATTTCATTTGGCCGCATGCAGCTGCCCTGTTCATGCACCTCTTGAATTATTTTCCAGAGCCATTTGTCAACTGAGATAAACTGAATCAGTCTTGCCCTGTGCCTATCCAAATATTATCATGCAAATATCTTTCTTTTCCTCACCCTTTTTGTTAAGTAACTCAAGAAATCAAGAACTGGAGGCTTCAAGCCAGAATTGGCATTGGTGTACTTGACATTTAAGTTCATATTTTTTTAAAGAACTGCTCTTGCTAATAATATTTAATGATGTCCCACGGTGTTATATTTATTCCTTTTGGCATATTGCCTATTTACTGTATTTGAATATTCAGCAGAGTTACAAAAAAGAAAAAGCTCTCAAATGTACAGTAGAACATTCCTAAAATTTTAAAAAGACATCACTATGGGCAACATTTCCATATATGTAACCTCACAAATAGATGCAAGTTACAACCATGTGTCCAAGGATATTTTTAGATCCTCTACATTAAAGTTTTAATAAAAGATAGAGTAATGTGGGCTTTGATATACACTTACTTAATTTACTATGAAATATCCTTTTCAAAATCAACTCTAAGAAAAGTAAGACATGTTATAATGATTCGTTTTTTTCTTGTGCTTTAATTTTCCATAGCAATCCTGAACCAGACAATAGATATCTGTAAGCACCATGCTAATCTTTGTTTAAATGGACGCTGCATACCTACTGTTTCCAGCTACCGATGTGAATGCAACATGGGTTATAAGCAGGATGCAAATGGTGATTGCATAGGTAAGTTCATGGTTCATTAGTCCGACTTAATTTTTTAATAGCTATCAGACTATGGGAATCGATTGGATGGATATGATTTAAAAAAAAAAAAAGTCTTTTGAAGTAAAGCTGATTTCTAGGCTACCTTTCCATGTGCATGTTTTTCCATGTGTTTCCCTTAAACTACTGCTAAGGTGAGTAACTTCAAGGATCTCCCACCCTTTCAGGTCCTGAACGTTGTGATCTCTCTCTCTCTCTTTCTCTTTCCTTCCCTCCCTCCCTTCCTTCCCAGAATTGCTTAGTGTCTTAGTCAGGGTTCTCCAGAGAAACAAACAGACCAATAATACGTAGAGAAAGAGAAAGAGAGATTGAGATTGATTTTAAAGAATTGGCTCACGTGATTGTGGAAGCTGGCAAGTCCAAAATCCACAGGTCAGGAGACAGGCTGGAAACATTACTATGTTACATTCTTGAGGCTGAATCCTTTTCCCTTGGGAAACCTCAGATTTTGCTCTTAAGGTCTTCAACTGATTGGAAGAGGCCAACCCCCATTATGGACAGTAATCTGCTTTATTTAAGATCAGCTGATTCAAATATTTGTTGTTAGATGCCGCCAAGTCGTTTCCAACTCATAGCGACCCTGTGTACAATGGAATCTGAACTGCATGTAAACATTTTCATAGCAATATCTAGACTGTGTTTGACCAAACAAGTGAGCATCATAGCCTAGCAAGTTGACACACAGAATTAACCATCTCACTTAGTCTTAAAATAAATAAAAGATTAACAGGAATCTATGTAACAGTTGATATATTTTGAAAAATGGGTTTATGGAACATTAAGATGACAAGACAAAAATGGGCTACTAAAATCTGACACTTTAGAGCAGCAGTTCTCAAATGCTTTGATCTCAGGACCCCATTTCAACTCTTAAAAATTATAGAGGGTTATATGTATCAGTAATCACCTTGTTAGAAGTCAAAGATGAAAAATTTTACATGCACATTTATTCATTTGAAAATAACATTAATAAACCCATTTCATGTTAAGTAACATTTTTACGAGTAAACTATTTTCTAAAACAAGTATTGAAAAGAATGTCATTTTTTTTATGTTTAGAAATGTGTTTAATAGAAGACAGCCAGATCCTAATAGCTGCTTCTGTATTTAATCTGTTACGATATATTGTTTTGGTTGAAGAATGCAATGAAAATCCATCTTCAAACAGATGATGTAGCTAGAAAGGGGGAGGAATATCTTAATTGCCTTTTTAGATAATTGCTGATATTTTTTGATACTCCACTAAAACTCAACAAGTGGCAGATTCTTAAAGGTTAGTTGCAACATGGAATCTGAAACCTCATCAATAAACTTTTCATCCTCTGTTGCATTGAAATAGATTCTGTATCATCACGTATTGGTCATTCGAAATATATTGCTCACTGAGTTATGTATGCAGATCTTTCCAAAGTTGACATAGCATTTAATATCAGCTAACCACGTTTGATAATATTGTCACTGAACTCATTAGAAAAGCTTTTAAGTATTGAGATACTGTCAGTCTTACAGTGGCAAATACTTTTTTCTGAATTCTAACCCTCACTTGTAAGCTTGAATTTTACCTTGGCAACAGATATGCTGTGTTGTTTTCCTTAAAGTGACAGGCCTAGTTTATTGTTTTCAAGAAAATGTCTGACAAATTCACGAGTTCATAGTGACCCTATGGGACAGAGCAGAACTGCCCCATACGGTTTCCACGGAGCACCTGGTGGATTCCAACTGCCAACGTTTTGGATAGCAGCCGAGCTCTTAACCACCGTATCACCAGGGCTCCTTCCTTGACAACAGCGGTACTCTAATCAGCAACAGTATGTAATATGAAATGTTCATTTCACCACAGAGATATATAAAAAAATGTGTACCCAAGGGTCAACATGTAGTATAATTAATAACTTTTACTGTTTCATTAATGATACTCTTAAGTAGATAATGGGTTTTTTAAAATACATACTGTGAGTTCGTGGTAATGAACAATGCAGTGACTACTAGGACGGTTTGGTGCTGCTGCCTTAATTTGTGCTGATGCGCCATCGTTGCTTTAGCCCCATCAGTGCAAATGTTAACACATTGGAAAAGGCAAATAACATCTTAATATCACTATGAAAATAGGTGTGATCTCAGAATCCTACTGTAACTGTCTTTGTGGCCTCCTGGGTCTACAGAACATACTCTGAGAATTGCTGTTTTAGAAAGTCCCCAACTTACTTCTGAGTTACATATCAAAGTTTACTTGTAAGAAAGTTGTATGGGACTCAGAGGACATTTTTCTCACAGGATCAATATTAGGCTTGGAAGATCTGATTTACCAAATGTAATTTTAAATGACTGGCACTCATAGAGTTTACCCTGTGCAGTAGAGGCATGACAAGAGGGAGGAACAGAGAGGGTCTAATCAAGCAACAGCTTCTGCAGTAGTTAAAGGTCACATGGTATCTGGAGAGAAGGAGGGGTTCCCACGTTGGAGTTTGAGAAGTCAATAGATAACATATGTCTTTTCCCCTGATTGAGTTCTAAACCAGTCAGGAGATAGACAAAGAGCCTCTTCCACATGAAGTTCTAAAGATTTCAAAAGCCACGGTTGTCCATACTGTTCAAGCTTCGCATCTTGCTTGCTTAGTTTGAAATCTTAAGGAAGTTAGTTGTGACCCTATGATGCACTCCATGTGTCTAGACACCAGTCAGGGCTGTAATTTAGACTTCCAACTTGGGACCCGTGCCTGATAGCCAGCTATTACTTCACCAAGGGCCTTGGTTTTTCCAAGGGGATTTTTGGTTCCCAGATACCAGTCTTTGAATACTTCCTCAAGTTTCCCCAAATCGTGCAACATTCTTTATCTCTGATAATATTCCTTACTCTTAAATCTACTTTGTTTAATATTAATATAGGCACACCAACTTCTTTTAAATTTACATCTTTTTATTTTTCACCTACTTACGTCTTTATTTTTGTAGTGCATTTCTTGTAAGCAACATATTGTTAAGTGTCGCTTTTTCATCCAGTCTGACAGTCTTTCCTGGTGTTTTTTTAAGTGTAAAGATTTTAGCATGAAGAAACTGGAATCAAAGAGGCCAGTTACGAGATTCTTATAATAAGCCCAGGCAAGGAATTATGACAACATTGATGTAAGGTTATAGAACAACAGGATGGTCCTACAAATATTTAGGAGGTTATTTTATCAGGACCTGATAACATATTGATTGTGGGGAGTTAGAGAGTAGGCAACTACAATGACACTGAAATTTCTGGCTGAGCAAAACTGTATATATAGTAGTGGCATTAACTGAGTTAGAGAATGCAGGAAGTGGTGCAGATTAGGAAGAAATAGTTGATGCATATCTTTTGCATGTGTTGAGTTTTAAGTGATCAAATAGAGTCCTAATTAAACTGATTAATAAGGGTCTAAAACTTAAGAGTTGAACTGACGGAGTACCGATTGAGATGTTTCAACAAACAGATGCAGCGCTGGAAGCACTCACTCATCTATGCCAAGAAATGTGGAAGACAGCTACCTAGCCAGCCAACTGGAAGAGATCCATATTTGTGCCCATTCAAAGAAAGGTTATCCAACCAAATGCGGAAATTATCGAACAGTATCGTTAATATCACACAGAAGTAAAATTTTTCTGAAGATCATTCGAAAGTAGTTGCAGCAGTACATCAACAGGGAACTGCCAGAAACTCAAGCTGGATTCAGAAGAGGATGTTGAATGAGGGATATCATGGCTGATGTCAGATAGATTTTGGCTGAAAGCAGAGAATACCAGAAAGATGTTTATTTGTGTTTTATTGACTATACAAAGGCATTCAGCTGTGTAGATCGTAACAAATTATGGATAACATTGTGAAGAATGGGAATTCCAGAGCACTTAATTGTGCTCATGCAGAACCTGTACATAGATCAACAGGCAGTCATTTGAACAGAACAAGGGGATACTGCGTGGTTTAAGGTACGGAAAAGTGTGCGTCAGGGTTGTATTCTTTCAACATACTTAATCTGTATGCTGAGCAAATAATCCCAGAAACTGGACTATATGAAGAAGAACGGGGGCATAAGGATTGGAGGAAGACTCATTAACAGCCTGTGATAATGCAGTGACACAACCTTGCTTGCTGAAAGTGAAGAGGACTTGAAGCACTTACTAATGAAGATCAAAAACTACAGCCTCCAGTATGGATTATGCCTTAACATAAAGAAAACAAAAATCCTCACAACTGGACCAGTAAACAATGTCATGATAAATGGAGAAGAGATTGAAGTTGTCAAGGATTTTATTTTACTTGGATCCACAATCAACGCTGATGGAAACAGCACTCAAGAAATCAAACGCCATACTGCATTGGACAGATCTGCGGCAGAAGACTTCTTTAAAGTGTTGAAAAGTGTTGGAAAAAAAATATGTCACTTTGAGGACTAAGGTGTGCCTGACCCAAGCAGTGCTATTTTCAGTCGCCTCATATACCTGGGAAAGCTAGACAATGAATAAAGAAGACCAAAAAAAGAATTGATGCCTTTGAATTATGGTTTTGGCAAAGAATATTGACTATACCAGGGACTTTCCAGAAGAATGAACAAGTCTTTCTTGGAAGACATAGAGCCAGAATGTTCCTTAGAAACAAGGATGGCAAGACTTTGTGTCACATACTTTGAACACATTATCAGGAGGGGCCAGTCCCTGGAGAAGGACATCATGCTTGGTAAAGTAGAGGGTCAGTGAAAAAGAGCAAGACCCTCAATGAAATGGATTGTCACAGTGGTTGCAACAGTGGGCTCAAGCATAACAACAACTGTGAGGATGGTGCAGGACTAGGTAGTGTTTCATTGTGTTGTACATAGGGTTGCTATGAGTTGGAACTGACTCGATGGCCACTGCACCTAACAACAACAAAGCTAAGAGAGGTGATGAGGCTAGGGTTACAAATTTAGTAGTCAGTAGCATACAAGTAGCTATTTGAACCATGAGGGTGAATATTGACACCCAGGCTGAATAGCAGGACAAGTGAAAAGATAACAGGAGTACTAGAGCCAGAAACTTGTGGAACAGCAACATTTAAGGCCCATAACGAAAACTGTAACCTGAACAGTAGGGGCATGACAAGAGGAAGGAGCAGAGAGGGTCTAATCAAGCAACAGATTCTGCAGTAGTTAGAGGTCACATTTGTTGAAGAGGCAGCAAAATAATCTAGAAAGGATCACGTCACTGCAGCTATACATGAGTATACTTTCAAGAGAAAGGGTCAGGTGAGAAATGCAACCAAAAAATCAAATACAAGGAGGACAGAAAAATCTATTGGATTTGGTAATTAAGAGAGCTTTGTTCATCTTTGAGAGTGGGTTTAGGATGATGGAAGTTGAGCCATTTTGAAGTTATTCTTTTATTTACTCATCCGTATTAGGCAAATGGTCATATATATGTTTCATAACTAGCATAACCCTAAATACTAGATTTGGGTTTAGGTATTCTATATGAGAGGCCAGGTACAAAGAGAATATCATACTTATGCCGAGTTAAACTAAATAGTCTCAGTGCACCATGATTATAAATGAAAATGTGAGCTAATTATGATGTTTTCAAAAAACTAATCATTCTAAACTATGTACAGAGCTATAAGATCAGAGTGATCAAATGAGGCTTAGCTCAGGGTCCCTATGTACAGATGCACAGGTTGTGCACTGGACAACCCTAAAGGGTATCACTCACATAGTGTATATAAATGGCACATACTAGGGTTGTGCAGTGCATAACCCTATGGTATAACCCTGGCGTAGCTTATACTGCTTGATGTTTTAAGTAATAGACCACCTGAGTCATGGTGTTATTTTTGGTCCATGAAATACTGATATATGTGTTCGTATTATGTTACTTGAAAATGATTTTACTACCAGAAAATAAGTTTACAACATGTAAGTATAAAATATATAAAATATCCCCTCTTGCACATATATGCAATTACAGTCTATCAAACTGAACTTTGACTATTTGTGTTTTGCTGTTAATATTTTTCATTCATATATCACTCAACCTCACTGATGATTCATGGCTTAGTTATCTAGTGCTGCTATAACAGAAATACCACAAGTGGGTGGCTTTAACAAAGAGAAATTTATTTCTTCACAGTAAAGTAGGCTAAAATTCCAAATTCAGGGTGTCAGCTCCAGGGAAAGCCTTTCTCTGTTGGCCTTCTCATCAGTGTTCCCTCGGACTAGGGGCTTCTTTGTGCAGGGACCCCATGTCCAAAGGACGCGCTCTGCTCCCGGCACTGCTTTCTTGGTGGTGTGAGGTCCCCATGTCTCTCTGCTCACTTCTCTTATATCTCAAGAGATTGCCTCAGGACACAGTCCAATCTTGTAGACTGAGTCCTGCCTCACTAACACAACTGCCACCCATCCTCCCTCATTAACATCATGGAGGCAGGATTTATAACATATAAGAAAATCACACAATACCAGAAATCACAGCCCAGCCAAGCTGACACACACGTTTTTGGGGGGACGTAATTCAATCCATGACAGTTCATTAACCAACAATTAAAAGTAGACAAAAATTCAGTATTTTCTGTGAATTTGTCAGAGACCACCATGTATTTCATGTTAGCACTCAGGTACACCTTATTTTAGCTCATAGAACATCTGTACTCTGAGGAAGTATTTTTGTGAACTGTAACCATAAAGATGAACCATCTTTAAGGATCAAAAGTTCCTTTCTGGAGTCATTCGGCCACCCAGATTTTCTCAACCAGGGTTCCGGTAGAGAACTAAACCCTGCAAAACTTGATTTGAATGAGTGTTTTCTCAGTTCTCCCAAGAGTGATGTGTAGTCAGTAGTACAGTTGATGCAGAAGAGATGAATCCATTACATGCAATGAATGTCTTAATGTATTAGGGTCTAATTGTTCACAGAACCCACTGGAGATGGGCTTCTGCCACCCTTAGAAACTGTCTACCCTAGTGTCTACATCGTACGTTAACAGAAATCATACAAACCTCAGGCGTTGGTGTTGTACCCAAACTTCGTTATAAACGGTTTTATTCTGGATGGATCTCATCATCCAGCCCTGCAAAGTTTCAATGTCAGGACCATTATATTTCTGACTGTTGTCATTAACAGACACAGAGTTTGGTATTGGGGTACATTTTCAGAAAATGGTTTTTAAATATTTTTATGAGTTGGAATCGACTCGGCAGCAACGGGTTTGGTTTAGGGTTTTATATTCTTT
Organism: Trichechus manatus latirostris; assembly: GCF_000243295.1. Taxonomy (NCBI): domain Eukaryota; kingdom Metazoa; phylum Chordata; class Mammalia; order Sirenia; family Trichechidae; genus Trichechus; species Trichechus manatus. Next base: position 7,495,818 of record NW_004444057.1, on the reverse strand, counting down.
CTAGTGTCAGTTTTTAATGAGCTTGAGATTATAAACAACGAGTTTGGATATCAGGAAAAGCTAATAGGATACAAGTTAACTAGTGTTTTAAATTATTGGAGTCCAGGTTAAGAGTGGTGGCTGTTTTAAGTGTACCAGTGTTTTGAGGAATAACAAATTGCAACTGGTATTTGGAACTTTCATAGTATACCTGATGAAGCAGTATAACTTATAAAGCAATAACTGTATTAAAGGATCAAAGACAAGGAAAATAGAATTGGGTTCCACTTTGCTATTATGTGAGTCACCCCCTGAGGCCTTGAAACAGTTACATTTACTTGTTTCATTTTTCTCTCCTTTCCTGAGAATTCTGCTCTAAAGTGAAATTGTGTGACTCTCTTAGCATCTGTGTAAGTCAAATGCTGTTAGCAATGGTTTTAACTCATTCAAATGATTCTTCTGCCTTAGAACAGTCAGAAGGAATTGCCTTTTCATTTGGACCACAAGTAACTGTAGGGCTCTTGCAAATTGGAAAAAAAAAAAAAAAAAGTTATTTTCTAAACAGGAATATAAACTATTTTTCAAGGACCGAACAATCTTGAATAATTCCACCATTTTGATAACCAACATTTTTGGCAATTGTTTCATTTATTTTAGGAGTTTAGAATCCCATGAAGTTTGCTTAAAAATACTCAGTCTCTGGTAAAAACTTAGGAAGAAATGAAAGTGCACAGACCATAGTTTTTAAGTACTCTTGCTCCTCGAGACAAGGCGAAACAAATGTGATCACTTGGAGGTACTAGGCTCTGAGACTCAGAATAAAGAGGCATGAAATGTAAATTTCAGAATGTGGCAGTGGTCATTTGTGATTAATTTAAAACTTACTTAAAAATCTTAAAGTAATGCAGAAAAACGAATATAAAAATCTTAGAATAATCCCGAAAAATAAACAAAAAACCACAAATGAGGGTTTTAAAGTCACATGGAATGTTAAAGTCACTAATAGTTCTTTGGTGATTATTTTCACTTCCAAAGGAGAGACTGGACCCTGTGAGGCCCCCTAAGGAATTAAGGAGGCAGAAATGAATTAGGGCTGCAATGACAAAGTAACTGGTGGAGCTGTCATAGCAACAAGGGGCCTTGGGAACAGTTTACCTATTGAGTGGGTTGGGTGCATGGTCTCTCATGTTCTTCAGTAGAGCAGAGCTATACATTGAGGCTTGCTTCTGTGAAGATGTATCTTCAACATATGTTTAATTGGTGTATTTCAACATTATGTACACGCAGAGAGTTTAAGTGATCTTTAACACTGCAAACTGAAGGTGATATTTCATATTGGAAAGTCCATTCATTATACTCTATGTGCTTAACTAACCCTCTAACTTCTCTCTTTCCTCGTTTTGCTTCCTTCCTTTGGCTCAGTAGACTTGATGTTATCAACCAAAAGTTTAAATGTAAGTGAGTCTTAATGGGCTGAAGGGATGTTTGAATGAATTGAAAAAGCATTTAATCCTGTTATTCTTTGTTGTTTTTATTTCATTCACTACGAGTTGGGTTTTTCTCCCCTTTTGTCAGAGAGACCTTAATTGCATTCAGTCTGAGTGTTTATATAAATGAGGTTGGTGAGTTTGATAGAGTACAGTTTCTCTTCTAAGAACATCTGTGAAGAGAGCAATCTGTTTATTAAAATGGTAAACCTGTGAATTGATTTTGTTGTTGCACTCTCAAATTTAGCTGAAACTGTATTTGTTAATGGTTTCTACGTGTATATGTAATGGCAAATCACTATGCCCTCACAGGCCAGCCAGGTTGTTAGTTTGCCAGCATTCAATATTTAGTGGACATTGCGGATAGAAGATGAATTAAACTTCTTCTAATGCTGAATGGCACTCGTGATTCCCCTGGGAATGGACTAGTCCAAACTGTTCCATGTGTCAGCCATAGCTTGCTTTTGCAGACCCTGAATTCTGCAGTGGAGTTTGAGTTGAATCAAGCCTTAGGAGGACTTGAATGAAAAACAGTGGGTGGCATTTCTGGGGAAGCCAGCACAACTTGTACAAGGAAAGGTCATGGAAGCTCCACAGACACATCCAAACTCCCTGCAGGACTGAACTGCTGGGCTGAGGGCTGTGGGAACCATGGTCACAGGGAACATCTAGCTCGATTGGCATAATATAGTTTATAAACAAAATGTTCTACATTCTACCTTGGTGAGTAGTGTCTGGGGTCTTAAAAGCCTGTGAGCGGCCATCTAAGATACTCCACTGGTCTCATCCCTTTGGGAACAAGGGAGAATGAAGAGAACAGGATACAAGGAAAAGATTAAGCCAAAGGATAATGGACCACAACTACCATGGCCTCCAGCAGACTGAGTCCAGTACAGCTAGATGGTGCCCGGCTACCACCACTGATTGCTCTGACCAGGATCACAACAGAGGGTTCTGCACAGAGCTGGAGAAGGATGTAGAACAAAATTGTAGCTCACAGAAAAAAAGACCAGACTCAAACTGTCCTGACAGAGACTTGAGAAACCCCAAGAGTATGGCCCCTGGACACCCTTTTAGCTCAGTAATGAAGTCACTCCTGAGATTCACACTTCAGCCAAAGCTTAGACAGGCCCATAAAACAAAACAAGACTAAAGGGGCACAACAGCCCAGGGACAAGGACTAGAAGGCAGGAGGGGACAGGAAGGCTGGTAATAGGGAATGCAAGGTCGAGAAGGGAGAGTATTAACATGTTGTGGGGTTGTTAACCAATGTTATAAAACAATATGTGTACTAACTGTTTAATGAGAATCTAGTTTGTTCTGTAAACCTTCATCTAAAGTACAAAACAAAAAGATCAGAACTAAAACCAAAGAATCCTATGCTTTTAAATCCTTAAGTAACCTGAAACTACAAAAATATGAAACTTTGTTTTAATTAATTTCCATTTTCCACCCCATCCTATTTGTTTCTTGAAAACATTATGAAAGCCCCAAAAGGTACACATATAGTAGAGTTCACAAAAAAAATAATAAATTTCATAATCCATCAATCTTTTCCTCTAAAACTAATAGTGGTAACAGTGTGTAATATAAATGTGTATCTTCAAAAAGTTGTAATTGTTCTTCTGACACTGTCCTGAGCCTTAGAATGGCCATTAATTTATCCAGGTTCCTATAAATAATAAGGATTACAGCCTGTTAGAACTCACGGCTATCTCTTTTCAGAGCCAATGCTTTTAATCATTGTGCAGTATTCAAATTGAAAAATCATTATTTCTTGATTAAAGCAAATTCCTTTATAAACTCCAATAGGCAATAATTTTGGAAGTCCCCAGAGTAGCCTCTGTATGCATTTGAAGAAAGGAATTTTCACTCATTTATAAATACTCTGCTATTTAGACTATTACCACGGACGGGCCTTCTCTCAAATTTGGGAGGGCTAAATGTACTTTAAACAAACATCTCTACAAATGGAGTGAAGTCTGTAATGGTTTCTTTTGCTGCTTACAGATGTTGATGAATGCACATCAAATCCCTGCACTAATGGAGATTGTGTTAACACACCTGGATCCTATTACTGTAAATGTCATGCTGGATTCCAGAGGACTCCTACCAAGCAAGCATGTATTGGTAAGGCAGTTTGCTTTCACATATGAAAATGTTCCATGAACTGTAGTGACCAAGGCTGTTGAGGTTAAAAGTAAATTTATTAAAGTACAACATGGAATGAGATGAGTGCGGTTACATGATTGCAGATCTATTTTATGCTACCGTCAGAGTACAAAGCCCCTCAGAGGTGCTTCCTTTAAACATAAACACTATTTGCATAGATAACCCAGGCATCTTGGTATCTGGCTTCACAAAAATTGAGTTTCCCTTCCTTCCCTGGACCACAGCTTCCTTTCTCCAAGTAACATCAGTAGTATTACCATTCTCTAATTACCCAGGCTTAAGACTTATAGTAATTTTCGACTACTGTTCTCTCTGCACCCCACACATAGTCCAACACCAAATCATGCCTAGTCTTCGTTCACAGTTTCATTGCTACGCCCACCACTTTCGTCCAAGCTCTAATTCACTGCTAATTCATCACGGAATCCTTTCAGCAGATGACTCTGCTTGTCTTCTTTTTTGTTTCCTGTTCATCCATGGGTAGCTGCTTGAATCAGTGTTCTCTAGCAGTTTTCATCATATTACTCTTAATCCAGAAATTCTGGAGTTGCTTTTTTCTTACCTGACTCCTTACTCAGACTTCTGAGGTCTTCAACTACCACGTCAAAAACAGCTGCACCAGTAATTCCAGCTGCGCTACCCACTCCTCTCAGTCTGGCTACACAACCATTTCATGTCTGTGTTTCTTCCCCTCTTCAGCTGTTATAAGTCAGGGCTGTAAAATTGCTTACTCCTACCTACCAAGGAAAAAAACTAGTGAGAGATGGAAATTTTGCTAAAGTGACATGATCTTTAATATTACATGTAAAAACAATCTGGACGTTTGAAATTATGTTTATTATTTTACTGTTTCTATCTCTAAGTTTTGTAAAAATAATGTGTTCGGCCCTTGTTAATCTTTCAGATATTGACGAGTGCATTCAGAACGGGGTTCTTTGTAAAAATGGTCGATGCGTGAACACAGATGGAAGTTTCCAGTGCATTTGCAATGCCGGCTTTGAATTAACTACAGATGGAAAAAACTGTGTTGGTATGGAAATTGCCTGCTCCCTTGCAAAAGATTTTTAAAGCACATATACATTTTTACTTAGAATCATATATACTGTTTCCATGAAAGCTCACACGCCACGTATGTGAGAGTTCTTTAGATGACTTAGGTAAAATATAAATGTGTTTAACATAAGACTATTTAAGTGAGAAAATAGACTTTTGGAAATGTTATAACAATGAAAAATTTGCTGCTTCTGGAAATTCTCTGTGTGGCATATGTTTATTAGTTGTTAATGTGTGTCATCGAGTAAATTCTTATGCTTAGAGACCCTATAGGACAGAGTAGAAATGCTCCGTAGGGTTTCCTAAGCTGAAATCTTTACGGGATCACCAGGTCTTTCCTCCTGCGGAGTGGCCGGTGGGTTCGAACTGCCAGCCTCCCAGTTAATAGCTAGGCACTTAACCATCGTGCTACCAGGGCTCCCTTGTTTAATTGTAAGTACTAGTTATTCACCGTAAGTTCAAATAACCATTTAGTGCACTTACTATATGTCAGATATGGGGGTTACAACTCTGACAAAAGAGAAAAGATCTTTTCTCAGCATGGGGGAAAATATAAAAATGTTTGGCAACACATTATATTTCATCCACTAATGAAATTCCAGATTATTTCACTTGCAGTGAGGTTTGTCCTTGCTTTAACCCCTCCTACGAAAGAAACGTCCACCAAAATCCTATTACTTTTTTTTTAGTGCTCAAACTAAAGCACTCATGGTTTCTGTGGTTTTACTAGCAGATAAAAGGAGCCCTAGTGGCACAGTGGTTAAATGCTCGACTGCTAACTGAAAGGTCAGCAGTTTGAACCCACCAGCTGCTCTGCAGGAGAAAGATGTGGGAGTCTGCTTCTGTAAAGATTACAGCCTAGGAGACACTATGGGGCATTTCTACCATGTCCTGTAGGGCCGCTATGAGTCAGAATTGACTCAAAGACAATGGGTTTGTTTTTTTAATAGCAGATAAACTCAAAATTTATTTATATCTTTTCTTTTATGCCCCTTATATCAAAGGCCCTTCACAATCTCCACAATATTTTCTCACACTCAGTTCACATTCATCTTTTTAAAAAACAACCATGAGCACATGGCTCATTTATGTAGTGGAATTTGACTAGGGATTGTTTGTGGAAGGAGAAGGAACTGGTTTCCTCAAGGCCAGTGGTCTAAATCACTCTCCCTCTCTCCTTCTATAGATCATGATGAATGTACAACTACCAACATGTGTCTGAATGGGATGTGCATTAATGAAGATGGCAGCTTCAAGTGCATCTGCAAACCAGGATTTGTCTTGGCTCCAAATGGGCGTTACTGTACTGGTAGGTATGGCTTTGAAATAGGAAAGTAACTATGATTGAAACCATCTGTTTTATTTGAATGAATCATGCAAGAATTACTTCAGTTTCTTCATGTGGATTTCATGTTATTCACATCTCTCACTAATTCAATAAGGCAGGTGTCTAAAGCTTCCTAGAAAAACACAGATTGTGGTCTAGAGAACAGTAATGTCTGTAGAAAAATAAGAATGGTATAGGGAAAATTAAGGGAATGACAGATTGGTTTTAGCAAGTCTGGAGAAGCTAATGTAGAAATAATTTCTCTACTCCTTTCCTAATGAAAAAAAGGAAGAGCAAATCCTGAAAGACTTTAATTTTTATGTATTTATTTTCAGAACTAGATTTTTTCACTGTTGTGTATTTCTGGTCTACAATTAACATCTTTTCCATAAAACTAATCCACCAGTTGGAGACTGTAGCATTATCTCAAAATCTTACATGGATTTTGTGAAGAAAAAATTTGAATATTCTTTCAATTGTTTTTATATAAACCCATTTTAAAGGCCAAGTTTTATTGCTTTAGTAAGCAATAGGTTTTCCTCTTAGAAATAAATGAGACTGTATTATATATACACACACACACACACACACACTCACTCACAATTGCAATTTAGTAAGGTGGAACACATTTTGTAGTTCCTAGTTAGAAGTGAGTTGGTGTTTTTTTTCTTCGTGTTTCCTCCTTTTAGAAAAAAATAACTTGATGAATGCTTTCTGGCCTTCAATTGCACTGACTTACCTGAATACCAGATAAGACTCATAACCAATCCTTATAATTTCAATGAAATGCTAGGAAGATGCAGAGAGAAATATGATTCTCATGTTTATGAATAACAAATAGCTTTTTGACTCTCCAAGAAGGGAAAGTACGGGATGAAATAGAAATATTATAGCTTTGCTGATTGAACTAATGACTGGAAAAATGTCATCTCAAGGTTAGCTGACTTGGATTTAACACAAGATAAGAGATTAGAATTGTGTTCCAGGGTGTAGCATTATGTTACAGTATGTAACCTTGTTTCTGCATTTCTTAATATACTAAAATACACATATAAAGGTGATCTGTGTCTCACTAGTTTCTGCTTTCTGGAAATTTTTTTTTTCATTTTCTTCTTATATATGTAATCAAGAAGTCTTGAAATGTTCATGATTTAGCAGCTCTGTGTTTCGATGCCTGTTTCATCTTTTGGAGCTGTTTAATGTCTGGTTATATTGGATAAAGTGGATTGCAAATTGGAAGCAGTACCCCAAAGTATTTTATAATTATGAACTGATCAAATTAAAATTAAAATAGTGTCTACCTTTAAAGTTTTTAAGTGTGAAAATAAAAAGTAACTTAAAAAGTTTAATGTTTCAAAAAATTTGTTTTACTTAACTAATTTGAATGAAATAGTTCATATTAAACACAGTTAAAATTAATAATGAAAAAGGAGTTAGTGAGTCTCTTTTTTTTCTTAACGAGTAAAGAGAGGCAACTTTCATGCAGTAAATCTTTCTGAGAACGTGTTTGAAAGGGTTGCGTTTAAATGTAAAATATGTCATCACATCTATGTGCTCTTCCACAAGTTATAAAGTAAAAAACAAAAGGTTGACAGTGTAGGGTGGTAGCAACAGGTAAACTCTGTAATAAAGTTAAAGATAAATTTACCCAGTAATGGAATATTTTGATCAAAGATTCTATAGAATAATGCTGATCAGATGGGGAAAATGAGAACAGAATTTAAAATTCTCATGTAATCCAGACTTTCTGGAGTTTTGGAGGCTAGATAAACCCCCAAAACTATTGCCCTGAGATAAACTTTAAACCTTAAACCAAAACTATCTCCTGAAGTCTTCTTAAAACTAAACAGTAGTTTAGCTTAACTAGTGAAGAATGTCTGCCTTGAGCATTGTGCTCTTTTAAGATCTATGTATATGTCTATATCAGATTGGCTACAGCAACTCGAAAGGTTAGATAAGAAACTTAGTGGGCAGTGAGTTTATGTTAATGGAAGAGAAACAGCTCGGAAAAGGAGGGTGACAGTGGTTGCACAACTCAACAAATGTAATCAGTGTCATTGAATTGCACATGTAGAAACTGTTGAATTGGTGTATGTTCTGCTGTGTACCTTCTAATCACAACAACAAAAAATAAAATAGTTTAAAAAACAATTACTCAGTAATGGCCTTGGCTTCTCTCTCCCTCTGGGCAGATGTTGATGAGTGCCAAACCCCAGGAATCTGCATGAATGGGCACTGCATCAACAATGAGGGGTCCTTCCGCTGTGACTGTCCCCCTGGCCTGGCTGTGGGTGTGGATGGCCGAGTTTGTGTTGGTAAGTCACCCATTCTAGAATGGCCCCAGTGTCCCAGTGATCTTTGAAAAATGGACAGAGAGCCCAGACAGCTCCTTCAGAAGGCTCTGATGAGATGCAAATCAGAAATACTGAAGAACAAAAAAATTTTGCCTTAACCAGACATCCTTGATAATATCAGATAACTGAATTTCTGGACACAGTGGATTTAGATTTTGTGATTATTAACAAATAAGACATGAAATGGGGATATAGTTATATTTAAATAAACTTTTGTCTTTCCCCAAACAGAATTTAAAATATAAATGGCATAATGCCATAGAACTTGAACTTGTATCAAAAGCTATAAATGTTTTCAAATAGTTGCTCTTCATCACCGTGCAACTAACAGTAGAAGCAAGTGAAGAGTATGAGAGAGAATATACATTTTATTCTCAGCCATTAAGAATTTATCTTGGATACTTGGTCAAATGGATTCCATGAAAATAAATCAGCCAAGCATCAGCTTTAAAAAGACAGGCAAAACAGAAATGCCACTGGCATTTCAAAACCCAACCAATATGTTTTAATGATAACAATAACAGAGTGAGTTATAAAAAGATATTTAATGCCATTTTTTTCTCTGAAGTGCTAGAGTGAGACCTCTAAAGTGAATTAGCCATGGTGCACTCCCTGTTTTTCAGTTTTATTGAGTAAAAGGCAGGCATGATCATTGGTTTAAAAGTATGTTTCAGAGAAATGAAATTCTTTCTTAGACATAATTGATAATTCTTTACTCTTTCGAATCAAAGTATTTGAACCCCAAAGGGGAGAAAAAAAAAGCAGCAGATGGAAATAATTTATTCACTCGAATTCATCCACTGTCTCCAATCTAGGATTTATTTCAGCCTGCAAGGTTGTCAGCACTTTGTTCAGGGATATTTCAAATACAGCAGCTAGAAGAATGTAGCTCCTTCCTGCTTAGAGAGCTAAAATATTTTCAGTTGCCTTAAGACACTTAGTTGCTTTTTCCTTTACTTAAATGATTCCACGGAAATCTACGGTGAGTACAAACCAGTTTTGGAGGAAGAAGTATTTCTTTTAAGCAACCAACATATGAGTAGTTGCTAGGAATTCAGTGTTCAAGCCCAAAAAATTCATTCTCTTCTCTAGATGTAGGAAAGTCATCAGAAATTGTTTGAAAGCCCTTTCTCGTTTTTCATGATTGTGGTTAAACTTTTTAAAATTAAAAACACCATTCAGTATATGTAAAATTATATATTGTTATTCCCATAATGTGCTTAGATGTGTTTTCTTCATGTCTTCTTCCTTTGGTGAAGCTTTTGAGAGCCACCGATTGTTGAAGTTAGGAAAAATCACTACCATGGATTATTATTAGGGTTAATGCTTTAATTTTAGATTTCTTCTTTTTTGTTGTTTGTTTGGTTTGGTTTCTCCAGATACTGAGCTATGGGTTATCTTTATTTTTCTGAAAATTAAACTGTTATTGTAACTAGTATGCTGAAGAAGCAGGACTCATAGACTAGGTATAAACAAAGAGCAACCTTATTTTTGTCTCCTTTCTCCTTTTAAAATGTGTTCAGTGAAGGCAGTTTATCCAAAAAGTAGGAAGAAAACTTAGGCCACCACATAATTTTACTGAATGTTCTTAGGTAACAAAAAGTTCTAAAACTACTACTGTAGCAAAATTACCTCAATTAATAGAAATTAGGATATCCAGTACAACATAATAATTATTATTCTTAACTTGATTTTAAATTAAAATTTCTCCCTTCTGCAAGCTTAGACCTTCTATAAGTGAGAAGTTTCTGAAACCACCAGGGTCACATGGAGGGAGGAGAGGCGAGGGGGTGGGAGCAGGAAAGCTCTTATATTACTGGTACCGTCCTAAGATAGCTTCAAGGTTTCTAGACTTTGCAGATGTTTAAAGCCAACTTCTTTCCTTGTGGGTGGTGTTAGGGTACTTTAGAGGAATTCGACGGCTCTTCCTGAGCTGTGGACATGGCATTTTTCTCCTGATGGCCACGCTTTGCTCAGCCTCTGGTCCTTTAGCATCCGTTTCACACAGACTTTCTGATGGCATCTCATCACCCCTCCAGGTAGTCTTCTTAGACCCACTCTTAACATGTCCCATGTCTGATCCATAGGACACATCCATCCTTTGCCCTGTTTAACTGTGTGAATAGATATTGATCTCACCCCTACCACCTCTCCTTTGTTCCTGCAATAGGAGTAGCCTGTCCACCTTTGCCTTTTAGATATCTTAGGCAGGGGTGGGGACAAAGTTCTTCAGGTGCTCCCTTTGAAGCCCCTCTCTCTCAACCTGAAGTAAAGAGAGAATCACCCCCGACTCATAACCCAGCTCTTACCAAGAAAATCCTCTCTTCTTTGCTACTCTCTTGAACTTTATCCTCACTGTTGAGGAGGGGTTTAAGAATCAGATAACCAATTTCTGAGGCCTATCTTCTTCAGGATGGAGTCTCAGAATTCATCTTGGTATTTGATATTTAGTGCCATAGGGTTTCTGTTTAAAGTTCATTTTTAACATCCTATTACATTAGCTCTAGAATATTTCAACATCTTTCTGAGCACTGTTTGACATTTCTGACAGCTAAAAGGTTGACTTTCTTCTACCCCATTTCTGCTACTTACTAGCCGTGTGGCCTTGGGCAAGATGTTACCTCTCTACGTCCCTTTCCTCATCAGTTGTTTTGAGATTTAAATAAGTTAAATTTGTTATCTGGATAAAACTTAGAACAATTATGCATAGCAAATTCTCAGTAAGTTAGCTATATGATGATGATGATTGCTTTATTGAACTAGCACGCTGGTATGACATCTAGGGCAAAGTCTCAGAGTTGCTGCTTTAAGCAATAAAGAAAAGATGATACTAAAGAAAAAGAAGAAATTTAGCATTTTTACATTCCTGTATATGTTACTAATGGTGTGTAGAATCTTCTAATTACCTAAGTAAATTCTTTAAAAATTTACTTTTAAGAAAGAAAAAGCCTGGAGAAATTTGATAACATATGGGAAAGATATAGCTTGGCATTTAGATCCAGTCCCCCACGGCAGTCATTTCCTAAAGCTGCTGTAACGAAGTTCCACAAAATAGGTGGCTTTAAAAGCGGGAATTTATTGTCTCACAGTTCTGGAGGCTAAGAATCTGAATCCAGGGTGTCAGTGGGCCGTGTTTTCTCCTAAGGCTCTAGGGAAAGCTTTCTTGTCTCTGTCAACTTCTTGGCAGCCCCCAGTGTTCCTGAACTTGTCGGTTCATCTTCACCTGTCTTTCCTCTGTTTCTGTGTCTCTTCTCCTGTTTTATAAAGACACCACTCAGATGGAATTAGAATCCACCCTACTCCAGTCTGACCTCATGTTAGCTGATAACGTCTTCAAAGACTCTATTTCCAAACAAGACCACAATCACAGGTACCAGGGGTTAGAACTTCAACATATTTTTTGGGGGGACACATTTCAATCCATAACAGCCACTAAGGCATTCCTATGAGCATGTGCTGATGGTGCTGCTGGTATTGGTGCCTCTTTTCTTGTCCACTTTGTAAGCGGTGGCTTAATGACAAATTTGAATGGGATCATTTGGACTAGGGTTCCAGTCTGAGGTCTTTGAACAAAAAGAGGTTGACTGTCCTCACTGAAGATGAGAAATAAGGTTGCCCCTACTTTTTGAGTATTTACTGTAAGATCATCTTGTGAGAATCTGAACCCAGGAAAATTCGTGTCCCTGAAATCTACCCACATTACTTATGCTGCTTTCTTTTTCATGAAACTTCTAATGTTGGATACCCTAAAGAACTTAGTTAATTTGTAACACAAACCAGTAGGTAAACTGTCTCATTCTTCTAGTGAGTTCTATAGGCTTTTTTACCTACTTCTAAAAACTGTGCATGACGTGTTTTCTCCATGAAAACAAAAATAATGACCATTTCATGATACCTCTTGATAGAATTGGTGGCATCCTAAACACTCACAAAAATCATATTGGGAATCATAAACTATGTTGTGGTTGTGCAAGTAAGTCTTTGCGCCAAACCCTGCACTTAAGTGCAACTCAGAGGTAACTCTGCCAAACTCAGCCACGGCAGAAAAAGGAAGAGATAACGTATCCTCTCCTCGGGGTTGGTGTGGTAAATCCTTAGCTCTTCCAGAACAGTCCCATTTGAGTATACATACATCTCATGGTTTAAATCAAGGCATACATCTCATTGTTTTAACGAGAAACATCCCAGGATCATTAAAAATCATTAGATGACTCACTCTGCGTAACAATCACATAAAATTGTTTCCAACAAGTTGGAATAATTATAGTTTATAATAGGAATTACCTTTTTGATGGAATTACTATGTCAGTATACTTATTAAAAATTTTACTGCTTCTCTGGCCTTAATGATGATCTGAGTTTTGTGTAGTTGACCATTTACTGGCTCATAAAGTTGTAGCGTATTTCATAAGACTACAGAGTGAAAGAAATAAGCAGGATATGCTTCTTTCGGACATAGCATGACATAGTGGAAAGACAAGGAGTTTGGGGTTGGGGATGTGTGTAAACCTGTCCGGGAAAACTAAGATTACCCACTTCTGATTCCAGATTGTGTGGTGGATAACAAATCCCACTCCACATGCCAACTGCATCCTGTGGAAATCTCAGCATCCCTTGACTGTTCAGTTCAGACCCCAGCCACCCAATCAGCCCTTCTCTCTCTCATCACCAGCCACCTAGGGCTGGGTCAGCAGGTACCACTATAGGGTACTGGCCTCAAGGTCAGGAGTTGACATGAATCCTTCCACTCTAGACCAGCCTGCCCCAAATTTGGAGGTTTCCTCTAGCCCCTTGGAACCCACATTATTCCCTGCACTTTAGACTAGCCAGCCCCCCTACTCGTTTGGGCCCTGTGAGTCATTGAAACAACTCGCAGTGCTCATGGGAACACCATACCTGCAATAACAGCTTTAATATAACAGAAAAGGATGAAAACAAAGAGACACATAAGGCAAGGTCTTTGTAGGGATCACAGAACGGAGCTTCCGTGTCCCAAAGAGAGACATGCTACCCTCTCCCGTGCATGGTCACCAACCAAGAAGCTCCTGGGCTGCGTCTTCCAAAGCCTCTTTTGGCCTCACCACATGGCCATGATAGATTACATTATGCCTCTTGAGGTTTGGTCAGTATAAGGCCCCCAGGTGGTCCCTCTTGGGCTGGTCAGCCCCCCACTCATTAACCTCAGGTGTTGGTCCGGCTCTCAGGAACCAAGACCAAAGACCAACTGGCTTTCTGCAAGGTGATTCCACACCTTACGGGGGGTCACATAAGCCAGAGTCTGAATCTTAGCTCAGGCACTGGGTATCTCTAGGACTTTGAGTTACTTACTTAACCCATCTGAACCTCATTTTCCTCATCTTTAAAATGGAGATAATGATTACTATTCTATAGAGTTATTCACGTGACTATACAGTGCAATAATATTTGAAGCACAATTCCAAGGACACATAATGGTAGTTACAATATTTATAATTGGCTTTATTGAGAGTCTGAGATTAAAACACAATCTCAGTGACAACTAAGCAGTACATGGAGGCTGAGAAGAGGCTTCCTAACTAAGGAAGATGAAGTAAGACATCTCACTATTAAGCAGTGTTACCTCAAGGTAGTTTAACTTCACTGCTCTTCTTTGTTCGTTAGAGCTTTTAAAATAGAAATAATCCTAAGTGTCATTTTCAGTATAGTACAGCCAGTGATTTCAGCTCAAAGTGTTCTTTATAACTAGAAATGTACTTAGCTCAATGAAAGATTTGTGAGTATAAGTGAGAGAATGGATACTTGTGTAGCAGATACAACTTCTTTAAGAAAAAAACTGAGTTTTTATTATGCATTCATTCATTCCCTTGCCAACAAACGTTTATTGATTTCCTAACACTGTTACATGCCCTGGTGATGCAGTAGTTAAAGTGCTCAGCTGCTAACCAAAAGGTCAGCAGTTAGAACCCACCAGCTGCTCCACTGAAGAAAGATGTAGCAGTCTGCTTCCCTAAAGATTACAGCCTTGGAAACCCTATGAGGCAGTTCTGCTTTGTCCTGTACAGTCGCTATGAGTCGGAATCAACTTGACAGCAGTGGGTTTTGCTTTTTGTTTTTTATTAGATGGTAAAGATAATTTTTTTTTTTTTAAGTGGCAGATTCCTTCTTGGAACTTCCGGTCAAGTGGGCCACTTAGCTTAAAAGAAGCCTTCAGTTTTGAAATCTTTTTGTCTCCATCACTAGCTCAAGTTGTTATTCTTACACCTTCTTTAGATACTCACATGCGCAGTACGTGCTATGGTGGAATCAAGAAGGGAGTGTGTGTCCGTCCCTTCCCCGGTGCAGTGACCAAGTCCGAATGCTGCTGTGCCAACCCAGACTATGGTTTTGGAGAGCCGTGTCAGCCGTGCCCTGCTAAAAACTCAGGTAATCACATTTGCCATTTTCTCACCTGATTAAAAAAATCTAGAAATTCAACATTAGATATTTGGCTAAAGAGTGTAGCAGCTTTGAAGTGTTTCATCATTATTTTTAATTAAAGGAAAGAAATACAATTCCACATAGGAATGTGAGGCATATAATGAGAAGACTTGGCATGTGTTTACATATGATCGCTAGGCAGGGAGAGAACACACAGTGAATAGGAAAATCTATTTGCTGATTTAATTATGATTGTTTGAACAGATTTTTCAAGAATGTGTTAGTCTCAATTTCCCTGATTTATGATGTCACTATGAAGATAAGTAGCATAAAAGTTATTTATCACTTTCAAGGTTATAAATACATAAGAGCCAGTTGTATTTTTTTAATCTCAATACAGAGTGGTCTCAGGCTATAGTTTGTCATTAATTCTAGACTTTTAGGTCAATAAATTTGACTCTTATTTATTCATACATTTACTAAATCTGTATTGACTATATGTAAGGACAGTAGGAATTCAAAAATAAACACAATATTTTTTTTCCTTAATGTTGAGAATATAGGCAAGCAAACATATAAATTACAATTTGCTATGGTTACTGCCTTAAAAGAGACAACTGTGATAGCACAAAGGAAAGAGCAGTTAGGAAGCTAGGAAAGACTTCACAGAGGGAGCGGGGGATGTTTAGTTTGGTCTTAAAAAACTATTAAGAATGTCCCAGGTAGAGGATGGGAGAAAAGCATTCCAGGCAGAGGAAATGACCTGTAATTCTGTTAAAAATCCTAAATGGAGTATTCAAAATTCGACAAATGATAAGTTATTATCAAGAAGAACTGCTACGTATGAGATTTTTTATAAAGAAGGGTAATGAAGAGACTCTTGCCCTAAAATACATTAAAACGTAGTATTCCTATTATGAAAGAAGTACATAAACTGGTAACCAAGAGAAACCCATTGGCCCTTGAGTCAATTCCAACTCATAGTGACCCTGTAAGAGTAGAACTGCTCCATAGGGTTTCCAAGGAGTGACTGGCAGATTCAAACAGCTGACCTTTTGGTTAGCAGCTGAGCTCTTAACCACTGTGCCACCAGGACTCCTAAACTGGTAAAAGACTAAGCAAAAAGATCAGTGAACTAATAAAAGGAATCTAGAAATAGGCCTGAATACAAATGGGAAGCGTGATGAAGACAGCGTTTTAAATCAGTGAAGAAAAATGAAGGATGGAAAAAATATGAAGTTAGATCCCTAAATTAAACCTTACAAAAATAATTTTCATATACAATATATAATTTAAAAAATGTTTTGACTTCTAAAACAAACGTCAAATACTAAAATACACATGTAATTTGGAAAAGTATTTTCATGCATCATTCCTTAATTTATAAGGAATTTACATTAAACTTGAAATTCTCTGTAGAAAAAAGTGCAAAGAACCTAAACAGGATTTCACAAAGAAGAAATGAAAATGGGAGCTGACCATATAAAAATATGCCTAAAATTTAAAAAAATAAAATAAGTTGCCATTTTTGTTTTTCAGATTGGTAAAGTGTAGAAGATTTATTTTTCCAGTGATAGAGTTACAAAAATGAATCCTCTCTTATAGTGCTGGTAGAAGTGTAACTTGGTACATTTAGGGAGGGGAGGCCCTGTGTGGTGCAAAAGGTTGATGTGCTCAGCTGCTAACTGGAAGGTTGGAGGTTTTTGAGTTCACCCAGAGGCACCTCAGAAGAAAGGCCTGGCAATATGCTTTTGAAAAATCAGCCATTGAAAACTTTCTGGAGCACAGTTCTACTCTGACACACACCAGGTTGCCATGAGTCAGAGTTGACTTGACAGCAACTGGTTTGGGAGATTATCAGAACCTTTACAAGAGGCATAAAGTTCTCACAGCTTTACTTCTAGGAGATTATCCTAGTGATATAATTGAACTTCATATCATTTATTATAATCGCTAAAAGTTGGACACACTTAATTTTCATCAGTACGAGATTGATTGAATTAATGTGTTACATCCATATAGCTGAGAAAAAAATGTTGTTGTTGAAAAAAAATCTTAAGTGGGTCTGTATTGACATGAGGAGCCTGGTGGTGCAGTGGTTAAGAGCTTGGCTGCTAATGAAAAGGTCGGCAGTTCGAATCTATCAGGTGCTCCTTGGAAACCCTATGGGGCAGTTCTACTCTGTCATAGGGGATTTCTATGAGTTGGAATTGACTCGATGGCAACAGGTTTGGTTTTTGGTTTTTATACTGACATGCAAAGACATCCCTGATAGATGCCCAGCATTCAAGCTTGTGCCCCACTTTTGACCCCTACAACCTGGAGCAAATTACTTTGCTTTTCTGTGCCCCAGTTTCCTCAGCTATAAAATGGGGGAAATAATAGTGTCTAGGAGCCGTGGTGGCATAGTAGTTAAGAGATCTGCTGCTAACCAAAAGGTTGGCAGTTTGAATCTACCAGCCGCTCCTTGGAAACTCCACGGGGCAGTTCTACTCTGTCCACTAGGGTCGCTATGAGTCAGAATCGACTCGACAGCAGTGAGTTTTTTAATTGTATCTAGGTTGTGCTGTTGGGAATATTAAATAAACTATTAGTTGTAAAATGCTAGAACAATGCCAGGCACATGGTAAGTTCTGCTACATAAGTGTTGGCTATTATTATTTTACTATTAAGAGAAAAAAGAAAGTTACAAAACAGTCTCTATAGTATAGTTTTTATTTTTTGAAATTTTCACATATAGAAAATAACCAGAACATTTATCAACATATTAATATTATTCAGGATGATGACAAGTTATTTTTGTGTAATTTTTTTATTCTTATATGTGATTTTGGAATTCTTATAATAATTATGTACTTCAAAATGGAATTTTTTTCAATTTAAAAATTAATACACATAATTCTTCCTAATGGTAGTTTTGGAATTATGGAACAGTTACAGTTTATAGTTTTTAATTTCTCTATTTTTTTTATTATTATACAGCTGAATTCCATGGCCTTTGTAGTAGTGGAGTAGGTATCACTGTGGATGGAAGAGGTAACTGCTTTCAATTCTCAACATTATAATTGTAATAATTATATAATTCATGGACTTATTAGATAATAATGTTATTAATATTATGATATTAGATAATATTATAAGAACATATCAGTACAAAATAATAAGAGAAATTATCTCCTAAAGCACTTGTTATATTCTAGATTATTTTAAGTGGCATATAGATGCACATTTTTCATCTTGGGTAAATATCTGTTAAATATGCATTGTCAAAAATGTCAGTAACACAATATCCATGATTTTATGGATACTATTGCTTAAGAGGAGACATGAGTTGATATGTATGTTTAAAAAAAAAAGTGAGTCAGTTTTAAGAAAAAATCTTAAATAATGGTGTAGATATGACTTTTAAAAACCTTTCAGGAATATTTAATATGGATCAAATTCAGGAAACATGGCCCTAAGAATAAATTAAGACTATATTTGCCTAAGAATACTAAAATATTTCTGTCTAGATAAAGAGGTAAAATTTATTAAAATGTTCTTATTTTAAAAATAATTAATATAATTAAAAATTTGAATATGTAGTCTTGAATAGTTAAGTATGTATGTGTCATAATTTTAAATTTCTTTTATATTTCAGCATACATATAGGTTTATTTTTTAAATAAAACAGTAGGGTGCTGTTAAGTCTTCACTTTACATGTAGATATCCTTCTACGTTTGTGTGAGAAGAGTTTAGAAAAGTTATACATCAGTTGTCAATAATGTTGAGTCTTTGCAATGAACATTAGGAAACAGAGTAAAGAAATTGTCTTTTACAAAGATGCCTTTCCCAAAAATACAATGAAAAGGCTGGCATTTCAGTAGTATTTAAGAAGGTCTTCCAAATTTTTTAAAATAATGGTATCATCAGAATTTGAGCGTAGTGACCAAAATTTGATTTCTGGGGTACTCCATTTTTATATTCCCTTTCCATATGGCCTTCCCAACAGAACCAGCTGCCTGTTGGAAACTAATGGCCTCAAGTACAAGCACATCCTCAAGTCCTACTGCCCGTGGGTGACAGAGAGTAATCATATTTGTTGCTCATTGTAAAACATCCTGTCCTGAAGCAGCCATGTTTGAACTGTCCTCTCCATTAATGTCAATTCATTAACAATGAGGAACATTTATTAAATATTGTATTACTTAGTCGACTGTTAAAAACGATAATAAAATGGAAACATCCCTTGCCTTCAGGAACCATGAAATTATATAGGCCACACTAACAGATCTCTGTTTTCTGATTAGATAGTCATAATAGCTATCAAGTTGAGCTTCCCTTTGGATTTTGGGCCAGCAGCCTGTAAATTTTCTTCATTAATTTTATCATAAATATAGGCATGTTAACTGGTTCAATTCCTTGAATTTCTGCCAGTTCCCTTCTTTTTTCTTTGACTTCCAAGTGAAGTGTTCTGTGTCTCCCAGTTTTATTCTCTTAATGCCTGTTTTCACTTCCTTTTCCTTTCTGAAAGGCAGGCAAATTGTGGACTTGCAGAGTTAGGTAAACACTTTTTATGTTGAGTCATCTTTATTAGCTCTGCATTTATCTACAAACAATAAAATGTTATGTGAGCATTGAACTTTCGACATTTAATGCAGATATCAATGAATGCGCTTTGGATCCTGATGTATGTGCCAATGGAATTTGTGAAAACCTACGTGGTAGTTACCGTTGTAATTGCAACAGTGGCTATGAACCAGATGCCTCCGGAAGAAACTGTATTGGTAAGTATTTCGTTATATTTATTCAAGACCCTTTTTGTACAGTTTAATCCCATGGGTTATAGCATTAGTCAAAGCACAAATAAATGATTAATAAATCTTAAAGATCCTCATTTCCTTCTTAATACACAGAGAGATAAAAATACTGGAACCAAATAAATTTTCATTACACAATAACAATCTCCTGTTTGTACAATTTAGTTTTAAATCATTCTTTTCACAAGTGAATAGACACATACGCTCAGTTATTGGCCTGTTGTTTTTCTATGTCTATCTTAATCATATAAATTTTCACTAAGAAATGAACTTCAAAAATTAATGGGGTGATATAGATAACAGTAAGTCAAGAAAATAACGTGTTACAGATTGAGAAAAACTTTGAATTCTGTAAAGAAACAACTAGTTGTTACTACATATCTAAACATGATAGCTGAAATGGGATGTTTTCTTTTTGTAATTTATAAGAGAATGAAAAAACTCAAGTATGTGATTTATGTTTAACTAAAGGAAGAGGAGGAGGATGAAGAGGTCTGACAATGTTGTATTGTTTTCTGTTAGTTCATATCTTCAAGAAAATAAAATTTCTGTAGTTGCAAAGTGTGCCTCTAGCGCTTAACTGCATTATGAAAGGGGCAAGATGGGCAAACCCCACTTTTATCACTTTATCAGCATGCATCCAATTTCAACCTGGAAGTGGACTCAGGCTTCACTTTCCCATATCTTCATTCCTTGAAGACCCTTCTTCTGTGGCACTTCCCTCTCATCCTAACCACCCAGTTAAGTCAAAACATTCCTGGCCACCCGGAACCAGGTCATCAAGGGCTACCTGTAGTTTCAGAAGTCTGCACAATTCCCTATACTAAGATTAGCCAACCTCCCTCTCTCTCTCTAGCCCTTTGGGGCTAGTTCACAAGCTAGAAGTACTCTGTTCTTCTTTATCAACTGCCGGTGCAACTTCCCCTGTCACCTAGCCACCCAAAGATGGTTCCTCGTGAGTTAGAACCCTGTGCTTCTGACTGCCTGCACAGCCCTCCCCTGAATTAGCCACCTTAGCTAAGTCAAAGTCTCATTGACTCTTGTGAGTTCCATTAATTCTCTATAGTGGCTCACAAAATTCAGAGACTATTACTTATACTTACAGTTACCCATTTATTATAGCCAGAAACAATACAAGTGAAGAGACACATCAAGCAAGGTCTGGGAGAGTTCCTGGCATGATGCTTCCATTGTTCCCAGGGACGTGCCACCCTCTACCTTTCATGTATGTTCTCATCAATCCAGGAAGTGCCAAAAGAAAGAGCTCCAAGGTCCAGCGTTCCTTAGCCATTGGGACCTAAATGAATATGCATGACTGGGGCCTTAATGCATAGCTATGATCAGTCTCATCAGTGAATATGCATGACTGCATCATGTCCCCTCCCTTCCTGAGATTAGTTGCCTGAGTGGAGCCTGTTGCCAGGGTGGTGCCTGTGTAGCCCCTACTTATTTATACATGTTTAAGCATTGCCTGGCTATTTTGGAAAGCAAGGGGCCCCTTAATTGCTCAGACTATACCAGGGGCTATTTTCAGAAACCAGAAACAAGGGCCAAACTAAGTTCTGTGTCCCACATGCAAGAATCTAGATTTTCTCATAGAGCATGTTTGAGTTCACTTTTATCAAATGAATGTTATTTGACACATCATTATGCATAATAGCTTTTACAACTAATCACTGATGACCTTTCCAACCAAGTGTTGATGATTATGATTAGAAAGTAATACATTTCTCTTCAAAATTTTGATAAAGTACTTGTTTTTTATTTTTGAATATATTTGACACTGAGTTGAAGATCTACATACAGATGGATGTATAAAGGTGGTGTTGTTGTTAGGTGCCATCGAGTCAACGCCTGACTCATGGCAACCCCATGTGTTACAGAGTAGAACTGCTCCGTAGGGTTTTCTTGGCTGTAATTGTGAGAATGGCACAGGACCGAGCAACGGTTCTCCCTGTTATACATAGGGTCGCTTTGAGTCGGAAACAACTCGACAGCACCTGACAACAACAGTATTTACAGAAGCAGGTCACTAGGTCTTTTCTTCTGAGGAGCCACTGAGTGGGTTCCAACTACCAACCTCTACGTTAGCAGCCTATCGCAAACCACTTACACCACCCAGCCTCCTCAAGTAAAGCTATAGTGAATACTATATATTTTCAATATAATTGATTTTGATGTCTACAGGAAAGGGACACCAGCCACACATTATTCTACTTTTCTAAAAATGTGCAAGACAGCTTTTATTTACCAGAAGCTAAGTCATTTCCATTGATCATAGCTTCTAAATACAGTTTAGAACATGGGCACTGTACTGAAAAAAAGGAGATTAAGTGAGCAGTCACACACTGAACATGGTTCATGCAAGTATTTAACTCTTTAAAGTAGGTACATGCATAATTTTGATAAAATTAAAACTAGATTTTAAAAATAAAAACAAGCCAAATTTCAGGAATGGAGAAATGGTTAAGTAGATTGTTAAGCAATCACTTGATACAACATTATACACTCATGGGGGAAGGAGTCCCTGGATGGTGCAGATAGTTAAGCACTCGACTACTAGCCAAAAGGCTGACGGTTCAAACCCACCCAGAGGCACCTCAGGATCCAGGCCTTGCAGTCTGCTTCCCAAAGATCACAGCCTTGAAAACCCTGTTGAGCAGTTCTGCTCTGCACATGTGGGTTCACCATGAGTTGGAATAGACGCCAGGGCAGCTGACAGCAACAATCATGGGGGAAAATGATGGTCATGCTTAAAAATAGAATTTCTGTTTTTTATAAATTAAGATTTAGAACTGGAGTAAAATCATCTAAAGGAAAAAAAATCAGTTAAAACATAAAAATAGTATTATCAGTGGTGATGGAATTATAGGAAATGTTTTTCCAATCTTTGTTTTCCAAATTTTGACCATGCTGGTATATTGTTTGATGGGCAATTAATATTCACAAGTCTAAAAATATAACTTTAAATAAGGAAATTCTTCACCCCAAACTACAACTTTTATTTCTGTCATTAACCACGTTTGCAAAAATCAGTGTGTGCATATGAAGATAAAACTCAATGTGAGCTTTTTAAACTCAAGATTTCAATGATATTCTCTGAGCTGTTCTAGACCACTAAAGGAGTGTACAAAATACATCATTCATTTTCCATTAATTACTGTAAGAATAAAAACATAATGGAAAAATGTTAGTGAATACTTTGGTATAACTGCTGTTTAATGCATTCTTTATTAGAATTTTAATTAGAAAAAAACCGAAAAGCAATACCATCTGCTTTTCCATTCTGTTATTTTTATTATACTTAAACAAGTATATAGGCAAATGAGTGTAACCTTTTGATATATTTCATGAGTACCTTAAAATATATCTAATATAGTACCACTGCAGGACAGTAAGCAAATGAAGGAAAGCAAAGTTAGTAATGTGCCCTTGGAGGAGCCCTTGAGGTTCAGTGGTTAAGCACTCAGCTGCTAACAGAAAGGTCAGCAGTTCAAACCCACCAGCTGCTCCGCAGGAGAAAGATATGGCAGTCTGCTTCTATAAAGATTACAGCCTTGGAAACCCTATAGGGTAGTTTTACTCTGTCCTGTAGGATCGCTCGCTATGAGTCGGATTCAACTGGATGGCAACGGGTTTTTTTTTTAAGGTGCCCTTTCCGAAGTACTACATACTTCCCAGGGATTCAGAACTTCTTAAAAGTAGCCACCAGCATAAGATTGTCCTGTTTGAATAAAACCTAATGTTTTCTTCTGTGCTGTGTGTACAGAGAAAGCAACCATTTAGAAGTTGGGGAAAGGATGAAGGAAAACCCAAGCAGCATGATAAAACATTGTTGGGCACTGTAGTATACATTTAAATATGTGTATCTCCTGTCTTCTAATGGTTGCTTTCAGACATCGATGAGTGCCTGGTAAACAGACTACTTTGTGATAATGGACTGTGTCGAAACACACCTGGAAGTTACAGTTGTACATGCCCACCTGGGTATGTATTCAGGACGGAGACAGAGACATGTGAAGGTAAGAACTGTGTTCGTTGCCTTAATTGTGAATAGTGAGTACCTAGATATGCATAAACATCAGTTACGTTGATGAAGCCATCATGAGGAAGAGTGTTGTGTGAATCTTTTATTCTGTAATCCCTTTCAGCTGATCTGCCAGTTTCAGAAATAGCATATACCTAACCCAGTTTTAAAACACTGTCAGTTTTGTTCCACTCAGATAAAATATCAACAGACATTTGGAACAAACGTTCTGAAGCTTTAAAAAAAAAAAAGAAAAAAGTGGAAGGAGCCGTATATTGCTTTACTTGCTGAAATAAAATGTCAGATTTTTGTTTATTTTGTCTTCCCCTTTTTAAAACCACTGTGACACATTAGCCTGGGAACCTGGATTGTGGTGGTGAATTAGTAATGGCAAAGTCAGCTCTGATGCAGTTAACTTATGAAATGATTGGTATGCCTAGGGGCTTGTCCCATAAAATATATAATTAAACTTTATAGTCTGAGAAAATTGTCCTTTCCATTTGATAATTTAAAAGTTGTCATTTGGACTTAAAGATCATAAAATCATTGTTTAAAAATGTATTCTTTCTCTTTTAATCAGATTTTTCTGCAGTGAGAGTTACTCAAATGAGTTAACCACTTAGGGAAGTCCTCATTTTCAGTGAGATACCAGCTAAGTGATGACTGCATTCAATTAGGTTTTTGTATATTGATCAAAGTACTGTGTGTTTCAGAATAATTTGTTGTATGACTACCAGTCATTGTTCTTCTTTAAGTCTCACTGTGTGGGCCTACACAAGTCTTCCATGTCATTCTGAAATCCATTAGCTGCTTCCAAATAGTAACTTTTTTTTTTTTTTTTAAGATTTCATCTTTAATTATGGTGAATAGTCTTTTCCTTATCTGTTAAAGTATTTGTTTCCCGGTGCATCTACAGCCAAGAAACTACAATAGTATAATATTATGCAAAAAGATGTTAACATTCTCTCTTCAGCTGGCTGTTTAACATCAAAGCGTTCTTGTGAATAGAAGCACGTTGGGACTGTTGAACAGGATGCCAAACACAAATGACTCAGCTGAAGTCAATGAAATGAAATTACAAAGTGCAATTCTAAGTTTAGATTGAATTGGAGGGACCACTGAAAGACAGTAATTAGCCTGAAGAAAGAAAACCTCGGCATAAAGTCCAGGTTTTCTAAATTTAGATCTGGTAACAACTTTCCTCACTGCCCACCACCTTTGCAGGAACTCATCGAAGAGAGGAGAGGTGCGTTGCATTCCCAATTAAAGCACTTGGAGAATCTTCTCCATGGATGATTACAGGACACACTAGGAGTCTGGAATATCTTTCTGTAAATTAGGAGTCTCTGGGTGGTGCAAACGATTAATGTACTGGGCTGCTAACTGAAAGGTTGGAGGTTCAAGTCCACCCAGAGGAGCCTCAGAAGAAAGGCCCGGTGATCAACATCCGAAAAATTGACCATTGAAAACCCTATGGAGCACACTTCCACTCTGACACACTTGGGGTCACCATAAGTTGGAATCCACTCTATGGCAACTGGTTTTTGTTTTGTTTTCCGTAAGATAGAAGAGCTGTCTTTATAATCCAGTTCAGGCTTCTTAAATGTATTTGACTAAAGTATTTCTATTTTCTAGCACCCATTTATACCCCAACCTCCGACACCTATTGTCTTCAGAATTACTCTGAGAAACATGCTTTGTCCAAAGATATTCACGCCATATTCCTCAATGATTTTTTGGAGGAACAGAAGAAGGGATTTCAAAACTTGCTTATTTTTCCTTATTCCCAACTTTCTACGCTTTCTTCCCACTGCTCCTTAACGGTTTTACTGTCTGCTGGAGGGTAAGCTTCTGTTAAATCTCAGGAAAATATTAAAGCAAAAACGCTTAGATATCATCTTGATGTAGCTGGGAAGCTGATGACTGTCAGGACCAGTTTCCCCTTCAGCAGCAAGAATACCCTTTGGTGCTAGTGTGAGAGAAACATAATGGGGAACACAGTGGAAGGTGCCTTGGATTCAGCATTATGAATACTGAATTGTTGATAATAATTTACAGCATATCCCTCCATGTTAACAAGAAAGATTGGAGTGGAAGGGTACTGACAGCCACAATACTGACGTAGAAGTCAAGGACTCACCTGCTTATGTGAACAGTGGAAGAGGAGCAGGAATGAATCCCGTTAATAGTGTAATGCTGAGTCATAGCATAAGTGTCACAATCAGGGAGCAGGGTACATTAATGCCAAATCAGACACCAGTGACAGTTGGAAAGAGTGATCTGCATTTATTTCGTCCAAGGGGTCATTGTTACTGATACATCTGAGCCTTTTCTTATAATGAAAAATATTTGCATCTGTAATTCGTAGGAAAGAAATCCACGCTATGTAAATAAAGGAGACATGGTACAAAAATATTTTGCCACCTGCCTCATGTACATTGGTGGATATAAAAATGATTTATTAAGAGAAACCTAACCAAATAACTGTTATTTCTACACTTTCTTCCCACTGTCCAGTTATATTTGCATTTTATTAGGTGTTTTGCAAAAGATAGACCTGAAGGCCACGAAACTCTTTCCCTTGAGTTTCCTGCTTATTTCCACCACTGCATTTGAACCCTAAACTTGTCTGCCTGAAGCAGTTCTCTTCATCCTATTCTTTCTAAGCTAATTTCCAAAGACTAGACGGAATTATGAGCAGATTCATGGCAAATTCTAGCTCCCTTTATATGTTTTTGCTGTATTCACTAACTTTGTTTGTCATTCATGTTTTCAACAGGCTATTTTTAAATGTATAATAAATAGCAGTAATAATGAAGAGAAGAAAGTTCCTCTGATATTTCAGACTGAAGTTACAAAAAATTTATTTTACTTTTTTCGAGCCCTGAGAGTCTGAACGTTAAAATTTTTACCGCAAGCACTGTGGTTTAGATTGTGTTTCCATTGACATAACTAGTTAAATGTAAACCAGATGTGCTTTGAAGTTCATTTCCAGGAATGTACAGTGAACTGTTTCAATTCCTGATTCCATGACATTTCTAACATAAAAACATTGTATTTAAAGAAAAATTAAACAACTGATATTTGCAGCTGTCATTGCATATGCTTATAGTTTTTGAATTCATAAATGCTTAATTTAAAATAGGGATTTTAAAAATAAACATGATATTGGCATTTTTCTTTTTTTTAGGCTTCTTACAAATGAAATTAATAGGAGAATTATATATGGCCTGTCCTCAGATTAGTTATCTGCTTTCTTTTTGATTATCTGGCTGCTTTTTTCTATTGTGTTTTTTCTGAAGGAATTTCAATACTCTGGAATAGATGTTTTCGTTCCAAATCTGTGCTACATTTACAAAACCTGCTCTTATTTTTTTTTTTTCCTTTCAAGAGGCCTTCTTACTGTAAACAACCTGAAAGATACATTCGTATTTCCTCAAGTAATTTCTATTTCAAAAATTAAATTAGTACATAGTTACTTCTTCAGTAAATTTGAAGTACAAAACAAATGATTTTTAAATTTGCATTTCAAGCCCACTGACTTGGAAATCAGCTGTGAGCCCTGCTCTTTCAGGGCCAACTTAGTTCCTGCTTGACTTGAGACGTTCAAGAGTAAGCATTACAGTTGGCTAGCTGTTTGTCTCCATGTTTCTTCTAAACGTACTAAAGTGTTTTATATTAGATTCAAAAAGGTGT
Organism: Trichechus manatus latirostris; assembly: GCF_000243295.1. Taxonomy (NCBI): domain Eukaryota; kingdom Metazoa; phylum Chordata; class Mammalia; order Sirenia; family Trichechidae; genus Trichechus; species Trichechus manatus. The sequence continues at coordinate 7,468,527 of NW_004444057.1, read as the reverse complement.
TTAGGGAAACGGAGGAAAAAAAGTATACTGGTGGACTCAGAAACCCCAGTGTTCAATGTAAAATGTCTTGAGGTATGTTGACCTGTTTCAGATAATCAACCAAGTAGGAAAAGAAATCTGTGTGCCACTTCTTTAAATTAAGTGGCTGAATATGTATTGAAAGTCAGTCTTTGATATTGTTTCTAGTACTTTAACTGAAGCTTGTATTTATTTTTAATTAACGCATGTGTTAAACTATTTAACTTTACAGGCTTGACATTTTCTTTAGTCACTGCTGGAAAATATATGCATACTCTTAAGTATCACCATCAACAGAACTTGCTTGGATTATGGTATATGATTTGATTTAGGACACAAAACAAATTCTTATTTGTAAAGGCCTATTTAAGGTGATTACATGTGCTCCATTGAGTTTTTCTAATTTTTATTTTACCAAAATCATCTGTGCTTTAAAAATCTCAGCCAACTAAGCATAAAATGAATAAATTCAGGCTGAAAAGAAAGGATGGTAGATAGGGACAGGAGGGGAACACCATACCTAGTATTAAAGTTTCAGTCCTATTTCCTGATTTGTATGCAGGACTTTGGAATTAAAGCCACCATTGTGATATTTGGTTTCTAACAAGGCCTTCTTAATTCTTCTAAATCCTCAGGGATCCAGAAATGACAGAAACAATCAACCTTTGCTTGTGCACAGCATGTTGTGCCTGGGAATATGTTGCTTTCCGTGGAATCAGAATTTGAATTTCCCATAGGACAACTACATTTTATTATGGGGGAAAACTTAATCCAATTTATGTAAAGTTATAGCAATATATTGAAGATTCACAACTGAACCCTTTCAAAATAGGCGGATTCCTGTAGTCTACCAAGTCCCCAGTCGTATAGATGTGTATCCACACTGTAAAATGCACGTCTCCGTTCTTCATTCACTTTATGCCTCATAGATCCATATTAAAATTGGAAGAGCCAAGTTTACCAGACATTCTGGCATAGCATAGCTTGTTGGAATAATATTTTCCAGAAACACATGGCAGTTCTAACAGAATCTTTTCCTTCTGAATTGTAGATACAAATGAATGTGAAAGCAACCCGTGTGTCAATGGGGCCTGTAGGAACAACCTTGGATCTTTCAATTGTGAATGTTCACCTGGCAGCAAGCTCAGCTCAACAGGATTGATCTGTATTGGTAAGATTCATACATGGTGCTAATGTTTCAGTTTCTTTGCAAAGATACAAGCTGGGACGTAAAGCTCTGCTGTGGATAAAAATAGAACGTGATTGCAGGAAGGTAATAATTAGGAGTTACAGTAGTTGTTTTGTCTTCATTATCAAGATAGGAGTAAAACATGATAGCATAAACTAGGCAGCCTCTTAAATTTTGTTAGATTCTATAAAGTGTTCCTATCATATAAGTGAGATATGCTGTAGGTTATAAGCAGTCCCTTACCACACACGTGTATATTCTTTAGCCTAAGCATGCCTGAGACATCAAAACAATCAAATCCTTGTTGCATATTTCCTTATAAACAACCCTTGTATGGTAAACAAAAATGTGATGGAATTTGGATTCAGTTAACAGGACAAGAATTTGAAGATTTTAAACATACAGAGGAAATTTATTATTTTTTTGTTTCTTTCATCAATTATAAATTCATAGGCTCCAAGAAGGAGAAATGAATTGTTTCTTGTTCTTGGAAATCTCTGGGTAGAATGATTCCAAAACTTCCAAACTAATATCTTTTAGTATGTCTCAAAACACTTAAGGTCAGTTCTTGACAATGGCAATAGGACATATATAACTAGATAGTCTAATCTGTTATTGTAAGGAACGGTTCAGCACATGGAAGGAGAAAAATATCTCAGTCGTTTTTTCCTGCTTCTAGCATCTGTGGTTCTGTTAGACAGGCATTTTCTACAGTCCATAGCATTAGCTAGTATCTACCTTTAAAGTAAACTAAATATATTTTCAAAATAGTTAGGAACACATTTCAGTTTTACACAGTACCCAATAAATTGGCAGTTTTTATGTTTTCCATCCAAAATGACTTTTTGATTTAATATTTTCCAAAAGACAGTAGTATTTTCATTATTATGTCTGATGTTAATCATATTTAACTGGGTGCTAGAGTACCTGTTTGTTACATAAAGAGAAATGACCAAGTCCAAGCTGTCAATGAAAACCTTTTCTTTGGTGATGTTAGCTTGTCATCCCCCAATGATGTACAGCTGGTGAAATTTGAGCCCTGCTCCGCTCTCCGTGTTACGAAATAGACTGCCATCTGCCTGGGGCTTTTTTTCTTTTTCCCTATAGAATCCTGGGAGGCTGGATGGTAGAGGGGGATTGGATTGAGTAAGGCAAAAATATTTGTGCTAAGCCACAATTTCCAACCGAGATGGAGTCATTTTATTATGGAAAGGAAATGAACTCAGCATTAGTCAATAAATGTCTCAGAAAACTACACCTGTGTTCCATTGCGGCATCAAAGACATCTTAGTTTATGCTTCATTGTATAGACTTTTATTATTTTGACACTTTTCTTTTTGGCCCTTAATGAAAAATGACCAGAAACATTTTACTCCCAGGCCATAACACCATCATATTTTTCTTAGCTAAATGTGTTATATAGGGTTGCTATGAGTCGGAATCAACTCAGTGGCAGTGGGGTTTTTTGGTTTTTAATGTGTTATACGTGTTTTCATTCATTATGATCAGATTTGAATATACCAGCCTAGAGCCGCCAGAAGGAAATTTTCCTAACGTTTAAATATTTTAGACATCATTTTATCTGCTTTTTTCATTAAAAAAATAGAATTACAGGTTTTAAAAGGAAATAAATAAAGGAAAAAACAAATAAAAAGGAGATCATGATACATATACATAGGAAAAATGAAGAATGTGTTTTTGTAATAAAATTGTCAATGCTTAGCCTACAACTTTGTCTTTCACAGAGTACCAGTTTCTAAATTTAGAACCAACTAAGAAATCCCTGATTTGATTACAAATTTAAAATTAAGTTAAATCATGTATGAATTCATTGGATACTAAGAACATTCAGAGATTTAGAATCTATTCTGCAAGCCTTCTCAAAATAAATAAATCTTAAACTCGTCTTCCAACTGCTTAAAAAGACTCTTGTATTCTGGTTGGAAAATGATAAATAGAACAATGGATTTGATTAATCTTTCCTACATTAATTATACTGCTCTGGTCTGTTGGCTCTGTGTAATCCAGACCATATTCCTTCATCTTTGACTTGAATCTGTACTCTGTCCTCTAAACACAAGGACATGACTAGGGCAGCAGTGACTCCCCTTCGCCCAGCCCCACGTACTCTGCCACCCCTGTTGTCAAATCCAAGGGGCTGTTCTTGTGCCTCATCTAAGCCTCTTAGCCGTGTTTGTCATGTTCATCACTCTCTTCTTTTCAAGAAATTTTTCTTTTTTGGCCTCCCAGGCACAACTTTCTTCTTGCTCTCCTATTATATTTCTTCCCCCTTTTCTGTTTCCTTTGATAGATCTTCCTTGTTCACCTGCCGTCCAACTTGAAATGTCCCAAGAGTCAGTCTTTGGACCTCTTTTCTGTCTGTCTACGTTCACTCCTTAGGTGGTCTCTACACTGACTCAAATTTCTCCCTCCATCCTCAGCTTCTTCCCTAACTTCGGACTTCTATTTCCAACTGTCTGCTCAGTGTCTTTAACGTCTAACAGATATGGTAAGCTTAACATGTCTAAAACCGAATTCCTGTCTTCCTTCTTGGACATCTGTCTTCTGGAATCATTTTCTTTTTGGCAAATGGCAATTCCATCTTCCAGTTACTATCCCCCAAAACCTTGGAGTCACCCTCAATGTTTTTTTCTCAAACTCCACATTGAATTGATGAGCAAACCCTGTTAATTCTATTTAAAGTTTATCCTTATTTTAACCGTTTCTTACCACCACCACCACAAACCGCAACGCAAACCTTCATTTTGTTTCTTGATTATTATTGTCTCCTCTGTCTTATGTTTTTTCCCCCGTACTTGCCACCCTGTAGTCTATTGTTCACATAGCCGTCAGGTAGTGCTTTTAAACATAAGTTAGAACATGTCATTCCTTGTCTAGAAACCCATGTCTAAAAAAAAAAAACCTTGGCTTCTCAGCTTAGAGTATAAGCTAAAGTCCTTGCCAAGGATCATATTTAACCCACATAGCTGCTGCTACATCTTCATCTCCCACTGCTCTGCCTCCCTCTCACGCCCCTGGAGCCACACTGGCCTACTTGTTGATCATGTATGGCAAGCACGTGCCCATCTAAAGTCCTTTGTACCTGAGCTCTTCGACTGGAATGTCCCATACTTTGTTCCCTTCACATCTGTACTCTGATGTCACATTATAAGTCAGAACTTCCCTGACCACCCTAGATAAAATAAGTCTTTCTCCCCACCACCCTCAAGCCTGTTTACCCTGCATTTTTTTTTTCAGAGCTCTTAACCAACCACTGACTATATCTCTCTCTAGCATGTATGAGTGTGTGTGTCTTTCTGTCTCTCTGTCTGTATATATATTTATAGAGACAGAGAGAGATACAAGAGATAGAGAGATAAAGATAGATTTTGTAACTTTTAAGTGTTGATACAGTACCACCCTAAAAAAGAACCATGACGTTACGGAAGAATGAGGGCTTTGGAATCAGAATGCGTAGATTTGAATCTTGATTCTGACACTACACTACCTGGGTGACCGTGGATAAATTAGTTGGCCTCTGTGTGCCTCAGATTCCTCATCTGCCAGTTGTGCATACTTCAGAGACTTGTTTTGATGAGGAAATTTAATTAATACATGGAAAGTCTTTAGAATTGTGCCTATAAGCAATTACTGTTACAATTTATCTTACTTAAAATGACTATGACCAAGGCAACAAAGCATTAGTCAGGGTCCTTTAAAAGACCATTTAAATACACAGAGGCCTTATGCAAGCATCTGTTTCCCCTGTTTTATGGAATGTAGAGGTTTTAGCCTCTAAATCACCTGTAATTTGAGGCCTGATACAAATGCTGAGGAGCAAACATTTTATATTTGCATACGGTTTTTACCCCAACTGAATCTCCAGATAGAAAAAAGCAAAATGAATGTCAAACTCTTCTCCATACACCTTCCCTGTCACTTTTTATATCCAGTCAAGGACAGAATTGTTTTAACCTCTGTCCCAGTGTAAATATTTGTCACTTAACTGTAGTTCACTTCCTCTTACCTGCTGCTTTCTTCTGTAGGGAAATTATGCCTTCTCCCATGTGGGTGGGCCATTTTCACCGTAGTTCATTTCCTTTGGGTGTGTGGGGTTTGGTTTTGTTTCTCTTGTTGAATTTTTCAGTAACAATTCATCAGCACATACTATTAAATGAGTTTAAATTAAATACCATAGGTGTCTGCTTTTTCTTTGTTGTTGTCCAGGTCTACGTACTACATTTTACTTTTATGGTTTTGTTACAAACACTGTGCTTTTACAAATTTCTAAGTACCAGCAGAAAATCTTGGGCAACAATGACCCCTCCAACGATACTAGTAAATGTAATTGTATTAATTTGCCATATATCATGTTAGATGTATATTCTGCAGTATTTAATTTATGCGCATGCAATATTCAAATGAATAGGCATGTAAATATATTCAATGGGTATGCTATTGAAAGTTATAAAAATAATCTTTTTTTTAATGCTACCATAAATGTATGTGATATATACAGCTAAATTATATTTTCTGTAGAGGTAAGAGTTCCCAACCTTCCTTATTCCTTTTCAGACAGCCTGAAAGGGACGTGTTGGCTCAACATCCAGGACAACCGCTGTGAAGTGAATATTAATGGGGCCACTCTGAAGTCAGAATGCTGTGCCACCCTCGGGGCTGCCTGGGGGAGCCCCTGTGAGCGCTGCGAGCTAGGTAGGAACCTGTCCAAGGGCTTCTGGGCTCCTCCTTTGGAAAGCTTCTCCCTCAACTAAGGAACCTTGTTCACCACGTTTCCATAGTGAGGGAGACCATAAGATCATTTACCTTCCCTAAAATGTCTGTTCTGGCAAAATGTATTCAATTCTCGAACCTTGTATTTGGCTTGTTCTTTTACTGTAAGCAGACCTTCTGAATATTTTAGACAAGGAGGGGAATCAGCTAGAATCTAGCTGCTAGATAACTCGGAATCCTCCAGTGTCCTTCTCTGGATGTGTTCCAGCAGGACATGATATGATGCCTCTCTTTCCTTTAAATCTTTTGTTTACTTGTAATTCAGTTAATGTGAGAGCAGAAAAGGAATTTTAGAAAAAATTATGAAAATCTCAGTATGGATCAACACTAGCGGAGTTAACCACAGGATGTCATATGCTGTGCTGAATGTAAGCAAGAACAGCTGGAGCCCTTGGCCTCCAAAACCCCAGCTTTTTATTTTTATTTAGTTATATTTAGATTCCATTATACTGTGTCTCAAGGACCCCTGGTGATGCAAGTGGTTAAGTGCTCGGCTGCTAACTGAAAGGTTGACAGTTCGAACCCACCAGCCACTTCATGGAAGAAAAATGTATCAGTCTGTTTCCATAAAGATTTACAGCCTTGGAAACCCTATGGGGCAGTTCTACTCTGTCCTATAGGGTCGCTACGAGTCAGAATCGACTTAACGGCAGTGGGTTTGGTTTTGGTTTTGGTTTTCTACTCTGTTTCGAGCTTATTTGAGACAGGTGCATTTTCTTTTATAATGAAGTAAACATGTGTCCTGTTGTTCTTACAGATACAGCTTGCCCAAGAGGGTTTGCCAGAATTAAAGGTGTTAGTTGTGAAGGTGAGTGTATTCTTGGATAATATTGTAAATCTGTAAATCAGTGTGTAAAACTCACATTCACTCATGCTCAGACCTCGGAGATATTTATAATTTTAAAAATCCTTGAAACTGCAGTAAAGGTACTCAATGTAATCAACAAATGTTTAAAAAAATATTCTTAGGAAACAGTTGAGATTTTCCCATTTCTCCTCTTTATGCAATTGAGTATGTTTTCAAGAGGACATCACTAGCCCTTAAGGCTCAGAACAGCTGGCCAAGTAGCATGCCTGAGCTATGTTTTACAGAGAGGTAAGGCTGTGGTAATTTTCACAGCTGGTGTCTAAGAAACTTGGTGGCTAGGTTGTGCAATATTTCTGTTTGACTCAAGTGATAATCAACATTGTATTGCAGATTGAATATGCAACAAAGAAAGTAGGATTACACCTGGTTTTTCTACTTGTAACATCTTTATCCCTCTGATTACTCCTTTCCCTGCAGACGTTAATGAATGTGAGGTGTTTCCTGGCGTTTGTCCAAATGGACGCTGTGTCAATAGCAAAGGATCTTTTCATTGTGAATGCCCTGAAGGCCTTACATTGGATGGAACTGGCCGTGTGTGTTTGGGTAAGATCCACACCTCCATGTATTTCACTCATTGTATGCGTGAAACTAGCCAACAATTTTCTTGTCCTTTGGGCAATGACCAGTCCAAAATCATTGGGTCTGTAGGTGGAATTTTTACTTTTAAATGAGATTATTTTGGGGGGATCACTAAAGGATGTTTTAAAAGTAAATGTATTTAGATGAAGTGATTTCTCTTTAGTATAGAAAGTTGATATTATTCAAGAATTTACCTCAAATTTTTTTAAATTTCTTTAATCAGAACATAGAAGAAAAATAGGGGACTGGTATTTTAAAAGTTAACATTCACTAGCCCATTGCAGCTGCACTCTTAGACAAGACAGTGGGGAGAGTCACAGACAAGCATTCACCAATCCTGGTCCTCTACCGTCATTAAAGTTTAAGTTTTCTTAATGCTTTATTTTTTGAAGATGTGAAATGAAGAAACTCTAACAACATTATATTATAGGAATGGTGAGTTAGCTTTGTTCTTTACCGGTGTCATATTTGACTGAACTTGAATTACATGATTGAAACAGAAACTGTTATTAACTCTATATTGTACCTAAACAGCATTTTTTTCATTTACTCAAGAGATTTCTTTTCCTGATGCTATTGAACAGTAAATGTTTAATTTGTAAAATAACTTTATATAGCTTTGTATTTTAAATTTAAGCTCTTAGATAAAACAAGAGCAATAGTTGATACTCAAAGATCCTTTAAGCATTTAAATATATTTCTTAAATATGTTTTTAGTGATTTTTAAAATTAGGAGTAGGAAGAAAAAGATGCAACAGTATACAATTTAGTTGTTAACCACTAACACAGATTTCATAAGTGAATTTTTTATAGCATATTTAAATTGGATAGAAAGTATGATGACTATATAACCATATGGAATTATTTAGAAAGTATATATTTAAAGTCCGATAATATAGAAAAATTATTTTCAGTTTAAATATTTTAAAAATTATTTTAAATCATTGACAAAAATTCAGAAAAATAAGGTATCTTTTGAAGAAGACCAAATAGTATCAATATGGTCAAATGACTAATGAAATCAAGTTGCCTTCAGAAACCAAAGGATATCATATAGGAGGGTGTATCCTTACTATAAATTATCACTCAGCGATTCTATAACATCACTTCAAAATCAAACCTTTTGCAATATTCTAAAAGGATATATTGGATTTTTCGTCCTTGTGCTTTGGTTAAATGTTTCTGACACTACTTGAATTAGGCTACCTAATTCATTCTGGCTGGGGATGCCAGAAAGTTTTGAGAAGAGATCGGCATATGAAAATGTAAAACACTCTGAGAACCAAAGTAGTGGTAAGCTGCTGTGATAGAACTCGATCTAAATCAGAGGTCCCAAACTCAAATGCTTGCAGGGGCCAGGCAGGTAACATAAATGAGTGAAGTGGTAATAGGGAGCACTGGGGAATGCAGCAAACTGTAGCTCATATATACCATCCCAAGATGTCCAACTTCATATTTTAGTTTCTGTGCAAACCAATCAGAACTTTCACAGGCCTTACATGGCTAGTGTGCTGACAGTGTTCTGATTACTGGTGTAAATATTGCTATGAATCTCACAACATTACTCTTCCATGCTTAGTTCAGATGCTTTTATTATTATTATTATTCAATTAATCACAGAATTGCTTCTTAAGAAAAATACATTAATAACCTCAGAAACAGTGTAACTCAGGCTAAAGTTCTCAGGGTACCTGTACTTAAATCAAACGTTCTCACTTTGTTAAGATCATTGCTGGTGACAGTGTTGTGCAGGGTTGGCTGTAATTGAGACTAGCCCCAGAGCGCCTTGTGGGAATGAGACTCATTGGATGGTTGTCACACCTCACAATGGCAGGGAATGTAGCTATTTGGTTAGTGTTAATGCGGAATCACCTACTGTGAATACTGATACCCAGTCTACCAAGTCAGTATGAAAATTTACCACAGTTACTGTTTCTTTAAAAATAAAACAAGTTGCCATCATCAAGTTGACTCTGACTCATGGCGACCCCAGGTGTGTCAGAGTGGAACTGTGCTCCATAGGGTTTTCAATGACTGATTTTTTGGAAGTAGATCACCAGGCCTTTCTTCCAAGGCACTTTCAGATGCACTTGCACCTCCAGCCTTTCAGTTAGCAACCAAGTGCATTAACTGTTTGCACTACCCAGAGACGACTCCTTTAAAACAGGACTTTTTAATTATGTTACTTGGAAATATTAGTAACTCTAGGCTTAAGCATAGGGAAGGGTTTGAAGTCTTGAAATGTTCTTATCAAATAAAACATTTATTATTTGATTAAGGAATACCTTTTTGAACTCATTATCCATATTTGTAATTAAATAGCCAAGTGTTTGTAACTATAACTCTGTTGGCTAACAGGTGAATCATGTTATTTATTTACCATACTGTTTTACCCTATGTTGTGATTGTTGATTCATCTTCTCAGGCCCTGGCTAGCATGGTTATGCATTGAAACTTTGGTATGTTTCACAGAGAAGGGGAATTGTGACATTTAAACAAATAAATTGTCCCTTGAAGAGAGCAAATTTAAATAATCCAGGGCAAAAGCCATGATGGAAAAGGTAAATTTGGCAGGGGGAGGAGAGGAAACAACTTTAAATGGAATATTAACAATTTTTTTTATTTTGCAAAGTAATTGCAATAGTTGTAACAAATCAGCAAAAAGTCTACAATTGTTTATAACTCGGATCTGACAGAACTGACTGCCTACAAGTCACTTTAAGCAATTCTGTGAAAAATGAAGATCTTTCACTAAAATTATTTTACTAGTTCTGAAATCGGCAATCCAAACAATAGATCACATGCAAAGGAGTCATATCATGAGGGAAACTTTTCTTCCTGAAGGTTTCTTGTGAGAAGTAATACTGAAGGGGACACATCTTGACCAAGGTAAATGAAGACACTAAGAAGTATGCAAGAATAAGGGATAATTTCAGTAAATTCTATAACATATACGATTTTACAACAACGGTAATAACAAGCAAAAAAATATGAGTGCAGTTACATAGGTAGGTAAGTATGCATGTATGTGTATAGGAAGGCATATGAGTACATGCATGGGCATGTATAGGTGTATCTGTAGGCATATGTATATACATGCTTGTGTGTGCTGCATGTATATTCATATATATAATAAACCACATGGGGGCACAGTTATGGAGATTTCTTAGATATACCTAAATACCTTACAGTATTGCTTTGCTAGGTTAAAAGGCTTAGGACCATAGTCTTGTGGGACAACTCAATCAATTGGCATAACATAGTTCATAAAGATAGTGTTCTACATCCTAGTTTGGTGAGTATGTCTAGGATCTTAAAAGCTTGCGAGCAGCCATCTGAGATATAACTATTGGTCTCTACTTGTATAGAGCAAAAGAGAATGAAGGAAACCAAAGACTCGAAGAAGAAACTAGTCTGCAGAGCTAATAGCCCACACAAACCACAGCCTCTGCTAGCCTGAGACCAGAAGAACTAGATGGTGCCTGGTCACTACCGACCATTCTGACCAGGGACACAATAGAAGGTCCCAGATAGAATGGGAGCAAAATGTAGAACAAAATTTAAACTCCAAAAAAAGTCCAGACTTAGTGGACCAGTAGAGACTGGACGAACCCCGAGACTGGACGAACCCCCTAAGACTGTCACCCTAAGATTCTCTATGAATTTGGAACTGGAGCCACTCCAGAGGTCACCTTTCAGCGAAATAGTAGATTTGCTTATAAAATAAACAGTATCACCGGTGAGTAATGTGCTCCCTTAAACAATCATCTGTTTGAGACCAAATGGTCAACATTTACCCAAAAGCAAAGATGAGAAGGCAAGGAGGGGACGGGAAGCTAGATCAGTGGAAACAAAAGAAACAGAATAGAAATAATGAGAATGCTGTAACATTGTAAAAATTGTAACCAGTGTCACAGAGCAATTTGTATAAAGGTTATTAAATGGGAACCTAGTTTGCTGTGTAAACTTTCACCTAAAATACAGTAAAATATTTTTAAAAAAAAATACTGAAGGGAAACCAACCTTAGCTCTCCTGAGATAACTATCATAATCGAGTTATTCCACTAGGTCAGGGACCACGTCTCTTGCCCACTAGTGTATCTCCAGGGCCTGGCATCATGCCTGGCACTGAGTAGGTACTCGATATATATGTCTGCTGAATGAATGTTTCACTTAATGTCAAACTGTGATTTCACTCTTGGTGTAGATGTCCGCATGGAGCAGTGTTACCTGAGGTGGGATGAAGATGAATGTGTCCATCCTGTGCCGGGAAAGTTCCGCATGGACGCCTGCTGCTGTGCAGTCGGGGCGGCTTGGGGCACAGAGTGTGAGGAATGCCCCAAGCCTGGCACCAAGGAGTATGAGACCCTGTGTCCCCGGGGGCCTGGCTTTGCCAACAGAGGGGATGTTCTTACTGGGCGGCCATTTTATAAAGGTGAGGGACAGCAGGTCCTTGCTTTCTCTGCACTAAACAGGTCTCCTTCCTACCACATTCTCTGAGAATATTTCAAGGTTTTACTTTGTAATTTCCCACTTTATTTTTTTTTTTATTAAACATGATTTGTCGCCAACTGTATGGCCCAAGAGTATAAGTCATCTGTATAAGGTGGAATCCAAGTAAAGACATTAGAACAAACTGCTAATCTGGCTCTTCTTACATCCTTTTATTCTACTTCTGCTTCCCTTACAACAACTGGAATAGATGCAGCCCTGATTTAGTGAGAAGTCCTCTATTCCCAGTAAACTTTACAAAATGAATTGTCCAAAATAAAGGGATCAGAACTCTTCTTGCAGAATATAGAACTTTTGTCACAAATGAAACCTTTTGTGTGATCATTGAAAAATTTGGTATTCCTCATTTGTACTCGGGTACCTATTTTCCATCATCATAGATTTTTAATTTAAAGTGATGGACCTACTCTTCTGTATCAGCCAGCTCTACATTTTGGCTTTATTCACTTTTAGATATCAATGAATGCAAAGCATTCCCTGGGATGTGTACTCACGGAAAGTGCAGAAATACAATTGGAAGTTTCAAGTGCCGTTGCAATAGTGGCTTCGCTCTGGACATGGAGGAAAGAAATTGCACAGGTAAGATTGCTCTTCTGTTTTATTGGTAAACTCCAGCCCTCTTTCTTTTGCTCTGTTTGAAAGTTTGCTATCAAAAGCCCATTTTGTCACTGAGAACATGTACATTTTTCTTCTTTTTTCGCCCTGTATTTAACCAGTTCTTCAAATAAACTTCTCATGAGAGAGATGCCAAACAGCGTGAAGGTGCTATTCTTTATGTACAGGAGTATCATATAAGTATGATTTTCAAAACATATAAGTATTAACAAACATAACCATTAAATCACTAAAAATTGTATAAACTTATATAGAATACTAGTAAAAATCTTAACATTTTCTTGTAGAGAAATTATAACTTATTTTCCTCATCTGTGAGCAGAACACTTAACAATTATGCTTCAGTCACCTTCCAAATCCAGATCCATGCCCATTCCCTTTACTTAAAAAAAAAAAAGAAATTCCAAACTTTTCTATTAAATAATATAACAAATTATTACAAATACTTCCAATATATCTCCAAGATCTTATTTTCAGAACTCGTTTCTTATTCTCTTAGGCATTTTCCATTTTCTGCCTCGCTCACACCTGTTCAACTTCCCCCTGACCTCCGTTGGAATGCCTCTCTTGACTGCTTTCTAATCCCGTGCAATGCCACGCGTTCACCTGTTCCATGCTGTGCCACTGTGATCACTCGTGTACCTATCCAGCCTACACTATCCCAGAAGTATTTTAAAGCTGTCCATCTGATCTTCTGAAGTTCCCCATCTCCTAATCCCCTCACCATTGCTTTCTCTGCTTCTGGGCTGAACTTTGCTGGAGAGAGTCAGAGGAGCTGACTAGATTCCTGCATTCAGCTTCAGCCAAGCCCTCACAGCTGCTTAGCCACGCCCTTATTCATCTCTTCTCCACTACTTACTGCATTCCTCTCCGCACTGCTTCAAAACCTCTCCCCCTGACCTGCACGCCCATTCATATCCTTCTTTCTTCCCTTTCTTCTTTATTGAGATCAAAATTCCCAAACCTGATTGTGCCCTTCTCGCACACCCTCCTTGGTGATAGAGTTTCCTTTTCCTCACGCATTCTCTTTTCCCCTCTGGTTTCAGAGAATGAGAGATGACATGTGTCCTCTGCTTTCACGCTCCTTTGCTCCTACTTTTCCAGATCTCTCAATAGGGCTGACCTGTCTTTCTCTAGCATTTCTTTTTCTCACTGATTTCTTTCCTAGACTCAGGAACAAGTTCAAAGCATTTCCTCTACCCTTGTTTGCCCTTAAGCTGCCATCTTGCTTAACTACTTTTACCTCTTAAAGTTAAAAAATCTTTTTCTAAGTGCATATGCTTCTTGACTCTGCTGAGATTTTCTTCTCTTTGTTTCCCTGGTGCTTCCCTGTCTTGGTTGTTCTTCTAGGCCTATGAATGTTTCTTCTCTAACCTTTACAGATCCTCTTGCCTTTTCTATCTCTTGGGTGATTGCTGAAGTTGTCTGCTCTCTTGACATTCTGGCCCTTGGAGTTTCATCTAGCCTCATGGCTTCAGGGATGGTCTCCGTTGAGCTGACTCCCAGATGCTATCGCTCACTCTGCTCTTACCCGAGTTTCACTCCCACGTTCCTAACTTCCATCTGGACAGTTTCTCTTTAGTGTCCCTTTGCCCCACCCACCCTTATTTCCTCCCCCTAGGGACTTCCCTGTATGCATTAATAGTATAGTTTCTCTCAAGATTGAAGCCTCACAATTTTGGCATCTGCCTTTCCTGGTGAACAAGTGAAAAGTTATGGAAATTCTTACATCGAAATGACTATTTCAGGGACTTAGGATATTTATTCTAGACTATTGCTGACATAGGTTGGGCTTCTCAGGACACAGATTCTGAGGCAGGAGAGATTAGCGTGCAGGAAATTATTAGAGAGTGTCCCTGGGATCAACAACTGCGGAAGGGAAGAAAGCAAAAGTAGGAAGAGGGAGAAGCTGGACTGTGATGTACTCCCAGCAAAATCTTCAGCCGAGTCCACACGGAGCACTAGAGCTGGGACAGCGCTTCAGAGTTGTTTTGAGTTGAGGCAAGGGAGCAAGGCCTTTATATACATACCGACTTGGTCAGTCTTTGGATATAGCTGCCCAGGGAAAAGGTGTGACTATGAGGAAATGACCCTCTTTAGCTGAGCCAATCCCTGAAGATAGTTTGTATCTGAGGGCTTTCTTCCAGCAACAGTTCCAACAGCTGGGGAATAAGTCTTCATTCCTGAAGGGAGATATGGGCAACATATTCCATGCCGTGCCACTGTGTAGTAGATACCACAGAATCTACTATACTGCAGACTCCTCAGAGTTCTTCCAGTCTGTTAATTTTCCACAGTCAAATCCTTCATTTTTACAACCACCCGGTTAATCATATTAAAGCAGGGCTTAGATTGTGTCACCTTACACAAAACAACTTCCATTGACTCCATGTATATAACAAAGTCTAAACAATCCTGGACCTAGATAAAGAAACTCTGAGTTCTTCCACTTCTGGGTTCTCCTTTCATTTTTGGCATGAAATGAGCCAAGTGCCTTAATGGCTCTGACAGTCGCCACTGTACAAGAGGTGTAATTGTTGACAGCACTGCAGTGTCTTGGTTGTAATGTGAAAGTACAGCAGAAAACTGTTGTCTACCATTCTTCACAGCATTTAAGTCCAATGTTCTGCTCCCTGTGTTTAGCACTCTCCGTAATTGTACCTCATACTATCTCTGAACCGAAAACCAAACCCACTACCATCGAGTCAATTCTGACCGATAGCGACCCTGTAGGACAGAGTAGAACTGCCCTGTAGAGTTTCCGAAGAGCAGCTGGTGGATTCAAATGGCCGACCTTTTGCTTAGCAGCCAAGCTGTTAACCACTGCACCACCAGGGCTCCCATCCTACCTCTGCTTACACTAATTATCAACATTTACATTCCAGCCACTGTAACATCTTACTGTTTCCAGAAGTGTATTATTTTTTTCTTAATGCAGTTTGTCTCTTCCTCCTCTGTTTATTCCCCATCTTTAAAGTTAGAATTTCTATATATCCTTCAAGGCCCAGTTCAAAATCCACTTCCTTCAAAAACCTATTCTAATCACAGAATAGTTAAAATATGTATATATATATATGGCACACTTAGTGTATATATATATATACACTTTCTAAGAAACAGAACTTGACACACATTGATTCACTTAATCCTATGAGGTGGGTTCTACTATAATCCCCATTTTATACAGAAGGAGACTGAGGCATACAGAAGTTAAATGAGTTGCCTGAGGTCCTACAGAAGTGGCTTTTTACCCAGGCCATCTGGTTCCAGAGTACATACACTTTACATTGTGCAACTTCCACAGCATCACATCAGCCAAAACTTGTCCCTGCTTCGCCACAGGACTCATTCCGTGTTCTTCCCATGGCTCTTACTGCCCAGTTCCCAGATCTGATAGACAAAAAGTAAGAGAATTAATATGCATATTATTAGCTACTTAATTGAATCATTGACTCTTTTTTTAAATCAATGACTTTTTAAAAATAATTTTGTTTAAAAGAAATTGTTTGCATTTTTCAGTGTCCCCTGTCACTGGGGACATAAACAGGGAAGCCCGAAAGCAGGGATTGAGACCCCAAGAGAACACCCACAGGTCATCCACTGACTGAATCCTATGATGGCAAAACTTCAAAATTGAAATTCATCAAAATAATGAAGAGAAGCCGGTGGAAGCATTGTTTTCCCCACTGTGACAAAATTTCTTTTTAATGGGTCATGTTTTCTTTATCCTTAGTCATATCTTGTAAACTTGACTTCTCTATTAGAAAATACCTGTAGATCTTAGTTGTAGGCCTGGGAGATTTCTCAGACAACCCTGCTTTTGAAAATATAAACCCCGCATTTGAAAATTATTATTCACTTAGCATATAAAAAATGACAAACACATCATTTTCCTTTATGATTTTTTTATAAAATCACTAGGGTCTTCACATCTGAGTGTGACACACACAAAGACTAGGATGTACTCCATGACCCTGGCCAGATGTGTGTTCTCTGGTTGGAGGCTAGTTTATTGCATCTCCCTCTGAGGCTGGCTGTCTTTGGCCGGCCGGTCACACCCGCTCAGAGGCAGTGGCCTGGTCTTCGTATGCTTATACCGGTGCTGGGTGTGGGCTAGTGTAGCAGAACTGGCATGTCCTCTTTGCCATTCATGGGGCTTCATTCTCATTTGCCACCTTCCTCATTTGTCTCATATTGCAGTTGCTTGGTTCATCCTTCCATTGCTATTTCTAAACCACAAAGAGAAATCCATAGTTCCAGAATTCTTAAGGGTAAAAAACTACTACCTGCCTGTTGGCCGTGACAGTTTTGACAGTTGGGGAAAGGAATGCACCAAAGGCCTTGTCCCCCTCGGTCTGATCCACTAAAAACATACCTTCATTCTGTTAGCTACTGATTTCTCTAACATTTCAAATGTGCTACACCTTCACTTGAGGGCAAAATCCCTCCCCCTGGCCTTTAACTGCCTTCTCAATTCATTCCGTTCATGTGTTATTTTTTTAAACTGTGTGAATTAGACATCGACGAGTGCAGGATTTCTCCTGACCTCTGTGGAAGTGGAATCTGTGTCAATACTCCAGGCAGCTTTGAGTGTGAGTGCTTCGAAGGCTATGAGAGTGGGTTCATGATGATGAAGAACTGCATGGGTAAGTGTGGTTAGCTCTTCCTCTCCAGTCTTGAAACCAGACGAGCACAGACTCATTATCTCGAACTTTGCTTGTCTTTGGAGCTGTTAACAACATGCTTTCAAGGAGCTGTGGTGAAAGAGAGAACAGATTAAAATGTCAGACAGGAAATCTGTTCCCGGATAGCTCTTGGGAAGCCCCAGTCTCTTGGCGCCTTAATGGCAGTGAGGTATTGAGACTGGATTCTGTTTATTCATAGAATCTAAAATGAAAACACAGACTGATTACTCAGGAGAGATTCAGTTAAAATGTGGTGACCCCAAAATTTATATTGAGTCATGATAATCTCATGCTATTTCCTTTATATGTCTATTATTACACTCTTCGGTTATCAACAACCTTTTAGCCCACAGTTTCATTTTCAGTGAAATAAAGGACTTACCTCAAAGAATTTAGCAGGCTGTCATACTAAGTAGGCTCTCATTTAAGATTTTTCTTTCATTTTGATTAGAAAAATAGACACCAGAAAAACTGACAGCAATATATGGTATCTTGCATGTGGGATGATATAAAGCACCGTTGTTTCTTTTTCTTATGTGCCTACTCATTCTTACAAGTAAATTTCTTGATAGCTTACTGTGTGTAAGAGTAGAAGCTTTGCCATGTATCTACTGGTAGTGGAAAAAGTGAGGAGAGTGTTATCTCCTATTAAACACACGCCTCAGATAACATTCTTTCTCCCATGCTATATGTGTGAATTTTTCTCACCTCAGAGTTCTTTAATGGATCTCACGTTTTTACCTTTCAGACATTGACGAATGTGAACGTAACCCTCTCCTTTGTAGGGGTGGCACCTGTGTGAACACTGAGGGCAGTTTTCAGTGTGACTGCCCCCTGGGACACGAGCTGTCATCATCACGTGAGGACTGTGTGGGTGAGTTTGTCTCCTCAGCACATAAACTCATCAGGCACCACTGGTAAAGACCGGAAGTAGATTTTAATAAACCTCTGTTGTGTTTGGCATGTAAAATCTAGTGATTAAAAGTTGGAGATTTAGGTTCCCTGCATTCAGTTTCAGGCTGTCTTTAGAGAACGGCACACTTAGTGACACACTCGAATGAGCTGGCATTGTGGTTACCTTCTTCTTTTCATTACGAGCACAGTCGAGTGGTCCCTGTGTAAGGGGCCTTGTGTAAGGCTGTGCAGTTCCACACCCTCCAGGTAGGATGGAAGGAGAAAGCTGCTCCCGTTCAGAAGGGCTGCAGCCTGATTGCTCACCTGTGCATAGTCTGTGGCTTCTCTGCCCAACATCCCCATTCCCTCAGGCTGAGTCTACTCTGCATATCTGTGTCTGTCCTGATGGGATGTACTCGCTTGTGTGTGAGCACGTGTGTGCTCCCTTAACCCCCACGTTTCACAGGAGCCCCATGGTCTCTTCACTGCTGTGAGCTCAGCAGGGATGGCAGAGGGAGATACAAGAAGACTAATGGCCCAGTCTTTGAGCAGTCCATCCTGTTGCTTTTATAAATATATGAAGACCTCTGTGTTCTAGTATAATGGCTTTAAAACTTTGATTTAGTCTAGAAACAGTTTCTTCACAGGAAATAGTTCTTGAAAGTATAAGCAAATAAAACAGTTCAAAATAGAGCAGATCATGCAGCCCATTTAAAAAAAAATGGAGAACACCTACTCACTACGCATGTATTTATTTATAAGCTATATAAATATATATATTGTTATGCTAACGTGAGGTGAACAAAACAGGTATTTTAAAAGGATGAATTAAAACGTTTTAAATATTTTTATTTCATTTTAATAGTGGTAGAAAACAGTTTTTCTCACTAATAATTACAGAATATTTATTCATGGTTGAAATATTGTAACAGTGTTTCAGACTTCTAACTTCCACTTCTAACTTCAGTTTGTTGTTACTTTAGTTTTCATAGATCCTATATTTGAAAAAAGGTACTTCTCAAAGGCACAAGGCACAATATAATATATTTATGTACAACATAAAGTATAAGATTGTGGGTATAAATTCATATTTCACACAGTTGTCTTGGTTAATTTTGAACGATATTAGATTGACATCGTTTTTACCTTGTATTATGTCTGCTAAGTATCTTGCACAAGGAGAAGTATCACTCTGCCATTTTCTTACTGTCCCCTTGGAATTGCATTATTGCTACTAGTTTTTATTCTGTAGTTCTTCACAGGGGATTTTTAAGACACCTGCCCATTTTATAAGAGTTAATTTATTTTAAAATAAATAATATAATCTGGAGATCTACCTGTACAGGCATATTAAACATAACACTATAAAAACAAGTAAGAGCCCCACTATTAACCCTTCCATTTTTGTGGAACCAGCAGTCTTCCCTCAGGATATTTCAAGTTATGTAGGTAACACTTGACCATTGAATAAAGACCAGGTGAGCATGTCGGTGTAAATACATGTATTGAATCTTAGTAAGGTTTATTTCTGGCATGTTCTATATCTGCACTGTCTAATGTGGTAGTCACTAGCCACGTGTGGCTATTTGACTTAAATTTAATTAAAATGAAATAAAATTTAAAATTCAGTGTCTGTCTTGCCAGCCACATTTTTCAAGTGTTCAGTAGTACATGTGGCTACATATTGAACAGCATAGATATAGAATAGTTCCGTCATTGTAGAAACTTCTACTGGGAAGTGTTGTTCTGGATAGAAATAAATAGAAACAGAAATCCAGATTCCAGTGTTTGTTTCCACCCCCACAGGACATTATCCTGCTTCCCCTGAAGTGCACACTAGAGACCACTGCTCCAGCACAGCATATGTACTTGATCATTTTAGTGATGGGATGATTACATAAAACATCACTTCTGTTTATCTTTTGTAGATGTTAATGAATGCTCCCTGAGCAACAATCTCTGTAGAAATGGAAAATGTGTGAACATGATTGGGACCTATCAGTGCTCTTGTAACCCTGGATACCAGGCCACACCTGACCGCCAGGGCTGTACAGGTAAGTGTGGACTGAGCAGGTCAGAGATGTGTCTGTCTCAAATCAGACTAGGGAACTTTTGACACTAAATATATAATAAAGTTGATCAGAGTCTTTTGCCCTGAAAGTGAATCTAAGAATGGGGGCAGATCTCTAAGATGCCTTGGTTTGATGGTTTTACAGAGGAGTCACTAGTCTTTTCTTATGATAGAAAATTTTCTAAAATCCGTAGTTTTCACATTTCCGAGTTCTTCAGTCTTGGAGCCCTGTTGACTTAGTGGTTAAGGGTTTGGCTACTAAACAAAAAGGTCAGTAGTTCGAATCAACCAGTCACTCCTTGGAAACCCTATGGGGCAGTTCTATTATCTTAGGGTACTGGAATTAGATGTCAAATGGAATGCTGTCTAAATGGAAGTATAAAGAACTAAGACTAATGGTATAGTGATACATCAACACAAATGTTGGGGAAAAATCCAAAGCCATTTAAGCAGTGTGTTTAAAAATAAGGGAAAAAAAACTCCTTACTGCCTTTTTTCCTAAGGAAGTAAACCTTAGCAAGTAATCAAGTAATGAGGCTGCAATTTTCTTTTCACAGATATTGATGAATGTATGATAATGAACGGAGGCTGTGACACCCAGTGCACTAATTCAGAAGGAAGCTATGAATGTAGTTGCAGTGAAGGTTATGCCCTAATGCCAGATGGGAGATCGTGTGCAGGTACCAAGAGAAAAATACACGTAGTTTGTACATTTAATTAATTTTATTTTCCAAATCTATCTCTAGATAGCCCTTTCATGACCAGTGGGACATACATGTCCCACCTACGTTTTCCACCTCTCGGGTTTATTGGGAAGCTGCTTTCCCACTAATAGTACATGCAGCCATCAGGAGGGGACCTGTATAACTGTTTGAAGTGAAAGAAATGGGCATGTGCCGCAAATTGCTGTTTTTACAGGGTATTGTATAACGTAGTGTATCCCCTAGGGGCATATGTGTCCCATCAAACCTACCTGTGAGTCCACAGGGACGTGTGTCCCACCAATTCTACTCCCCTACAGTCCAGAGGGATATACGCATCCACCCTAAAGTCCAGAGGGACATATGTGTCCAACCAGTCCTACTCACAGCCCTCAATGATTCAGCCTCCATTCCATTAATGAAACAAAACTGACAAAAATGTTTTTAAAAAATTCAGTCTTAAAAGGGATATTGTTGAGTGGAACTGGACAGAAAAATATTTGATGTTAATGAAAGTCGACTTTGTTTTCATTTGATGTTATTTTGTATCATCAGATATTGATGAATGTGAAAATAACCCTGACATCTGTGATGGTGGCCAGTGCACCAACATTCCTGGAGAATATCGCTGTCTCTGTTATGATGGCTTCATGGCTTCAATGGACATGAAAACATGCATTGGTGTGTATCATGAGAACGGGATAAATATTTACACAAACACATGCATGCACATACACACACACACACACATATAAAAACATGAGAATAAGGTTTTTGGTGTCATTACTTTAAAAATTCAGATCATTGTATCTGAAGCTATAAAAGCTAGAAAGGAAGGACTATTTGGGGAAAAAAAATCTGTAAAGATGGGTAGCGTATTGTCTGCACTATTAGGTCTTGGAAAACGATTATATTTTTAAGTTTTATCTGTATATTTCAGTATTATGCTATTCAGTTTAAAAGATAGCTTCTAAATTACAAATTAACCAAGAAATTGGAAATGAATTTTCTAGATGTTAATGAATGTGACTTAAATTCAAACATCTGCATGTTTGGGGAATGTGAGAACACCAAGGGATCCTTCATCTGCCACTGTCAGCTGGGCTATTCGGTGAAGAAGGGGACCACGGGATGCACAGGTAGGTTTAAAGCTTGTATCCACTGTGCTTCATCTTACATTTCAGAGACCAACCTTCAACTTGATTTGTTCCTTGCTCTGTGAGACCAGTTACCCACAACCAGGCTGTGACTGACTGTGTGCGTGATGAGTAACACCCATAGCGTGTGTGACACATTTGGCTCATGTCTGTGGTAGCACATCGTCTCTGCCACCCCCACTGCTGAGCTGGATGTGGGTGCCAACAGATTGAGTGTGTGGTTTGTGTGGAGTCTGGCTCCCATGGTTCGAATGTGCTTCTGGTGGCTCTTTAAGCAATATACACTTTCTAAGTATGGCTGCTGCCCAAATAAGAGACACATAATGGAGGAGCATCAAGAGAACTGGAGGGATCACAGGTTTTTGCTTTTGCAGTTCTTCAAAACGAGTGAAAGTTAATCTGCAGTTCTGTTTAGGACCCTTTTCTTCCTTCCTTTCCCCCATATTTTCCTCTCTCTTTTTCTCTTCCCTCCCACTCCCCTCTCCAGTTGCTTTTGACCTCTTTTCTGCCCCAATTGTTTCTGTCTTTTCTCTCTCTTCACTTTTTCTTTCTCATCCCATTCATTTTAGCTCTTGTTCCCCTCTCCACTAAATAGTTTTTAGTCTTTTGCATATCGGTAGGGCTAGGAAATCCCAACGTTTTGGACTAGTTGTTCTTCATTACTGAATTTACGACCCGTGTGTGGCATTTTGCTCAAGGTAGGTGGTGGGTGGCTTAGACTGCAGCCTGGCCCTTCAGCTGACACCTCCAGGAAAGGGCAAGTAAAGAAAGAAGGTGTGCTCTGCAGGTTCCCCATGAGCTGGGTAGATGTGAAACCAGTAGTTCTGTGTGTGCATATGATTTCAACATCTATAGTATATAATCATTGACCTACAGAGAGCAGACTATTCTTTCTATAGAGAGCTTTAGAAAGATTTGGGGAACCAAATCTGGATATTTATACACACAAAGACAAACTCTGGTAAAGCATCTGGTCACTCTCCAGATAGTACTGCCAGTGGACATTTTTTAATATTCTCAAATAAATAAAACAAAAATATCCACCAAAATGATAGATTTTGAAAACACTGTAAAGGTTTGTATTGATACTAAAAATGAGAAAAGATCCTGTAATTTTAAAAGGAGAATTCACTATTAAACCAGTTGCCATGGAGTTGATTCCAACTTATGGTGAGCCCATGTGTGTCAGAGTAGAACTGTGTTCTATAGGTTTTCAGTGGTTGATTTCTCAGAAGTAGATTGCTAGGCCTTTCTTCCTAGGTACCTCTGGGTGAACTCAAACCTCTAAACTTTCATGTAGCAACTGAGTGTGTTAACCATTTGCACAACCAAGGGATTAATGCGCTATTACTTACCCTTTAAAAAAAAATTCAAGCTTGTTCTTATCTTCATGGAAAAAAAAATGTAACAAATATTAATAGGGAAGAATAGCAGAGTCTCCTTTTTGAAACAGGATTTCTCTTGACATCTGTAATCTGATGCCCTCTGCATGGAGTTTTGCCTGGGCAGGGAGAAGGCCTCTGGGGTGGGTAGGGGGTGACACATGTGCCTGCTGGATGGTACCTGCTGGGTGGCATCAGCTGCTGCTTCTCACTCCTTCCACAAAGGGGCTGGCAATTTCCTCCAGGGAAGGCCTTGTTTAATTTGTGTCTTGAACTTCCAAATCTCGTTGGAGCCTACAAAAATTACAAATAGATGTGATGTGATTGTTTTCTTTGTATAATTTTAGGTATTGCTATATGTATATTAAAATTTTACCTATACAAAAACATACTTGGAAGTGGAATTAGTTTGTATTTTATCTTTTTCATATTAACCACGATTTCTTTTTAGACGTGGATGAGTGTGAAATTGGTGCCCACAACTGCGACATGCATGCTTCATGTCTAAATGTCCCAGGAAGCTTCAAATGTAGCTGCAGAGAAGGCTGGGTTGGCAATGGCATCAAATGTATTGGTGAGTTTTCAAACATAAAGATCATTTGCTAAGACAAACTTCTTAAAGGCTCTTCTTCTATATAGTCATTAACACACATTTGAATAGGAACGAACAGTTTGATTTATTTTCTTGTAAATGAAAGGCTGTCTTTCATTGCAGGTTAATTCCTGCCTAAGAGTTTCCCTTAACCTCAGTATAAATGGTCAAATTACAACAATATGCCTTGGCATCTGTTTTTTAATGTGTTGTTCAATAAAAATCATTTGATGTGCAGCCAGTAGTTCAAACAGCTGTATGATGAAAAATGACTAATATACTTTTCCAGTTTCTTCATAGTTACCAGTGAGATTTAAAACCTAATGAAATAAAACGGACGAAGTGAAAAGGTTTTGCCAGATAGCATAAATTTGTAGTAAGTAGTCAATACCAACTTCCTGTTAGAAAATAGAATTATTCTTACAGACAAATCTGAATGTTTTGTTGGACTCAAAGAGGTCTGATCTGAAGAAAAGAGAAGAATGGGAAGGCAGTTGCCATTCTCCAAGTTTTGTAGTTCCTGAGCCAGCATCTAATAAGTCTTTTATAGCTCTGAGGCAGTCACAGTGTGGCCTCAGTGTTTTGCATGCCTGAACAATAAAGCATTTTTCCAACTGGTAAGAACAGTCTAGATCAATTTAAAATAGAAAAGAAAGCCAGTTGAACTGGTCTCCCCATGATAAATCATTAAAAGCTTATAGGTCTGTAGTAAGGATTAAAGAATAACCTCAAGATCTCTTCCCAATAATATAAACTAATGTGAATATATTTTCATATTCATTCAGACGTTTTGTGCTTGTCAGATGTTTATGAGATGACTATAGAATTTAAATTATCATAATTTCCAAATAACTTTGCTAAGTAGCATTCTGTGATGGCTTCATTCCATTCACTAGCGTCCCGCTTGTTGTCCAGCCATCTTTCTATCATTAATTCCACTTTTCAGCCACATCCTCAGTTCCATTGTCCTAGTCTCATTTGTCTATTGCTTTCTCTCATAACTAACTTTCTTTTATTTCTGTCTGCTAACTTCCCTTTTTTGTGCTTTTTGCACCTCTGTCACTCTGGCGAACTATGACAAGATGGCCTGCCTTCAATATAAGGGATTCAACAGTTTTGAGTCACCCCTACTCCAGATGTCATCCATCCACCCCTTTCTATCATCATTCCCCTGCTCTAGTCTGTGTGTGTCTCTCTCTCTCTCTCTCCTGGGCCTTACAAGAGCCTCTTTGGACCTCCTGCAGTCCATCCTGTACGTTGCCATCAGAGCAACCTTTTAAATAATGGACCTGATCTCTTCCCTATCCTCATTTTAGCCCATTGAATTTAGGACAAAATCCAGCCTTCTTTCTATGGTTTACAAGGCCCTACAGCATCCTTCCACTGACCATCTTTCCAGCTTCATTTTCTGTCACCCTCCATCTCATGACACTCCAGCCTCCTTTAATTTCTTTAGTCACACCAAGTTCTTCCCCTTCTCAGTGTTTTTATATGTGCTGTCCCCTTGCAAGAAATTCCCCTTCCTGCTTCTATTCGGCGGGCTAACTTTTGCTCATCTTTTCAGTCTGAATGTAATTAAGGGGCCTTCCTTAATCCTGCAGTTCAAATTTGATGTCCCCTTTATTCTCCCGTTCTACTGTGTAACTTTTCTTCATGGTACATTTTACAGTATTCAATTATATTTATTCCTGAGTTTAACATCTGTCTCTTCCACTAGATTGGGCTCCATGAGGTCAAGAATCATTTCTGAGGTTCTTCGACTATAAAATGAACTTGGAAATTCTATGATAAATTTCCTGCTCTGGAATTCAGGAATATCTTAGAAATCAATCCTTTTTTAGTGATAAAACATGCCTTTAATATGAGTCAGAAAGAAACCTAACACTAGTTTTCTTTTAACCATTACATTTTAGTTGATTGAATATCTCTCAAAATGCTTAAATTCTCATTTTGACCCATTTTGTGATATGAACTCTTTGGATTACGTGTCTGAGAGTTTAGAGAATTAGAACTATAACCCTACAGACAAACTAAAACACATTTCATTCAGCCAGTTTACACTTAAATGAAGACAGATTAAAATCTTTTTGTGTTTAAATGTTCCATTTTCCTTTCTGGGTTGTATTATGTCCTCTTTGCATGCAGATCTGGATGAATGTTCTAACGGGACCCACCAGTGCAGCATAAATGCTCAGTGTGTAAATACCCCAGGCTCCTACCGATGTGCTTGCTCCGACGGGTTCACTGGAGACGGCTTTACCTGCTCAGGTGAGTGCACGTCCCGAGGTGTGTTGTGATGTGATTTTCATGGAACAGTCTAGGTGTTTCTTATTTGAAGAAAGTCGTAGTTAAAGGAAGCTGACATAAATACCTCCATTTTTATACTACACTTACAGGTGAAGATGTGTCTTTATCTTATGTTGAACACAGAAAATGAACAATTTTCCAAAATATTGGAGCAGACCATCTGGATTCAAATCCTGACTATACTGCTTATTTGGCTGCATAACCTTAAGCAAATTACTTAACTTGTCTGACCTTAGACTTCCCTGTTTTAAAATGAGTGTAGAAATAATAATAATAATAAAATACTTTTTTTCCTGTTCTATTTCTTATCACTAAATGAATAACATGTGGAAAAACTATTCCAGCTTTTTAAGACATGATATATCACCTACTCCAGTCACTCTTATTTAATGAATTTATCAAAATCTTAGTAGTTTATCACATGTTACTGAAAGGATTAAATGGACTAATAAAAGTCAAGGGACAGAAAGGGCCACATAAACCAGAGACTTCATCAGCCTGAGACTGGAAGAACTAGATGGTGCCCAGCTACCACCAGTGACTGCCCTGACAGGGAACACAACAGAGAGTCCCTGATGGAGCAGGAGAAAGGTGGGGTGCAG
>NW_004444057.1:7366900-7441464 GCF_000243295.1 Trichechus manatus latirostris | reverse complement strand
TGGGAAGGCAGAGAGGGTTAGGAGCTGGTTGAATGGACATGGGGAATTGGGTGGAAAAGAGGAGTGTGGTGTCACAGTATGGGGAGAGCAATTAGAGTCACATAACAATGTATGTATAAATTTTTGTATGGGAAAAAAAATTTAAAAAAAAAGTCAAGGGCTTAGAAAAATACATATACTAAGAGATAAATAAATCTTAGCTGGTATTCATCTCACATTCCTTGAGGATAAAACGTTCATTATACACATATATATATGAGACTGGGTCATTTTGCTGGATACAAAGTCTGATACTTTTCAGATTATAAGGTAGGTATTTCTCAGTTGATTTTCAGTACACAATTTAAAATAATTAATTAAAAGATAGCAAGACTCTTTAATTTTTTTCTAATTATTGACATAAAAAATACTCCCATCATTTTCAAATGCCTTTTTTATGAAAACATGCTTATTCCATTTTAAAGCGTTAAGTACTTTTAAACTTTGCGTATTACATTTTCCCTAGCATTTTCCTGCACCATCGAGTGTGGGAAAGGCCATGGCATTGGTGTCAGACACGTCTGTAAATCAGATCCGGGCTCTGTCACGTATTAGCTCTGTGTGATGCTGGCAGATCACTTGGCTGCTCTTGGCCTCAAGCTCTTCTTGTAAACCTCATGGGATTGGTAAACTAAACAAAAAAAAAAAAAAATGCATGTCAGGTAAATAAGCATACTACCAGGCAAATATTAGACACTCAGTAAACACTGGTTCCCCCACGTACACTTTTTTCCATTTAAGAGAAATAAACCACCTTTCAGTCTATTAGTAATGCCTGTTTGCTTAATTAAGATCAGAATATCTAATAAGATTGTAATGGCATTAAAGAAACTTTGTCCCTTTCCACATATTAGCACTGATTTACTTAAAATGCTTGTACTAGTGAAAGAATGAGTTGTTTATTCTAATACTATAATGTTTTCAAATGAATTAACATCATTTTAACATTAATTCCAGAATTCTTTGATCCTATCTGAATGATGTTGGTATAATATCGATGTATCAAATTGGCATCCAAGAGAACTAAAACAAAATTTTAAGACACCAATATTCTTCCTACGTATCATATTAGAATTGAATGACAGGTTAATTAGCTCCACTATCAAGTTGTATATACCCTTATTTAGAATATGATCGTGTTTCATGTTAATGAACATAAACTCAAGCCAGTAGAGGTAATTTAGTTGTAGAGCAAGGAAAAAAATGTGTCATTAAATTTGGAACTTTCTTAATAGAGATGTAATTTGCTTCTCCCACAGATGTTGATGAGTGTGCAGAAAACATCAATCTCTGTGAGAACGGACAGTGCCTCAACGTCCCGGGTGCCTATCGCTGCGAGTGTGAGATGGGCTTCACTCCAGCCTCAGACAGCAGATCCTGCCAAGGTGGGTCTCCAGGATTCTAACTCATTTTCACGTTGGATCATCTACAGCAAATGAAACCACAAAAAGGGCTGGAACAGGCTCCACCTGGAAGCAGAATACACAGCACATGCTGCACATATAAAAGTCATTCATTTAAGCACAGATTATTTTGCCAAATGAATAATGATGAAGGTGGCTTTCATCTCTTATGAAGTTTTCCTGGCCAAGAGCCAATAGTTGGAAGTTTTTGGCTCTTTTTTTTCTTTTTAATCCATTTCTTTTTTCTTCTTCTTTTTTCATCACTAAATGAATGACATGTGGTGAAAAGCTATTCAGCTTTTTAAGATATGCTATATGGCCTCCTCCAGTCATTGCTGTTTAATGTGTTTATCAAATCTCAGTAGCTATTTTTGGCATTTACCTTGGTGAAGTGTGCTATCTGTATGTCCAGGACTGGAAGACACCTTCATCTTTAGGCCCCTTTTGCCTAACAGCAGTATCTCCTTCCTCTAACTTACGATGTCATCCACCATCTCCTAGAAAGGTGGCTTTGTGCCTAGAGATATTTTTCCTAGAAATGGAATTTGGATGTTCTGTTAAATTACAGACTCAATTCACCTTTCATAGACTTTAGGCCATCATTGTGTTCACAGGATTTACGTGAAAATATAAATGAAGAAAAGAAAAGTTGAAAATGATTTATATGCTGTTAATCTCTAACAAAACTAGTGATTCATAGAAAAATCTTAACCCTCCCCCCAAAAAAAAAATTCAAACTACTAGGGGAAGATTATAAAATGAAGACAGATTACAGACTCTCCTTCCCACTAGTGTCTAATCAAAGGAGCAGAAATAGTAAATACCACCACACACATGCACACACACACAATTCACCAGTAGCAACCAAACAAACGAAAATTATCCAATCTAGGGTGGCTCAGAGTAGAGCTTAACTCTGCTCTACCACCAGAATGACACAGAAGAAAGAAGGTGTTCCAAAAAGATCATGGAATTTTCTATAAATATCTGCCAATTTGGAGAAAATCAGAACAAGGGGATGAGTAGTAGGCCCTAGGGAAGATGATCTTAAAAACCGCAAGCACTGACACTTCTACAGTTGACCCACTAAGTTGTGCAGAATCTGATGCATTTTACACAAGGCAACTGTAAACGGAGCTTCAGTTCTTCTCCAATTCTCATTTCTTCTAAGCACTGCTGCCAATTAGTAGAAAATGTGAGTCAGTGTGGATACGGAATTACATGATTTATTACCAACATCAACTTGACGAGAGTTAGTGGAAAAGGAACAAGTCAGCAGTAGCCAAACTTTTTCTCCAACGTAAAATTTCAAGTTAATTCTTTATACATAAGACAGAATCTTCCCTTTGTGATTCTTCTTCTATATCTCTGGCTGGCATAGGCCTTTCTAAAACTTTTCCTCAAGCCCACCCCCAGTGCGATGCTTAGTAGTTACTCTTTACTTCCTTTGCAATAGATTGCAACCCCAAAAGAAACAAAAACTGGGAACCTATACAGTAAAATTAGAAAACTATTAAATAGAAACAGAGGAGACACAGATGAAAAGGCAGTTACTAGCATAGAGCAAGTGATAATCACAGTGAACAAAAAAAGAGAAAGAAATTATTAGATAAAAGATAATCTGTAGAGTACAAAGACCATACACGTGAGTATAATTGGTGTCTCTGAAGTGGAGAGCCAAAAATATTGCAAAGAAAAAGTATTAAACAACCTAACATTTCCGTAAAATAAAAGAAGGAACCACATCTGCAGGAAAAGGTCAAATTGTAAATCAAAAACTTAGCCTTATTACATTTGTCAACTTCAGTCCTAGAGTAAAATTCTTCAAGAATCCAGATAGAAAAGGCAGGTCACGAGGAAAACAGAAACATTCAGTATCAGAAGACATTGTAGCAATTACCAACAAGGTTCTGAAGAAACCCATGACTGAAGAATGTTATACCTAGGTAGTTAGTTAATTATAAAGACAATAGGTATATTCTCACACATGAGATTATTTCTGGTAGAAAACACCTATGGGCCTTTCTTGGAAAAAATAAATTGGCACTGAATCACAGCCAATCAAGAAATGAATGGAAAAATTATAGTAAAAACACAGTTGAGGCCTTTACGTACAGAATTACATGACAGTAGTTGAATAAAATAATATTTCTTTTACATCTTAGTTAAAATAAACTCGATAATCATTAATTTCTTGCCATGAAGATGACTTACCTAGCCAAAAAAATAGTTTTACTGCATGAAAACATTCAAGATGATAGAAGAGTTCATTAACATTATTATCCAGTAAAGCAAACTGTTTAAACTATCCTATTAAACAAGAGATTATTCTTTTTTATTCTTCAGATATTGATGAATGCTCCTTCCAGAATATTTGTGTCTTTGGAACATGTAATAATTTACCTGGCATGTTCCATTGTATCTGCGATGATGGCTATGAATTGGACAGAACAGGAGGGAACTGTACAGGTATGGCCATTAAGTGCATAACTGTATTCTGATTAGTTGAAGTGAATATTCTGTTCTAGGTATGAAAAGATTTCTGCTTAGCTAAACAATGTGTTGTGTTATGCATTTTTTCAAGAAAGAAAATTCTTGTTTATTTGTAATCATGGAATTGATCGTGATTGACATTTAATCAATTTCTGTGTAAACAAGTTATATACAATATCTGACATGAAACTAGGAAATTATTTCTTCATATATGTATGTGCATGCATATGTGCACATATAGAGTCACGTGTCACTTAACATCACAATATGTTCTGTGAAATAGGACGTTATGTGATTTGGACATTGTGGGAAAACCATATTATGGATGAAGGTCCTTTCAGGCATTCAGAATAAGGAGGTTTCATCCGTATTAAAAATTTTGCTGGGACAAGTAACCTCCCTCTACAATTAGTTTATCTAAGGTTTCAACAAATTCTTCTGCTGCGTTCGCATTAGGACTCACACACTCACCACTCACTTTCACATTATGCAGCAAAAAACGTTTGAAGCGCTTGAACCACTCAGAGCTAGCACTAAACTCAATATTGTAGTCTGGTCCTGCTTTTATTTAAACATCTCTAGCAAGCTTCATGCCTTGGCAGTGATCAATCATCAAGGTGCTGAGAGGGATTCACTTTTGTATTTGGTCCTCAGTCCACGTCATTAGCAGTTTCTCCACATGGTTAGCCTTGTAGCTTTCAGTAGAGCAGATCCTTTAACAGCTTGGAGAATTTTTTCTTTGTGTTTGAGGTTCATCCTGATTGTTGTGTTCAGTGTGCCTAAATCCACTATGTCCCATTCTCCAATCGGGATTTCTGAACTCTGTTATAACCTTATGGGACCATGGATGTATACTGGTCAGACCATGACAGAATGGACTTTATGTGGTGCATGACTGTATATGTATACATAGATAATTTTAGTTAAGCAAATAGTGATGTAATTTTTCCTCAGAATTCTACCATTTAATTATTTATCTATTAAGGACATTACATAACCTTATTATAGTAACTGTGTGTTTGATCTATGAAGCCTGTTTGGAGTATATATAAGGATTTAAAGTCTTCGTTTCATTTTGATTGTGCTGAGTCCTTTTTAATAATCTTTAACTACTAATAATCTTTTTAATAATCTTTAAGTCCACCAAATTCTTAGGAATCACAATATGCATAGAGAAATTAAATATGCTAATGTAGGCATCTTAAATGTTTTTCCTAGATATTGATGAGTGTGCAGATCCCATAAACTGTGTAAATGGTTTATGTGTCAACACACCTGGTCGCTATGAATGTAACTGCCCACCCGATTTCCAGCTGAACCCCACTGGTGTGGGTTGTGTGGGTAAGTGAAACCTATATGAAACAAACAGAGCTGAATATTAAAACTCTCTTGGAAGCTAACTGTGATGAATGTTTGCTACATTTGAAAACAAAATCCTTTGTTTTCAAAGGATGAGGAAAGATGATACAATATTGAAATAAAATGTTACTGTTGCTTCACCCTTCAGTTTTCTTTTTGTGGTGCCCAAAGAATTGCATCGTCTTTCAAGACGATGTAAAAGAAGACTGGAGACACTGTATTTGAAATTTTCTTTTAGCTTTTATTGAGAATTGAGAATGCTTAATTTTTCTCTTTCTGGCCATAATGACAGAAGCAAATGGACAGTGGAAAATATTTCACGATTATTAGATGAACCAGAAGGTGAATGAAACAGACAGGGAGCAGCACTTAGTCTATACTTAAAAGATGATGGTGAAATTGATTCTATAAGCAAATTCCCAGGCTATCAGTCTTCAAATGCCAACATCCTAGATGAGTTTTCTCAAACTCAATACTCAGTGAGTGAATAATATACAAATACAAAGGACACATGGTATTCTCATCCACTTAGTCAATGGGACATGCAATTTTTTGGCAATACGAACCTAGACCATTTCAGGTTCTTATAATCTTTCATCCTGTATGGTGTTTGTGTACCAAAATTTAATTGATATGTCTCATAAATGAACAAATAATGAAGACAGGTTTGTATACAAAGATTATAGGAATGAAATAGAAATAAAAGAGAATCATTGGATTAATCATTCTAATGTTGTTGTGGTTGTTATTTGCCACTGAGTGAGTGACCACATACGTGCAGAACTGCTCCATGAGGTTTTCAAGGCTGTGACCTTTCAGAAGCAGATCACCTCATGGCCTCTGGGTGGATTTGAACTGCCCACCTTTCAGCTAGTAGTCAAGCACTTAATCATTTGCATCACTCAGGGACTCCTAATCATTAAGGTGTTGATAAATCTAAAAATGAAAATGTTTTCTATTTGCGTAGCAAAGAAGATGGTTGTCCTGTCTTCAGCAAAATTATGAGCCATCAAAGTTTTCCAAAAGTTCTTCAGGTATTGTGTTTTGATGATCCAGGTACAAGAAGTAGAAGGAACAATAAACTGGAACCTACTAGAGATGTATTTGAAATCTGGAATTAGTTTTTACAAAAAGAATACATTCTAGGTTTCTACATGAGACAGCTGCTGCTTAGCAGTTAATTGCATTCAGAGGGCCATTTTGGGTATATACACCTTCAAACCTAGGACAATATGGAATAAAATTTAGGTTAACTGTAATTAAATTTTTATTAAAATTTATGATACAGATACAGTTTTCACTATACCTTTATTCTTACTTCTATAAATTATTTGCAAAATGACTTAAAATTATAAATTTTTTTAAATGTTTATTGAATACAGATGGTAAATGATGAGTCCCTGGGTGGTACAAACAGTTTAGTGCTGGACTAACCTAAAGGTTGGTGGTTCAGACCTACCCAGAGGCATCTCGGAAGAAAGACCTGGTGATCTACTTCCAAAAGATCACAGCCGTTGAAAACCCAGTGGAGCAGAGTTCTGCTCTGACACACATGGGGTTGCCATGAGTTGGAATTGACTGGACAGCAACAAGTTTAGTTTTCTTATTTGTCCTTATACTGAAAGCTAAGTATATGCAAATGCTGTGAACCAGCAATTACTCTCCTTGCTCTATATGCACAGCAGATGAACTCAGAGGCCCATACAGAGACATGCCTAAGGGTGTTTACTGCAGCATTATTTGTGACGGCAGGGATTTAGAAACCATTTTTGAAAAGTGGAAAAAAAAAAAAAAATGGCAGTGGCACACCATGAAGTTAACAGATTGGATGTTCCCAAAGCAGCATGGCTAGAAAAAGTGATTAAAATGGAATGAGAGAAAATGTACACATGAAAACAAAAATACTTGTTTTCCAAGAACACATACCAAAAAAAAAGCTAACATTCTAATGGTTAGAAAGGGGAGAGGAATGGGAGTAGGATATTGAGATAAAAGAAGAAGGAAGGAAAGATGAATGAATATAAACCTGGTAAGAGAGGGGCCATGAGTGAAGGAGTATAATTAACTCAGTTCTCTGCACTTGAGTGTCAGCAGCAAAAACAAAATGAGAAAAATAAGTAAAAGAATTGAAGCAGCCCATGTGATTCTAATGTGCAGCCAGGGATGAAAACAACTTTGTAGAAAGTGGTAAGGACTTTGAATTTTACTCTGATTGAGCTGGGAAGCTACTGGAGTTGGCCTGATCTGAAGTAATGCTTCTAAAGGTTTGCTCTGGCTACAGTGGGGAAAACAGACCATAGTTGGGTCAAGCATAGAAGTCAAGAGACAAGTTAGAAGAGTACTGCAATAGTCCAGGTAAGGAATGACGGCAGCTTGGATTCAGATTGTAGTGATGGATACTGTGGTAAGTAATCAGATTATGGCTATATTTTAAAGGTGGAATTGGCAGACTTTATTACTATATTGAATATGGGTTGATAGTAAGGAGTCAGAAATGTCTTCTAGGTTTAGGGCCTAAGTAACAGAAAAAGTGGAGTTTCTATTTATTGAAAATGCGAACGACTGAGAGACTAGTGGTTTTGTATGTGGATGAAGAAGTATCAAGAGTTTGGTTTCAGATGTGTTAACTTTGAGATAACTGTTAGGTATCTAAGAGGAAAAGACAAATAGGCAGTTTGCAGAAGGGTCTAGAATTCAAGGGAGAAGTCAGAGATGAAACCATAAATTTGAGAGTCTCGGCAAAAAGTTAGTATTTAAAGCCATGGACTCAGTGAGGTGATCTAGATAGTAATGTCGATGGTTGCTGTTTGTTGTTAGCTGCTGTAGAGTCAATTCCGACTCATGGCAACCTCGTGTGTGCAGCATAGAACTGCTCCCATAGGTTTTCAAGGCTGTGACCTTTTGGAAGCAGATCACCAGGCCTGTCTTCGGAGGTGCCCCTGGGTGAGTTTGAACTGCCAGCCTTTTGGCTGGTAGTCAAGTGCTTAACCCTTTGCACCACCCAGGGACTCTGTAAATGTCTGAGATTCATTGATATCTCAAATATCCTCTCTAAAGTTGTTTCAGACCATCTTCCCCAAAACCTACAAAGTTCACTGTGCAGATTAAAACTAAACCGTGGGAGAATAGAAATGATGGAGAGGTAGGAGATGGGGTTATCAACATTTCTTTGATATGATTCAGTTCGCCTAGCTTTACGTGAACTCATGGTGGATAGTTTCCCTTTTTTCACAAATGTGTGATATAGAGAGTTTATACCAAAAAGTCCTTATTTCATGATTGACAGTCCAGAATGTCCCAAATAAGTCATTTCTTAGTATCTTCTTTATTCCATGAATATGTAGAAATACAGTTTATATGGAGCTCTAAATTTAGGTAAGTCTGTCTTCATTTGTTTACTTTGTACAACGTAATCTTGAAAAAGTTTAAAGCAGCTGATTGTTTTATACTAAGGATAAAAAGTGAGCTTTTCCTATCATTGTGCAGAATTTGAATTTCATCATTTGAGTGACTCTTCTCTGATTTTAATTGTAAAAAAGAATTGTTACTATGGCAACAGCAATTTAAAGTTCCTGTGTTGCTCTGCAGACAACCGCGTGGGCAACTGCTACCTGAAGTTTGGTCCTCGAGGCGACGGGAGTCTGTCTTGCAACACCGAGATTGGGGTGGGTGTCAGCCGCTCCTCCTGTTGCTGCTCTCTGGGGAAGGCCTGGGGAAATCCCTGTGAGACGTGCCCCCCTGTCAATAGCAGTAAGTATGGAGCTGGAAAAGGGAGCAAACTCTGAGATCTAAAGACTAGTTGTCATTTTATTCCTGTGCTGGAGGAGGGCTGGGGAAGTAATGAGGGCGAAAAATTAAATTTGGACCATTTTCAGTGACTGTGCTGAAACTAGCCAAGACTGTTTTATATAAAAGGGATTTACATTCCTGTCTCCTTGTTTTTCATGATATGACAAAAAAACAAGACAATTTCTAACCTCAATCCACTCTGAATGATAGTAATATCAGTTCTCTGTGGTATCAAAGATACAGGCCATTCGTGGTTCTTCTCAGAGGTTGTTTAGTTGAGGTTCATAGGTGTGTTGTGTTCCTGAAGTCAATCACAGAATGCCTTACTCTGAAACATCATGACTTTCTGATGTGGACACAGACCAACCTTTGTACTGTAGAGCTTTTAGTTTTTACTTGCTAGCCAATAGGTTATGAAATAAATTTTCTGTGAGGAATTTTTTCTTTAATTGAAAACAAATGTCTTTGGTATTCTACTGTGTATATAATTTATGAAAAAGTGATCTTATTTCAAGTAAAATGTAATAAATATTACTTTAAATATATTTGAAAAGGCACTAAGGAAAATGTGGATACACCCCTCGCGGTGTGTGTTTTGATCCTGGCAGTTGCTAAACTCTTGCTCCTTGTCCCAGCCGTTTAGACATACGTATCAAATCTCTTGTTTTCTGTTCTTTTGTAGCTGAATATTACACCCTGTGTCCTGGAGGTGAAGGCTTCAGACCTAACCCCATTACAATCATCTTAGAAGGTGAGCTTATCTCTATCACCCGTATTTAAACAAGGAAAAGTGTTTACATTAGAGAAGAGCTGATAGAAAAGCTAGTGTGAGACAATCCCAACAAGATGGTTTAGCAAAATTGCAGATGGCCAATCAGTTACCATGACGGTAAACAACCACTTTTCTCAGAAGGCAATAATCCGTTGCAGTGATCTCATATCTGATTGTTCTGCAGAGAAACGCTCTTTACCATTTTCCCCCCAATTGATTCATCTCTACTCTCTTTAATCACTATTCTTGGGTTATGCCAAATTTCCAGGACAAAGCTAAGAAAATCCACAATGTGTGTGCATGAAAGAGTATCAAGAGTTTGATTTTAGATGTGTTAACTTTGAGGTAACTATTAGATATCTAAGGGGGGAAATCAAATAGGCATTTGGCAGAAGGGTCTAGGGTTCAGGGGAGAAGTCAAGGATGGAGCCATAAATTTGAGAGTTATCAGCAAAAAGTTAGTATTTAAAGCCATGGACGAAGTGAGATGATCTGGATGGTAACTGTAGATTATTGTTGTTGTTAGAATAAACGATTCACTAGGATACGTGGAAGTCTGTGGGTCTTACAAGATCAGTGGCATCACTAGGGTTGGTGTCACCCAGTGGTGTAACTCATGGTGTCTCCCACTCCTCCATGTACCTCCTCCCATACCAGACCCTACAGAATCCTTATAATGTTTATTATCAACTTTAATCATAGAATAATATGTTGATAAATATAGTTGTAAATTGCTTAAATGTAATATTTCTTAGATTGTACAAATACTAACAAAATTGGTTTGTAAAATCTTTCTACATTGAATTACAACATTATTAGTTATAACATTATTAGTAACTCAGCAGAAGCCTTTTCTGATTTTCTCCTTTTCCTTTAATTACTACTTCATTCTCAAAAAAGCTGTTGATATAGGTTCACAAATACTAATTGCCACAGTATTGTCGCTAAAACACCAGAAAATTTGACAAAATCAGCAACTATAAAAACACTAGCAGCAACAAAAACAGCATGTGTTTGTAGCACATACAGATGAAACCACGTGATTCAGAGCATCATTGTAATTGGGTAATAATGACAGCTCTGACCGGAGTGCATTAGAAGGTTCAAAAAGTAAATTAGCATAGAGTTTTAGCCTTGTAGGTATATTGATACATGTAAGCTGGGCTTATGAAAAATATTTTTGTTGTTATGACTAACTACAGGGATATTTTTTTTAAAAATAATAAATTTCTGTTGAGACACTACATAAAAATTGTATAGACAGTCATTTTGGTGTCAACCCTCTGACAGTGTCACCCAGTGCAATCTCTACCCCCTTAGTGATGCCACTGTACAAGATAACATGTGTAAAAGCACTGACAGTAACTCTTCTCTGTCATGGGGATATTTGTTGTGAGCTTGTCTCCCCTTCTGTAGACATTGACGAATGCCAAGAGTTACCAGGTCTCTGCCAGGGTGGAAACTGCATCAACACTTTTGGGAGCTTCCAGTGTGAGTGCCCACAAGGCTACTACCTCAGTGAGGAAACCCGCATCTGTGAAGGTGAGGGGAATGCATACCTAAAAATTATTAATGCTGTTTAAAACAAAAGTACTGGTCCGGTGAGTAGCATCTGGGGTCTTAAAAGCTTGCAAGCGGCCATTTAAGATACAACTGTTGGTCTCTTTCTGTCCGGAGCAAAAGAGAGTGAAGAAAACCAAAGACTCAAGGAAACAATTAGTCCAAAGGACTAATGGACCCCAGGAATCACAGCCTCCACGAGCCTAAGACCAGAAGAACTAACTAGACGGTGCCCAGCTACCACTACCAACTACTCTGAGCAGGATCATGATAGAAGGTCCTGGTTAGAGTGGGAAAAACATGTAAAACAAAGTTCAAATTCATAAAAAAGACCAGATTTACTGATCTGAGAGAGATTGGAAGAACCGCCGAGGCTATAGCCCTTAGACACCCTTCTAACTCGGAACTGAAGCCATTCCCAGAGATCACCTTTCAGCCAAATAATAGACAGGCCTATAAAAAAACTCGTGAGGCATGTGCTTCTTAGAGCAATCATCTATATGAGACCAGAAAGGAAACATCTGCCCAAAAGCAATGACAAGAAGGTAGGAAGGGGCAGGAAAATCGAATGAAAGGAGATGGGAAACTCCAGGGTGGTAATGGGGAGAGTTCTGATACAATGTGAGGATTGCAACCAATGTCATGGAACAATTTGTGTATAAACTATTGAATGGGAAACTAATTTGCTTTGTAACCCTTCACCTTAAGCACAATGGTAAAATATATATATATCACATTTCTATATACTAGCAATAAGGAAATTGAAAAACTAACAGGAAAAAAAAAAAAAAGAGTACTGGTCATTCCTGGAGAAAAGGCCCTGAACTATCAAATTCTATCAAAGGATCTTTTGACACCACCAGGTCATCACTGTTTTCTTTTCATATCCACATTGCTCAATTGTATGATGATGGAGAAATTATTTACAGCTCAGTTGCTACACTTTACTAAGTTTGCTCTGAGTAGATGGGTTGATTAAAAATAAATGGGGAAAAATTGGAGTACTATGAAACCATACAGTATCAAAGAAGTTAGTTCAAATATTGAATAAGAATTAAATTTTGCATAAGAAAATAAGATTAAATGCAAGTATTAAGTTAATGCAACAATTTTTAAAGGTTAGACTACAGAGTATGAAGACGTTCAAAGGTTATGTGAACCCCTTTTTGCTTCCATCCCCCTACTTATCACATGACATTATAATCATCCTTTTAGAAACCTGTCTACCCACTAGACTGGGAGCTTCTTAAGGCAAGGTCCGTATTTTTATAGCTGTAAGTTCTAGCGTACAGAAGATTCTCAATATTTACTTAATGAATGAATGAACAGATACTTCTAAAATTGAACGTTAAACATATAACACAATTATTTCCCTTATAACCTTTCTTTTGGAACATTTTAAATGCATCTGGAAGAAATGAGATTTAATAGGAGAACAAACAACAGCTGTGCTGCTTCTAGAATCTCTGAGTGGGTACGAATTTGAAAAGAACTGCAAAGATAGAGGTCCTCCTAATCTGTGACCACTCTGAAGTTGGCATTAAAATTTAGCTTAAATGACATGAGGAAAGATGTAAGCCAATTTTATTGTAAGAATATGAAATTTCAGTAAAAATTATAGGCGACGTTTAAATTACATTTTGCCACTTTGGGATAATTTCTTTTGATCATTTATATTTTGGAATATTGGGATTTTTTTTTTCTTTTAAAGAAAGGTACAACCTATGCCATATAAATACAGATTTGGGTATATATTATACAATTGCTTAAAATTATAAATTTTATATAAATAGCATGAATTTGGGAAACACTTTTGTTCAGCAATTTAACACTTTGTTTAGCAATTTAAATGATATGACCTCACTGAAAAACATCTTTAATTAATGAATATTCTTGCCAACCCTAGATATTGATGAGTGTTTTGCACATCCTGGTGTGTGTGGGCCAGGGACCTGCTACAACACCCTGGGAAATTACACCTGCATTTGCCCACCTGAATACATGCAGGTCAACGGAGGCCACAACTGCATGGGTAGGTGATGTTCCCTGAGATTATGTCACAGTTTTTGAATTACCAACTAAGGCATGTGGTCTTGGAATTACTTGTTAGAAAGTTTAGAGATGAAATATTCATGGTTGATGAAGAATTTCAGACCTTTATAAACTTCTGGATCTGTATCATGTTTCTAAACCTTGGCTATACACTTGCAGCATGTCAAAAAGCATGAGTCTGAAGTAGAAAATTTAACCAGCTCTTACAATTATATTTTCTGAAATAAACTTTATTTTCCATTTATATAAAGTGATATTATTAGAACATTTAAATTTCAATACCTACTACTTTTTAAATTAAGTAAATGCTTTTGAGTAGAGAAACAAGTATGAACTTTGTTTCCCAAGAAAACTAAATGATATTTCTTATCTAAAACCAGAAGAGATGTTAATCTAAAGATGAGTTAGATTTAATTAAGCTACCTTCAAATGACTTAGAGTTGGGTGAATTACAAAGTTTGGGCTTCATTAGTAGCCGCTTACTGATGTGATTGGTTAGCTCATTTGTTTTTGTACATTTAGACATGAGAAAAAGCTTTTGCTACAGAAGCTATAATGGAACCACTTGTGAGAATGAGTTGCCATTTAATGTGACGAAGAGAATGTGCTGCTGCACATATAATGTGGGCAAAGCATGGAACAAACCTTGTGAACCATGTCCAACACCAGGAACAGGTAAGCACAGAGCTCATAAATGATATATATAGATACGTGTGTATGTATACATATGTATACACATACGTGGTATATCACTGTATAGTAAATAACAGTATAGTAAAAGTAAATATAACAGTGTACTAAAAGCAGACCTGTACTAAAACCAGAGATGCCCAGTTCTGAAAATATCTAAGATCATCATGTGGCTCAGTTTCCCAATTACCTCTCTTTGAGGTTCACACAGTAATGTTGAGACGTCTGGTTGAATGTTGTTGTTAATGTGCCATCGAGTTGCTGACTCATAGCACAGCTCCTGGATTCTGAACATAGGCTCCACTGCGAAGGAGTTAGAGTTTATAGTATCAGTCCATTTAAACTCTTTGTCCTAAACCATGCTGGTTGATTATTCCTTTATTCATGGAATGTTTACTGAGCAATTACTATGTTCCAGGCGCTGAGCTAGACTTTGATTGTGTAATACTTTGATAAAAACTTGTGGTAATCTAAAGGCCATCAACTTCAATAAGTATCTTTTAGTTCAACCTTGAAAAAATACACCAAAAAAAAACAGTACTTGACAATCAAGCTGTACATAAAAGCAACATACATGTCAAAGTTGTTCCTTACGCTTCCTCCCCTTTGGACTCAGCTGAAGTTTCTCAACAGAAAATAGGGCTTGTCTTTACACGGTCATATTTTTGT
Source organism: Trichechus manatus latirostris (assembly GCF_000243295.1). Classification (NCBI taxonomy): domain Eukaryota; kingdom Metazoa; phylum Chordata; class Mammalia; order Sirenia; family Trichechidae; genus Trichechus; species Trichechus manatus. Next base: position 7,426,638 of record NW_004444057.1, on the reverse strand, counting down.
TACAAACACAGATTCTTTTGAAAGAAAAATAGAAAGATAATACAGACAGGAAGAAAATATAGTTAAGTCTTCACATTTGCTGCCACTCAGGTTCTTTTATGACCTGGAAACATAAATTTTGACAGCTATGGATACTAAAAGTTGAACCAATATGACAAATAAAAAAACAATGAAATGATATATTTGTTACAAAATATTGTTTAGGGTATTATGTATTTAAATGCTTTATTTAATGTGATTATCAAATGAAATTAAAGAGAGAGGTGATGAACAGTGGCACATTGGGGCCTTTCTCAGTGGTTCCAATTCAGTAGTTGGATGAATTTCTTTTACTGTCTATTATCATAGTTATGTTCCATAAAATTAAATAAAAATATTCTCATGATTCTCTAACTTTAAAACTCTGTAAGTTAGAAATTGAAGATCACTGGCTTGGGGAATTAAATACCCAAATTCTTTGTGAGAGGAAGTGGAGGGCTTTGATTTGAGAGACAGGTCTGGGTTTAGATAGAAGCTCTGCTCTACCACTGATTATGTGACTATAAGTAGCATCTTTATCCTTTCTGAAAAATTGATTCCTCATATACAAAATAGCTATAATAATAAATAATAACTGACTAAGTCATATGGTTATACTGATGATTTAATGAGGTGATGTATGTCAATTATCATTTGCACATTGCCAGGCAATTAGAAACCACTAAATTGGGCTACATATACTTATTGAGCACCTACTGTGTGCCTTCCTGTCTGTTCTGGATGCTTAGTATATAATTGGTGAATGAAATATACAAAGTCCCTGCCCTCATAAGCACTTTAAGTATAGTAGCCAATACTGTTTTCAGGAGTTTTATTCATGTGTGTAACAATTGGCATCAGAAATTACTACTTTGTTTCTTAAAAATTAGAATTCTTTCAAATTTCCATTGGTTTGGTAAATTATATTTAGGCAGTAGTAACTCTTACAGTCTGTTTTACTCTATGATGCACTGTTTTTGGATGCCTCAAATTTCACATTCCCACTAACAAATTGATTTGTAGTAAAGAAAGACAAAATTCACCTCTCATTCATTATTCAGTGTTAACCTGCTTCTTACTATGAAATTATTTTTACATGCATATGCCTTTGTGCAATCCAGAATCCATTTTTAAATTTGTGCTCTAGTCTGTTTTTTCTGTCTACCTAAGTTAGATCATTTTAAGTTTTGCATACCAAAAAAAATTTTAATGCCTAAGTGGATAATTTGACCCTTGTAATGATTTACTTACCTTCTAATGTCAGAACATTAAAAAGTTAATAATAATAACTGCCTAGATCCCCTCTTTGCAGAAGCTGGCATTGTTATCAAATAAATAAAATCAAAATTAAAATATCTGTTTGTGAATGGTAATATAAAATCTGTTTGTCAGCAAAAATACTACTCTATAAAATGCCATTTGAGAATTTTAAAAGTTCATTTGCTTTGTTTATGTTTTAAAGCTGACTTTAAAACCATATGTGGAAATATTCCTGGATTCACCTTTGACATACACACAGGAAAAGCAGTTGGTGAGTTTTTGCAGATTGTGTTTATTTAGTGCATTTATGTAGCATTTTATAAAAATCTATTCAATATTTTTAAACTGCTAGAGTACTACAAAAAATCTAGATTCCAGTCTAATATAGTTAGAGAGAAATAAGACACTTAAGATTCTACCCAAGTATTAATAATAGTATTATTTCATTAGCTTAGTCTGGTGATTGAGTTGTGATAGTTCTGTGACAATGTCAAGATTTTATACATCTACCAAGCTAAATTTTAGTTTTCTTTTTCATACGTATTGTTACTACGTGACTAAAAAATCCACTTTTTTTTAACCTTTAGTTGCTATTCCTGTAAATATATTTTTTAAGTTTTTAGTGTATTTTTGCAGTATCCTTTTCTAATGGTCTAATTATAAACTTTCAGGATTATTATTTATATGACTTGCATCCTTCTAGTTGTACATTTTATTGTTCACTCTACTTGTTTCTTCCTCAGAGAGTCAATGAACAATATAGTTTTAAGTCTCCAATTATGCATGCATATATAATAAAATACAGAAAATTAAGAAACCATGGCTTTCATTCTCAGATGAATAGCAGCAGGATGGTAGCCTTGGCAGGTGACTCAACAGAAGGCTTGATTTCCTAGGAAGTTAATTTGCTATACTGACACTTAAATCACTTGATATAGTTTATTGGCCACTTAAATTTTTCTGTTACTGTGGAGAGGAAATACTGTATGCTCTGTATGCTTCCATAAACAACTGAATCATTTATACCAGTTTATAACTGATTTTTGTGGCACTGAATGTGTGTTCTCATTCCAGTGTACACATAGAATTACTCAAGGTTATGTGGTAAATACATTAAGCAGAACTGCATATATTTGACTAAATCTGTTCAATTTCAGACATTGATGAATGTAAAGAGATTCCGGGCATTTGTGCAAATGGTGTGTGCATTAACCAGATTGGCAGTTTCCGCTGTGAATGCCCTACAGGATTCAGTTACAACGACTTGCTCTTAGTCTGCGAAGGTAATCTGAATCACGTATGTCCATACATAAATTGATTCAAGACTATTTTTGATGTTTACTATTTAGGAGTTGATCATCAAAGTGGATAAGTGAATGTAATCCTAATGCAATAATGAAAGGCCATTAAGAATTTATTCTGCTTTTTCAGACATTGATGAGTGCAGCAATGGGGATAATCTCTGCCAGCGAAATGCAGACTGCATCAATAGTCCCGGCAGTTACCGCTGTGAATGTGCTGCGGGTTTCAAGCTCTCACCCAACGGGGCCTGTGTAGGTAAGAAATCGACTGACTCATTCTCTGGCACCGAGCACAAGTTTCTTTCAATTTCCTGTGTGTTTGTGTGGAGCTCTGGTGGTGCAGTGGTTGAGAGGTATGACTGCTAACCAAAAGGCAGAAGGTTGGCAGTTCAAATCCACCAGGTGCTCCTAGGAAACTGTATGGGGCAGTTCTCCTCCGAGTCTCACTGTTAGTTGGAATTGACTTGATGGCAGTGGGTTATGTGTCTATGCAAATGTTGTGTAATACATATTTTTACAACAGTTTTTTAAAAAGACATGCCTATGCTTTATCAAAAATTATTTTCAAAATATAATTTGAAAAAGTTTTCTAACTAAATCCATTCATATTGAACCCACTTCAACACATATTTTAGACTATTTTGTTTAAAAAATGAGGTCTCTTAAATGGATTTTTTTTGGATTGGACCTAAAATAAAATACTATCCTTGAGATAGCAATCAGTATGTAAAAATTGCATGACAACAAAAAAAATAGGCTTAGATACTTTAAAGCCTTGCTTATTTTGATTCAGCTGTTGTTATGGTTCATTTTCAACCTGTCTGTAATAATTAATAGCAGATTATAGAAACATGTCTGTGAAAAATGAAGGAATCTTAATAAAAATCAGCTATGTGTAACGTGTTTTATTTTTTGTTTTAGATCGCAACGAATGTTTAGAAATTCCTAATGTTTGCAGTCATGGCCTGTGTGTTGATTTGCAAGGAAGTTACCAGTGCATCTGCCACAATGGGTTTAAGGCTTCCCAGGACCAGACCATGTGCATGGGTAAGAAGGACATTCAATTCCAGGGACTAAAATGGAGCGGAGACTCCAGAATGGATTAGTTTGGTCATGTGTCATAAGTAACTACCATGTTTCTGTCAGAAACAATCTGGCAAAAAGTTAACCATGTTAAACTGCGTAAGGTGTTATTCAAAGCAAAATTTTGCAAGCAGGAACATACCACATTATGGTCTTCAGTTCAAGGATTCCCAGATTTTTTCCTCAGATGACTTCCACGTGTTTGAAACCCACTCTGGGACACTCAGGATTATGTGGAATTCACCACAGTACCAACTGCCCTGTACCCCTTTATGTCCACATTTAAGAAAGCATTTTGGAATGCAAGGTAGTAGTAAGAGGGACAGTACTCACATTTTTTTACACAAAGCATTGAACAGGATTTATCGGTATCTTTAGTGTTTTATCTCTTAATATAGTTAGAAGCAAATACAGCAAAACTCTTTAAAAATTCCCAGTAATATAATGGTTAGTAAGCAGTAATACACCAGTAACCAGTTGCCATCAAATCGATTCTGACTCATGGTGACCCCATGTGTCTCAGAGTAGAACTGCACTCTGTAGAGTTTTCAATGGCTGGTTTGTTTTTTGAAGTAGATCACCAGGCATTTCTTCTGAGGCAGTTCTGGGTGGACTGGAACCTCCAGCCTTTCAGTTAACAGCCAAGTGCACTGTTTGCACCACCCAGGGACTTAAGCAATAATACCAAACTCATTGCCATCAAGTCATTTCCAACTCAAGAAGACCCCATGTGTTACAGAGTAGAAGTGCCCCATAGGGTTTTCTTGGCTGTAATCTTTATGCAAGCAGATTTCCAGGTCTTTCTTCTGAGGTACCACTGGGTCAATTCCAACTGCAGTCCTCTAGGTTAGTGTTTGCACCACCCAGGACCTTTTTTAAGTGTTAGTAATGCTTAGCAAATACTTTGATAAATAAGATTTTGAAGGCAGATGGGCTTGGGGCTGGGACTGAGCATAACTTCTTAAATCTGATGTCAGCAATTAGCTCTGCCTCTGCCGAGGGAGTTCTCTGTGCTTTGTACTTGAAGGGAGAAAATTAAACTTAAAACTTGGCTATTTATAATTACCATGTTCTCAGTGTAGAAAACATTAGGGTTGTGCATCTATTTTTTTTTTTTTTTTGTTGCATATACCAACGGTATATCAAAAACATTTTTTATAGAATAAACCTTATATATGATTTCTTTCTTCCTACACATTTCATATTACATGTTGACTTCAGGAAAAAAAAAATGCAGACTAGGTAGATTATACAAACAGTAAAAACTTTTTAAACTACCTCCCACTCAAAAATAAGCATCATTGAGTTTTGGCTAAATTCCTTCCAAGCTATTTTTATTAATAGCATTTTCTTCAGTTATACAGAAATGAAGTATAAAATGTGTGACTACCCATTGGAATCTGGTTGTTACTAATGTCTTAATACTTGAATTATGTAAATTGTCATTGTAAGGGTTTTTTAAGCAAGAGTGTTTATTGGTTCTGATTAGTCAGTTTATGATGTAAATTTTAAGCCATTCCTTTAAAATCTTCTTAAGAATGTTTCACATTCATTTTTTTTATTCTTTCTACTCACCCCAGCTCATATTTTATTCTTAGAAACCAGAACAAATACTAATAAAAATATGAAAATGACACATAGTAGCTTGGAGTTTGACATTCTTATAACTCAATGAACAGGGTCAGTATTTATATACATGTAAATATAGTACATATGAAAAATTGGTAATGTGTTAAGTTTAACAAAAACCAGCTAACTTAAAGCAAAAGCCTTTTTGATTGATCCCCAAACTTATGTGAAAGTCCAGATCCAAACTCGGTGGGTAGTAGAAACTAGGATTTAAATGCTCTTATTTTTACAAACATTAATTGCCCAGTTCCTTAAATCTCTGGAGGTGAGGGGGTTCAAATGGTATTCAAGACACTAGTTATATGAACATTAAAGTCACATTTCAGTACTACAGAACTAGTTTCCATTTTGGCATGTCCATACAACAAGGAGCACCTGGAGAACTCAGTTTATCCATTGCATCCTAAGAGCTTCCACATTGATTTCTGCGATTATGATGGGAAAATTGTCTAGCTGATTACGATGGAAACATTGTCTAGCTAATGCTTGTAGGAAGGAAAAACAGAGGATCTGACCCTATTCATATGAACTTTCTGAGAATTCTTACTTATACATGCTTCTCTTACCTATACTCAGAGTATGATTTATTAAAAAAAAATCTGAGATTTATGATTCAGAAATTCATATGAAGAGAATCTACCCTAATCATAACATTTCTTCCATGATAAAAGTCAGTCAAATTTTATGATAACTCTCTTAAACAGAGCTTCCTGAGGAACAGTACTTTTTTTCTTTCTTAAACAGAGCTTCCTGAGGAACAGTACTTTTTTTCTTTTTTTGCACAGTATAGTCTCAGCAGCTTGCAAATCATGGTTTATGGAGTCTGCTCTCTTATATGATGAATAGCCTTTCTAAATATTTTCTTAATTCAGTTTTTTTTTTTGGTGGGGGGGAGGCTAATAATATTGAGTTCTAACAGACCTTTTTATTTGGATTCCACTAATTCATAATGTTAACTAAAATTTATCTTTGTTTTGCTAATCAAATTAATGTAGGTAAATTTCTAAAGGAATGTCTATAATGTTTAATAGAAAAAATTATTTTAGTATTTCAAAAGATTGGTTTACTTACAGTTGACAAGAGAAGCTATTCATTAAAACATCCCCTTTAAGGTGATACTTGCTTAGCTTAGTTCTGAATACTGTATTGTACATGCCTGTAAGTCATTAAGCTGTACTTTTTTCTTATATAATTTGAATATAATTATTTTCCTCAAATAAGTGTGGATTTCTAGAATTCCACAAGAAAAATCTAAGTAAGTCAGTAGTTAAAAAAAAAAAAAAAAGTAAGTTAATAGGATATTTTATTTCTAAGTTAAAAAAGTACTCCCTTTGAGCCAATGTTTCTTTATAGATGTTGATGAGTGTGAGAGGCATCCATGTGGAAATGGAACTTGTAAAAACACCGTTGGATCCTATAACTGTCTCTGCTATCCAGGGTTTGAACTCACTCATAATAACGATTGCCTGGGTAAGTACTTCAGTCAGTTCCTTGCTGCTCCTATTTCATTTCCACACAATATACTCAAATAAAAAATAAAATAAAACCAAAGAATAGAAAATATTTCTTAGTAAACTAAAAAGTGCTCTAAAAAATTCTATTTAAAATTATTTTTATTATTAAAATTGCAAGTATGATGAAAGGGGGGATGCTATAGCATTGATTAATGTCTAGTTAATTAAAGCCATAGTATTGGACTATTAATAGTATTGGGCTAAATAATCACAAAACAGTTTGCTATGTTCAGCACTTTTGTTAATCATTCAGGGGAAAAGATCAGTCAGATAATAGTAAGTGTATGGGCACTGCTTTATGGTTTTGGGTATTTTTACCCCTTAGATGGACTCAAAGATAGGTCTGTCATTGTTTCACTGTTATTACAAGTATTTCATATAAATTCATTCTTGTTTTATATTTAAATACTGGAAGTTTTCAACTTACAAACGTGTGTCTTAAAAATTCATTGTAAGGCAGGTTTTGGAGCCTGGGATGCCTTTTCCCTCAGAAACAGTGCATGGTGACCAAGTTTCCAAGTCAACCCTCAAACCTGTCTATGTTTGTGAACGACTGTAAATTTGCAATGGAAAATAAAACTGTCTCTGAATCATGCAGGACTTTAACCTTTGCCCCACACTAACATACAGAGGATTGAAATTAGAACTGTTAGTGAATGGGAGAGGTTCCTGGAGTTGCTAGAGGAAATAGTCAGAAAAATGAAACAACGTTCGCAGTTATTTCTTGTTTCTGGTGTGCTAGGCACTGTGCTAGGTGCTTTACAGCTTTAACTTATTTTAATCCACATGACCCTATAAGTTATATGAAAGCAACTCAGGCTTTCTACCATTATGGGAACTTCACAGCCACCCCACCTTTTAATTCAGTCTGACAGGTGTTCCTCTCAGTATTTTTTATTCTTCAAAATTCTGTAGATGTGAAAAATTTTCAGAGCTAATTGGATACTTTATTCAGATACCACCTTGTTGACCATAGTTTCTCAGATGCTTTGTACTGCCAGATACAAATACACCTCTCATCCAAGTACAATCTTCAAACCCAGAAAATGACTCAAATGTAATCCCCTAAACTTACCTGAATATCTAATACTTAATCCTCCTTTTTTTCTAATCCGTATTATGTCAACAAAATAGAAATCTAGAATGTTTTTAATATAATTGATTTTTATGTTTTTAATATTCTCAGTATATATTCAGTTTATCTCCAGGTAATCTGCAAACTAGGCAATCAAATTAAATCCCATATATTCCCTTGCCTCTGGGAAAAGAGATATTTTCAGTTGGAAGGAATGCAAAACATCACCTTAAACCTTCAGCTTTATTTGGTTATAAATGTATGCGTTATACTAATATCAAAAGTGTGTTTGAAATACAGTAGGGATCTAGGTGACTATTAGTCACATAATCCTTACAATGTGGGCCATTTCTCTCTGTGTTGTGAGGAATTATAATATAGGGTTTTTGTAAATGTATACCAGTAAATATGTTTTTATGTTGCAACTTGTGAAGCAATGTGCATATAAGAGCTCTCTCTGAGAAGCTAACTCTTATTTTCTTACAGATATAGACGAGTGCAGTTCCTTTTTCGGTCAGGTATGCAGAAATGGACGGTGTTTTAATGAAATTGGCTCTTTCAAGTGTTTATGTAATGAAGGTTATGAACTTACTCCAGATGGCAAAAACTGTATAGGTAAGTATCTCAATAAGAAACAGTATTGACTGGAAGAATCAGTATGTGTGTATGGGGTGGGAGTGGGGGGGTGTTCTTGTTTGCTTTTATTTTGTAAAATAGTTATGTGAATCTCACTCACATTTCATTTGGTCATGGCCAAGACAAGATACGAGGGGGAATTTTGGTATAAACTATACTTTATAAGCCAACATTTGGGATGACGCAGGGGTATGTTTCTACTGGGGACAGAGCTTGAGTCTATTCATGTCTCAACAAAAGTAGACAGAGGACACAAATCAAGAAAGTTAACCTCTTGCGAAATGAAAAATACCTAAGATGTAAGAAGAGTACATCAGGGCATATTTGTCTATGATGACCCCGCATATCACAAGGCCTGAGCTGATTCATAATAATATTATTTGGCAAACAGATGCAGCTATGCAACAGTTCTCTCAAGTTTGAATCTTTCTCTCTCTCTTTTCTCGTTAAAGATACTAATGAGTGTGTTGCCCTTCCTGGCTCTTGTTCTCCTGGTACCTGTCAAAATTTGGAAGGATCTTTCAGATGCATCTGTCCGCCGGGGTATGAAGTAAAAAGCGAGAACTGCATCGGTAAGGCTCACATTTATTATGAGGTCCACGAGCTGTTCGGTTTAATAAAACGGGCTCGACTCTATGGAAATCAGCTAAATCCCACCTACTGCAAGCATGCTGACCCGTGGAATTATGCCTTATAACTGCCTACGTCTGTTTTATTGAGCCATCAGAAATTACTTGAAGGTGGAATGGTGGGAATAAAGAACTTAAAGATGTGGGATTCTTTTCATTAACAGAAATCGTATGCTACTCAAAGAATTTTCAGGGCACGCTAATCTTTTTTCCAAATGTCAACAGAGACTTTCTACTGAATTTAGAAAGTGTCTACAAAAATTGTAATCTTTGGCAACCATTTTAAAACAGCTATTAAAGGTGTCTAGAGTCCCAGAAATGTGAAGCAGAAAATCTTGACAATGCTGTTGAGATATTTTTTTTTTCCTTGTGAAGGCCTCATGTCAAAACAGAAAATATTAATCCATTTGTAGTAACAGATGTTTTTCTGTTGCAACTCTTCCAGCCCACAAGAACACTGTAACCACATCAAAAGTGGGTTCCAGAATTGCTGGTGGACATGATGAAGGCAGACCTTTTTACATTTCACTTTATTTCAGTTTTGTACAAACTATTTTTTACAGCCTTGTTGAAATTCAGAAGCATCACCATCTTAGTGCGGTTTTTCCAACGTGAAAGGATTTGCCTTTGAGTGCTCCGATTTTTTTTTTTTTCCCCAATTCTGTTCCCCTTGGCCGGATTCCACCTAAATATGTAGTTCTTCTGTTCACGTTTGGGAGAGCTGGAGTTATATAGACAAGGCTGAGGGAAACTGTTTACTTCTTAGAATTTTAATTATTTTTCAAACAGTAAAATTAGATATTATGGCTATCCCTAGTCATTCTGATTTGATTAATATTTTCCCCTTTTCTGATTTATATAATTCATTGTAAGGTTGCATAGTGTTTTTAATACTGAAAAAATAAATACAGTACTAGATAGAAGTTCCTTGAAAAGTTTAAGACTCTGTCTTCCATTTTCTTTATTCATATTTAATCTTGATGCCTCTTTAACTCTATGTTCCATCCCTTTAAGGAGCAATAATAGCAGCAGTGCATTAGTCTAAGAAAGAAATAGAAATACATATGCTTCCTTGTATCAGATAGTCTTAGCTACCTTTTTCCTTAGTGAAAGAATCTATGGATTTAGTTATGTTTTAATAAATTTCAGATTATTTTCTTTACCGTTGTTAGCAATGCCACTGTTTTGTTCCTCTTAAAATTGATTTTTAATTAACTTCACTGTAAGAATATTTCCTTCAGACAAGTCTCTTCACCAATTTTTCTCAGATGAAATGCTTCCTAGTTACTATACACACACTCACAAGCATATACATGTGTGCACACATGCATGCATGAATTCATCACTACATACAGTGGACATTACAGTGAATACTTGGCACCTTCCTAGGTGCTGGAAGTACACAATTCCAGTCTCAACCTCAGGTAACTTACTACTGAATGGGAGAGACTTACTTGTAAGTAACATGTTTTATAAAGATATCCTTGCAACACAGTGTGACAAACACTGTAATGGAGGTATGTTCAGGATGTGAGAACATAGTAGGAAAAAAACAAAAAAACCAAACCCATTGCTGTCAAGTCGATTCCGACTCACAGCGACCCTATAGGACAGAGTAGAACTGCCCCATAGGGTTTCCAAGGAGCAGCTGGTAGATTTGAACAGTCAGCCTTTTGGTTAGTAGCCGAGCTCTTAACCACTGCACCACCAGGGCTTGATTGTAGTCATGAGAAGGTGGCATGTCAAGGAGGTCATCACAGTGGATTTGTGACATCCTAGGTGGCTCTCCCTGGTGGCACAGTGGTCAAGCGATCGGCTGCTAACCGGAAGATTGGTGGTTCAAACTCACCAGCCGTTCCATGGGAGAAACAGGTGGCACTTTGCTCCCTTAAAGATTACAGGCTTAGAAACCTTATGGAGCAGTTCTACTCTGTCATATAGGGTTGCTGTGAGTCGGAATCCACTCGACGGCAGTGGGTTTAGGTGGCTCTCAAATGTCAGATAGGAATTTACTGGTCAAAGAAGGACAAGAAACAGAGAGAGACCATTGGAAACACAGGAAACGTGAGCGTGGTGAGGGGCATTGAATGACCTGCAGGCTGTGTGGGGCCATTGCAGGTTTGTAAGAAGTGATGTGATATGACTCATTCAACAGAATCCTGCCAGTATAAATTGAGAACTTAGTATGTACCAGACACTATGCCCGGAGCTGAGGGTGCAGGCAGCAGCGAACTAGACAGCCTAACATGTCCCGCCCTCATGGAGCTTACTTCTAATGTGCCTGCAACTGATTGTGTTGTTAAAAAGATTATAAAATTAGCGTAGTGTTTTTTCACTTCATTAAAATAACCCATTATATAAGTACTTTCCATGAAAAATAGCCAAGAGTCACTGCTTAGGAATCGTTATTGATTTCAAGGAACCATTCTGGAGTAGAGAAAGGGGAATGGTAAAATTCTCAAAATATGCCCGAGTCCTCCGAGTTCCATAGGCACAGATTTGAAGTTTTTTGGTTATAATCAGATGTGTATTTTAGAAAAACAACGCTGGTAGTAATGTGAAAAGAAGAGAGGGGAGATGCAGAAGTTGGGTAGGAGACTTGCAGCAACCCAGGTAACAAATGAGGGTGGGTGTTGAATGTACTGAGGAGGCAGAATGGACAGGCTACTTGGATATGAAAATTCAGGAGGGACGGTGAATAAGGAAGACTCCAGGACCCCAGCTTGGAGTCCTGAGAAGGGCATAAGAAGAGACAGTTTTGGCTGTGATGAGGCTGTGTTGTGTGTGAGACATGGAGCTGGTCCTGTCCTCTAGGCAGGTGGACATACACCACTAGGGATCAAGCTCAGGGAGTAGGAGATAAACCAAGGAGTCTCGGCTTACAGTTATTGGTTGAAAGTGAATATAATCTCTGAATTTTGAAGCAGTAATTTATTTCTAAAGAATAAATTAAGTGTATATCCTAATGTAGCTTGTTTCATATTAAATATTCATCCTAAGTATTTATGTCTTTTTACTTAATGGATTCTATAATAGTGTGGACAGTTATCGATTTTTTTCATATATTGAATAACTTATTGACTTGATTAAATTAACAAATGCTCCTGCTGTTCTGCAGATATAAATGAATGTGACGAGGATCCCAACATCTGTCTTTTTGGTTCCTGCACTAATACTCCAGGGGGCTTCCAGTGCCTCTGCCCACCTGGCTTTGTCCTGTCTGATAATGGACGGAGATGCTTTGGTAAGCTTTGGAATGCCAATCCTCTCTCCTTGTTGGCCCTTAGAAACTTCAGAGCTGAATGGTAAGCCATCATGCTAATGGCTGTCACTGCAAACTACAAGTCTATAGTAAATACATCATCTGTAAATTTAAAATACAGGTCTCAAATGTGTATGCACTGGACTTTATTTTCAGGTACTTTGAACTATTAGCATTGTTTTTACAGTATTTTGAATTCATATTAAAAGAAAAATTACCCCGATCTGCCATTTTCATTTTGTTACTGGCATTATATATATTTCATGTATTGGCATATGAGTTGCTTTTGGAAATTACTGAGTTTTGTTTTCTTTAAGCTGTAATATAACAATGAAAAAAAGAAATATTCTATATGGGAATCATTTTTATTTCAAGCTTTGTTTCTCAGATTTTCTAACCACATTATAGAAATTATTTTTAAACACTTCAGATAGTCAAAACTTTATAGACAGGTCCATTTAAATTAGCAAATGAAATCAGCAATTGGGGATTTCCAAACCTGTCTTTCAACTGCTAGTCTAATCTCCGTGTCATGTTCTGCCCCTGAGAACTTTTCTGTCGGAAACATGGAGTTACATACCAATTGTTTGTTTTAAATGATCTGTAAGGAGCCCTACAACGTTTGCTTTCTTGTTCAGATACTCGCCAGAGCTTCTGCTTTACAAATTTTGAAAATGGAAAGTGTTCTGTACCCAAAGCTTTCAACACCACAAAAGCAAAGTGCTGCTGCAGTAAGATGCCCGGAGAGGGCTGGGGCGACCCCTGTGAGCTGTGCCCCAAAGATGACGAAGGTGAGAGCAGTGACATTGAACACCACGCTGCACCAGTTTCTGAATGTTTGCCAGAAGTCGGTTTGACCATGTCATTACGAACATTTTGAGGTTGAATTAATCCCCTCAGGTATAAGTTTTGATGGTTCAGTGAGCAGCCGACTTTGAGAAACTTTTTTCAACTTTTGTATACAACATGTGTAAGTGCAGGTAGAGTTACCCTGTTATTTCAGTTTTTTCCAAGGTTGGTATTACTTGCTTTCAAAACAATGAATTTGAGAGGTGCAGGGCAGGGGATACAAGGAGGAGATGAAAATGATGTTCGAGATTGCTGCAGGAGTCCCACGTGGGTATTGTATCACAGGCTGTGGCTCTCAGAATATTACATAAGATTCTGAGAAGCTGCGTCCACACGCCCAGTGGCTGTTTTCAGCAAGGGACTAACAGCCTCACCAGTCCTATTACAGCAGAAAAAGACAGCGCAGGTGAATTGTAGGTTAGTTCCTAGCAAGCTCAGAACTGGCTTGTTCTCTAGATTAGGGGTGGCTTCTATGTGGAATGGGCAGGGGGCGTCCATCTGGCTACTCGGTGTTAATTGAGCAAACAGAAAGAAGCAAACGCTCTTAGCAGGTGGCCTTCTTGAAATATGCTGAAGTGTTGCTTTTAAAATAAATCATAAAAATAAAGACTTGTTAAAGACAGATTTGTAGAGGACAAATAATTAAGTACAATTTTATGTACATTGTAATCAGTTCTTGAACTCTTTGGTAGTTTAGACTCTCCAGTGATGCAGGATTTGTGTTTTTCTCTGTAGTTGCATTCCAGGATTTGTGTCCATATGGCCATGGAACGGTCCCTAGTCTTCATGATACACGTGAAGGTGTGGTTTGATATGTTCTTTTCCTGTGTTCTTATTTTATATGAATATATTACCATATGTTTATTTTATAAATCATGCTATTTATACTATAGCACTTAGAGTATATTGTATTTATAGAGTATATTGTATTTGATATATATATTTATTATATATCATGTATTATGTGATATAACATATATTTCTTTGGTAAAAGAAATGTTTACATGTTTTAGAAGTTTTAAGTCTGTGTCGAATGACATATACAGTATTGGCATCACTTTTTATATGTGGAAGTTCATGGGCAACGCTGTTTTTTAGATGTCAATGAATGTCTTGAGAGCCCAGGAATTTGTTCCAATGGTCAGTGTATCAACACAGATGGATCTTTTCGCTGTGAATGCCCCATGGGTTACAACCTTGATTACACAGGAGTGCGCTGTGTAGGTGAGTGTTGGTTCCACATTACACAGTTTTAAAGTTCTATTTTATTTTTCATATTCAGCAAAAGATCTCGCAAATACCTTGGGTGGTGGTGGAATTTACAAAGCCAGGATAAGTAGCTAGTAACGGCTCTATCTTTGCCCATCCTACATTTTCAGTCCCACCTGGTTTATGTGAAGATGGAAAGAATTGCCCAACCTCTGCTTTCCAACAAATATATAGACTGATGTGTCTAGAGACTTAGAAATACCAAAATCCACTGATTGGGGGGCAGGGGGGAATCAGCTTTACTTTCTGACTTTCCATGCCTACTCTTGTAGCAGAGCACCACATCCCTTTTCTGGACTTGTGGTCTTTAGGACAACGTGGCTGTCCGGTACTCCGAGCACTGCACACTGGATCCTTCAGGGTCCTTGCACTGTGTAAGGGCTGGCCAGCTGGGGGGTGGGGGGTGGGCAGGTACAAGAGTCACGTGTGCCCTTCTCCAATCCTGGAAATGTGTGAGGGCAAGTATGAGTATTCATGGGCATACTCCTGTGAAGACAAAACTTCTCCAAACTTCATGGCGCTTTCTTGTTCTTTTTCAGATACTGATGAGTGTTCAATTGGCAATCCATGTGGAAATGGCACATGTACCAATGTTATTGGGAGTTTTGAATGCAATTGCAATGATGGCTTTGAGCCTGGGCCCATGATGAATTGTGAAGGCAAGTGATCCTTTCCTTCAGTATTATCTGTTCTTGACATAGAAGATTGTTTTCTTAATATCTCAATCTTTATACTGTTCTGTTGTTCTGTGGACAATCATATTCATTACGAGTGTGTTTTCCTTTCCTTAATGAGCATAGTTACAATAGCTGCTTTAAACCCTTGTCTGATAAAGCTTTTAGGCCATTTGGGGATTGTTCCCTTGAGACTGGGTCACATTTTCCTGGCTCTTCAGTATGTTGGTTAATTTTGGATTGAACCCTAGATATCGTGAATGATATTCTCTGGAATCAGTTATAGTATTCCAAAGACTGTTGGTGCTTTTTTTTTCCACAGGCAATTAACTTGGGTAGACTCAACTAGTAGACTGTCACGCCTGTGGTGGGATGTGGCTCAGATTTCAGTTGTTTTTTAAACTTAGTTGCTAGCTTCTTTGATTTTGCCCCATAGATGCATGGTGTGACCAACAATTTGGGCTTAATTTATGCAAAAAATTAGCATTTCTCCTTCTCTGGCCCTCTCCTTTCCAAGGGGTTCCCCCCACAAGACTCCCTCCTCTGGTTCCTCCAGACAAAAGATCGGAAAGATTTCTATCCGAGATTTAGTTGCCAAGTACTGTGGCCGCCCTCAGGCTAATACAAAAAAAGAAAAGCATGGAGAACTTACTCCTTGCTTGTTGCTTACCCCGTTTCAGCTCGCCAGTACAAACTGCCTGCTTTTGTTCCGTCTCCAGAGTCCTCAGGTAGTTGTTTTTGTATTTCGTACAGAGTTTATAGCTGTTACTTGTGGTAGAACAGGTTTGTTAGGCACCAGTGCTCCATATATCAGAAGCAGAAGCTCTATTATCATGTTGCTTTCTGTATGACCTCCAAGTAAAATCATCGGTGATTATTTAAACAAATAATTAGAACTATAGACTGAGCACACGCCTGCCTGTTTTGTTGACCAGATATCAATGAGTGTGCCCAGAACCCACTGCTCTGTGCTTTTCGCTGCATGAACACCTTCGGGTCCTACGAATGCACGTGCCCGATTGGCTATGCCCTAAGGGAAGACCAGAAGATGTGCAAAGGTAAGGCCACTCAAACGGGAAAGTCAAAACTTCATTGCCATGCTAGAAACATATTTTAAGGCTTTTATAGTCCTTATCTAGCTATCTTCGTCTAGAACTTCATAGAGATACAGAATGACAGCGTCTTGCCAGCAGATTTCCACACCTAGATATCATGACACTTGATGGCCCATCCAACCAAGTCAAAGCCAACCAAGTCAAAGACAAAACGGGTTGAGGACCTCACCACTGTCACAGTTTTAGGCTCTTACTAAAACAGAGGTTTCCTGTAGGGTTGCTATGAGTCGGAATCAACTCAATGACAACGGGTTTGGTTTTTGGTTGGAACTTCTTGAAACTTATAAATCTGGAAATATAGCCAACGACTAAAAAAGGCTGGCTCCTCCTTTCCCTGTCACACAAATAGATTTCATCTTAAGATGAAAATATGACTTAAAGTACTAAACCAGAAGAAAGATGTGGCAGTCTGCCTCTGTAAAGATTACAGCCTTGGAAGCCCTACGGGGCAGTTCTGCTCTGTTCTGTAGGGTCACTATGAGTCAGAATCGACTCAACAGCAATGGGTTTGGGGTTTTTTTGTTGTTGTTGTAGTTGTAAAGTACTAAACTAGTTGTAAAGTACTAAACTGTAGCCTGCCCATGAGAAGTTCCTATTTTTATTTTTTTCCTATTGAAAATACTTTATAGATCTGGACGAATGTGCAGAAGGGCTACACGACTGTGAATCTAGAGGCATGATGTGTAAGAATCTGATTGGCACTTTCATGTGCATCTGCCCTCTGGGAATGGCCCGAAAACCTGATGGAGAAGGCTGTGTAGGTAAGGCACATACGCAAGTAGACACAGAGCAAAAGATTTAGAAAGATAAACTGCCATTAATAGAAGAAACTAACTCCAGGGGAAGTGTTGAGATTAGAGGTTAGTGGCCTGAAGTGAATTTAACCTTATCTGTAAACTAAATACTTTTACAAAAGAGCAAATTCCTACATGTGTAATAAAAATTCATTTTAAAATGCATAAATAACCCATCAGATTATGGATGGATTTTTATATTTTCTTTGAACCTGTTAGATGTTTCAGTCAAAAACTCTGCTTAGTAAAGTTAAAAATAGGCCTACCTCAAAGCATTATTCCTTCAATCACATAAACCAGAAAGTTAACCTAGACTCGTAAATCATGGTTGTAAAATAATATCTATCTGTCCTTCAAAATTTAGCAAGAGACAAACATGTAAGGAAGGATGGAAATAGACATCGGAAACCATCCTGTCGTCTTATTGTACATGAGATTCATTTCATTTATTTCAGTTTTTTTAATTTACTTGAGTGTGTGTTCAAATTTCATCTCGCGAAGTACTTACTTAGAAATGTGTTTCCATGGCAAGTTTATTTTTGTAACTAGCTCAATTTTACATTGTCCTGTCACTATATTTTATATTTTCTTGGAAGAGGGGATAGGCAGTGTGCTTGGATTAAGAGCCCAAGTTTTTGGATCTGGATCTGCCATATGTGAGGAGCTGGGTGTCTTGAAAATGGCATAATTCTCTGTGCCTCACTTTCTTCATCTATACAGTAAGAAGCTTAGTCTACACAATTTGGGGATGGGAGAAGGTATCTGTTCTAGCTCTAGTATTCTGTGATCCTCTGAACTTAACTTTTGAAAGAAAAGACCCAGGGAAGCATTATACATTTTCATTTTTAAAAGATGCTACAAAAGATATAGATTCTGAAAGTTTTGCTGATTCTCAAGCTTTTCATCATTATATGATGCTGCAAAACTTTTTTGATCAACAGAAAGCTCTTTGTAGAGAAGTTCCCTCTTCGTAGAGAAGTGCAATTTTTTGCAGACATGTTTTTACAATTAAAAATTGGATAATAAACAGCCAAAATATTATTATAAATAAAAAGTGTCTATGAATGTTAGGATGAAACATAAAGCCACAAAAAAAATAGTAAAAATGCTGAATAAATGAAATTGGAATCTTAACAAAATTACAAAAAAAGTCACTTGCAATGGAAACTACAAGTATTGAAGGCTAAGAAATTAAAATTATGCAGGAAATTTAAAAACCTCTGTAAAGTAACTTGTAAACTTAATCAAAGATGGAGACTTGACTGTGCCCTTGTAATTATCTGTTAAGTAAGCAAATAAATGAGTGGAGAAATCTACTAAACATAAAAACATTGCCAAGATCATTAATGACAATGCCAACAGGATACCTTTTGGATTCATTAAAATTTTTAAATGTAATTAAGGGGAAAGGAAGGCTTCTTTTTGAAGATAATATAATAAAAATGTGTTAAACCTCACTCCCATCCCTTGAAGATTTTAGAATTATACAGGTGGGAAGAGACTGTCTTAGTTTAAACAAGGAAATGATCACTACTACAAATACTGAAGACTTATCTGTCAAATAGTATAAAAGTGTCAAAAACATACAAGACATTGAAAACTAGCATATTCTTCTTTAGACTTTGGCAGAGTAAAGATTTCTGTAAAAGCAACTGTCCCAATTTAGAAAGATCATTCAGTGATCTTTGATTAGATGAATAGGGACATAGGTGGTCAATGAGATAATTGTGCAGTGTTTTTGTAGAGGCCCAGTTCTATACAGCAATGTCAAAAAAGTTACAGAAAAGGAAAAAATACAGTAACATGCTATTATAATTATCAACAAACTAGTCTCTAGATATGGAGGCTGCTGCAGGTAAGATAGGAAGGTGACGGGAAGAAGGAATCATTAGAGATTCTAAAACTTAAAGAACATTACTCAGAACCACATTGACCTAAATTACCTGAAAACCTGAGGGTACAGGTTCAGAGGTCAGAGAACATAACAGATTTGTTGAAAGAATATTCATACAATAAACAAACTGTAAATTATGTCCAGGTCAGCACTATTTGACCTTCTGCTGTACTAACAGCAAATAGCTGAACTGGATAAAACTACTCAAAGAGGAATAATAACACAAGTCTGCACCTAAAGTATACATGCTCGGAAAAAAGGGAGAGAGAAAAATAAACACGAAACAGATTTAACACCTCAGGAAATGGAAGAACAGTTTAGAAAAATAGTTTTCATAATATGCACAAGATCTCGCTAAATAAAAATTCAAAAATAGATACAAGAGATTGAAAAAGAGAAGGTAAGACAATATCATGAGACAGTGAATTAGCAGATCTCAGGAAGATCAGTCAATAAATAAAACTACCACAGAAATTAAAGTCCCAGTAGAAAGTCTAGTAAAAAATAGAAAGGGCCCAAAACACAATTAGTATATGGATATAGAAATAATTAATGAGAAGATAATAGAGGTAGAAGCCAAAGAAGAGCCAATGCATGCATAATTGAAGTCCCTGAAAAAACAAAACTGAATAAACAGAAAAAATATTCAAATATATTTAAGTGATTGCATTAGAAACCTTGTAGAAACTATTTAAATCTGCATTTCAAAAGAGCATACTACCCTATGAAAAACTGTTTCACAGCAGTTGTTCATTTATTCACTTACATTTATTAAACACTTGCTATGATCTGGGTGCTGAAGATACAGTAATAAACTAGACAGACAAGTCGCCTGCTCTCAAGTAGTGTACGTTCTGGTGGATGAGAAACAGACAATAATAAACAAATCAACATGATAATTTCATATAGTGGTAAAAAAAAATTTAGTGATTGAGTGGGAGCTACTTTAGAATACATGTTCAAGGAAGCTTTCTCTGATAAGCTGACATCTGAGCTGAGACCTAGAAATGAGAAGAAAAGAGCAAGAGCAAAGACCCCTAAGACAGGAATGAAGGCCAGTGTAACTGGAGTTTGTTCCAGGAGGAGAGTGGCAAGCATTGAGGTCCAAAGATAGGCAAAGGCATTGGAGACCCTGGAAAAGGGTTCAATTTTATGCTAAGTGTACATGGAAGAGTGATTCAGAATGTGGGCCCTTGAGATGGACTATGAATATGAGAATCTAGTCTCAGATTTCCTAGTTCTATGACCTTGGATAGGTTGGCTTAATGCTGCACCTCAAATTCCTCGTATGAAAACAAATAGGGTTGTTGTAAGGATTAAATTAGTGAATTCATGTAAAGCCCTTATATGTTTGACATATAGTAAAATCTCAAGTATTAGTTGTTATTGTCTAACTTACATTTTACAAGATCTCTGGCTGCTATGTAGGTAATAAATATTATAAATATTACAACGGAAGGAGCAGAAGCTGGGATTTCATTTAGGTGGCTTTTGTAATCATCCAGATGAGAAACAAGGAGGTTTAGATTAGCCCATAGCATTGTGGAAGAAAAGATTCGAATGTATTTTGGAGATAACCATCAGAACATGCTGATGGATTGATTCAGTATGGTAGATGAAAGAAGAAAGAAGACATAAAATGTGACACCTAGGATTTTGACTTGAATAATTGGTTAAGTGATGTTATTATTTACTGATACGCAAGCAACTGAAAGAAACAGGTTTGGCTGGGAGAACAGAAGAATAAAAGTTCTGTCTTGAACATGTTAAGTGTCAGATATGTCTCAGCTTCCTAAGTGGTGAACAGATGTACTTAGGAGCTACATATGTAGTTGCTGGTAAATGGGTAGAGTTTCAAGTCATGAGATTGGATGAGATCATCAAGAAAGAGGACATAGAAGTAGAAGAACAAATGACTCAGCACTTGGGGCATTCCGACATGTAGAGTGATGGAAAATATTTTAGGAGACTAAAAAAAGATAGCTAGCAAGATAGGAAATTATTCAACAGAATGTATTATCATGAGAATCGAAGGAATATACTATTCAAGAAGTTAGGGAGTGGTTGGTTGTATATAATGCTGTTGAAATGTAGAGAATGAATAATTAAATTAATTTAATTAATTGACCTCATCAGGAGCAGTTTCAGTGAAAGGGTAGAGCAAATGGTTAAAGAATCAGATATGAGATGGTGGAGACTACAGCCATACATCATTCTTTCATCAAAAAATTTTGCTCTGAAGAGGGACAAAGAGATGTGGCAATGGCTAGGCTAGAGGAGTAATATGCAATTAGGAGAGAAGTTTGTTTTTTGCTTTTTTATTTTTTAAAGATGGAAGTTACTAGAGAATGTATACTGAGGAGCACAACTGATGGAAAAACGATGAGGAGAAATAAGGGATAATTGTGAGATCTTAGAAGACATTCCAGAGCACAAGCGTGTGGAAGGGCTGCCTTTGAGAAAAACCACAGAGACTTCATCCATTGAGAAAGGATTAAAGGTTGAAAATGGTTAGTAGCGGAAAGATAAAGAATCTTGTCTTAAGAAAGAGAGATGAAGAAGGTAGGAGCATGAGAATGCTAGGGATTACAGTAGGATTTTCAAGGGAGTGTTGAATACCCATTTGAGATTTGAATCACCAATCAAAATAAGACCTCTCCTGGCGGTGTGTTTTATTTTAGTGTGCCATTCTGCATAGGATTAGGCATGGTGTAGGGAGAGGGAAGTGAGCATTTGACAGGAGGGATGTACAATGAAAAGGTCAATAATTGACAATCTTAATGCGGTACAGAAAGTCGAGTGCTGGAAGTCACACTTTAATAGGTGGAACATCCTACCAAGATAATACCCTAATAAAGTTATGAATTTTAACAAAAAGAAAAAAATACTCTGGAGGCAACCAGGCAGAAAAGAATGTTACTAGCAAGGTAAAAAGAAAATCGGGCTTTTTTTCCCAAGTACTTTCAGTAATTCTCAATGCTAAAGGCAGTAAAGCAAAAGTAATTAAGAATTTGATGTACATCAAGCCATCTTTGAAATATAAAAGTGACATTATACGTCATCAAACATGAAGGAACCCCAGCAGTATATCCAGCAAGGGCCTTTTTTGGAAAAAAAAACTTAAATTCAGACAACTGAAATACAAAGTAAAATAAAGGTGAATGACGTTAGATATAGATCAAGATGGCATACCTTGTACCCTTGTGCATGTTTTAAATTTAACAAGTTTTTTTATTCTAAACAGTTAAAAATACCTACACCAAGACACATCATGGTGAATTTCAGAACGCTTAAGAACAAAGTGAAAACCCTTAAAGCTTTTAGAGATAAGAACCAGATTGCCTGTAAACAAACAGTAACCCTGAAGAAGAAAACAATGCAGCAATATTTTCAAAACATTCTAAAGGAAAATAATTTTGGACATAAATCCTATACCCAATGAAGTATGAAAAAACAAAGACATTGTCAGAAATGAAAGTGTTGTTATTTGCTACCCACATACCCTCTCTAAAATAATTACCAAATGATGCATTCTAATATTTTTTTAATTAATCCGAGAATAAGTAGTAGTATACTTGAAGCAATGATAAGCAAAGAAACCAGTAACCCACACTATTTAATCTAAATAGATGTTGTTAGTAAACATAAAAAATATAATAACCAAAATTTCTAGATCACATCAACATGGGAGGTAGCACTGGGAGACAGCAAAGAGAAGTAAATTAATGCTAAGGTACTTGATATGGCCAGAGGCCTTATAAACAGATCTTCTTGGCATTAATAGAAGAGTAATCTTTAAGATGTATTGAGTATGCCAACAGATTAGATAATCTAAATGAAATGGACAAATTCCTAGAAACAGAAGTTACCTAAACAGCATCCAGGAGAAATAGAAAATCTCAATACACCTATAACAAGTAAAGACATTGGATCAGTAATCTAAAACTCCCCTTCCCCCAAAAAAAAGCCCAGAACCAGAAACTTCACCTGGTAAATTCTACCATTTAAGGAAAAATTAACACCAATTCTTCTCAAACTCTGCAAAAATATAGAAGAGAAGGGAATACTTCCTAACTCATTCGGTGAGGCCAGCATTACCCTAATACCAAAGCCAAATAAGACACCACAAGGAAGCTTGCAGACTCATATCCATAATGAATATAAATGCAAAAATCCTCAACAAAATATTAGCAAACCAAATCTAACAGCATATTAAAAGGTTTATACACCATAGCCAGTGGGATTCATCCCAAGAATTCAGGTGTGATTCAACATAAGAAAATCAACCAATGCAATACAAAGGAAAAACATCATTTTTATTTGATGCAGAAATGGCTTTTGACAAAATCCAACACCTTTCTTCATAAAAATACTCAGCAGACTAGGAATGGAGGGTAACTTCCACAAAATGATAGAATATGTATGAAAAACCCACAGCTAACTACAATGAGATACCACCTCACCCTCATTAGAATGGAAATGATTAAATAAAAGGGGGTAAGGAATACAGGTGTTGGCAAGGTTGTAAAAAAACTGGAAACATCTTCCATTATTGCTGGGAATGTACAATGGTACAGCCACTGTGGAAAACAGTTTGGCCCTTCCTCAAAAAGTTGAACATAGAACTACCTTATGACCCAGCAATCACAATTCTAGGTATATACCCAGAAGAAGTGAAAGAAGGAATACAAACCGAAAACTGTATGCTGATGTTCATTGCAGCACTTTTTACATTAGCCAAAACATGGAAACAACCAAAATGTCCATCAACAGATGAATGGATAAACAAAATGTGGTATATACATAAAATGGAATATTACTCAACCATAAAGAGAAATGAAGTGCTGATGCATGCCACAACATGGATGAACCTTTAAAACATGTTGAGTGGAATTAGTCACAAAGGACAAATACTATATCATCTCACTTATAAGAAATAAGCAAGTATATAAAAATCAAAGCTTATTAGTGGTTACCAGGGGAAACTCTGGTAGCGTAGTGGTAAGAACTACAGCTGCTCACCAAAAGGTCAGCAGTTCAAATCCACCAAGCACTCCTTGAAAACCCTATGGGACAGTTCTACTCTGTCCTCCAGGGTTGCTATGAGTTGGAATTGACTCAGCGGCAGCAGGTTTGGTTTTGGTTTATCGGGTAGGAGAGAAGAAAGAGTTTTTGCTTAGGAGGCATTGAGTTTATGTAAATAGTAGTAAAATAAGTTGGTAAAGGATAGCAGTAATGCTTGCACAACTGAAGTATGTAATCAGTGTCACTGAATTACACATGTAGAAATTGTTGACTTGGTGAATGTTTTGTTGTATATATTTTCACCACAGTTTAAAAAAAAAAAAAACAACCCACAGCTAATATCATACTTAATGGTTAAAGACTGAAGGCTTTCCCCCTAAAATGAACAAGACGGGGATACCCACTTTCACCATAGATAGTCAACACTGTACTGAAAGCCCTAGCCAGAGCAATTAGGCAAGAAAGAGAAATAAAAGGCATTTGAATTGGAAAAGAGGAAATAAATCTACCCTTATTCACAAATGACATAACCCTATATATAAAATATCCCTTGTAATCAAGAAGAAGAATACTAGAGCTAATAAATGAATTAAACAAAGTTGTAGGGTGCAAAAATCAACACACACACACACAAAAAATCAGTTGTCTTTCTATATACCAGCAATAAACAACCCAAAAATGAAAGTAAGAAAACAATTCCAATTATAGTAGTCTCTAAAAGAATAAAATGCCTAGGAATAACTTTAAAGTCTTGTACAAGACAACTACAAAACATTGCTGAAAGAAACTGAAGAATACCAAGGATTGGAGGGCTTAATATTGTCAAGATGTCAGTATAATCCAAAGCATTCTATGGATTTAATGCAGTCCCTATCAGAATTCCAAAAACCTTATTTGCAGAAATGGAAAAGCTGATCCTCAAATTCATATGAATTGCAGTGGGCTCTAAACAGTCAAAACTATCTTGAATTGCCGTGGGCCCTAGACAGTTAAAACTATCTTGAAAAAGAAAACAAAGTTGAAGGACCCACACTTCCCAATTTCAAAACTCACTATAAGACTACAGTAATCAAAATAGTGTAGTATTGACATAAGGATACAGACAAATGGAAGAAATGTGAGTCCAGAAATAAGCCCATTCATCTATGGCCAATTTGTTTTTGACAAGGGTGCCTAGTCCATTCAGTGGGGAAAGAATAGTTTCTTTTAACAAATGGTATTGGAACAACTGATTTCCATGTGCAAAAGAATTAAGTTTGACCCCTACCTCACACCATATACAAAAATTGACTCATTGGATTAGTGTCCTAACTATAAGAGCTAAAGCCATAAAACTCATAGAAGAAAGCATAGGATTAAATCTTCATGGGCTTGGATTTAGCAGTGGACACAGATAGGACACTAAAAAGCACAAGCAACAAAAGAAAATAAATTCGACTTCATCAAAATTAAAACTATATTTTTGCATCAAAGAACATTATCAGGAAAGTGAAAAGACAACCCACACAGTATAGGAGAAACTATTTGTAAATCATATTACCATAATGGTTTAATATCTAGAATATATAAAGCAGTCCTACAGCTCAGTAACAAAAAGACAAACAACTTAATTAAAAAATGAGCAAAGGACCTGAATAGACATTTCTCCAAAGAAGATATAGAAATGGCCAATAAGCACATGAGAAGATGTCCAACAGCATTAGTCATTAGGGAGATACAAGTCAAAACCACAATGAGATACCACTTCACACCCACTAGGATAGCTATTATCCAAATAATGAAAAATAACAAGTGTTGGTGAGGATGTGGAGAAATTGGAACCCTTGTGCATTACAGGTGGAACCGTAAAACGGTGCAGCTGCTATGGAAAACAGTGTGGCAGTTCCTCAAAAGTTAAACATAGAATAAACATATGATCCAGCAATTCCAGTCTTAGATATACATCCAAAACAATTGAAAGCAGGGACTCATATACTTGTACACCAGTATTCATAGGAGCATTATTCACAATAGCCAAAAGGTGGAAACAACCCAAGTGACCATCAGCAGATGAAGGGATAAGCAAAATGTGTTATATATATATATAATGGAATATTAGTCACTGGAATAAGGTACTAATATATGCTACAACATGGATGAACCTTGAAAACATTATGCTAAGTAAAATAAGCCAAACACAAAAGTATAGATTATTTCATTTATATGAAATATCTAGAATAAACAAATTCATAGAGACAGAAAGTAGACTAGAGATCAAAGGGCAGGGGGATGGGGAGTTACTGCTTAGTGGGTAAAAAATTTCTGTTGGGGTGGTGAAAAAATTTTGGAAATAGATAGCAGTGATGGTTACATACATTGTAAATATAATTAATGTCACTGAATTGTACACTTGAAAGTGATTAACATGGCACATTTTATGCTGTATATATTTACCACAATAAAAGTTCTAAAAAATTGTTTGATGAATACTACCAGAAGAATAAAAAGAGGATGTGTACCTTCCGGACTTGAGTTGGGGCAGGAAGGGGACATAGGAAACTAGACTGATCTAAGAAATGTCAAGAAATGGGGGAAAATAGCTTAGTAATTATGACATGATGTAAATGGGCTGATAAGAATTCAAACATCAGTAATCCTAATAAATAGTTTAAATTGCTGGTTAAAAGACAAATGTATTTTTGTCTTTTTAAATCCAGCAGTGTGCTTTTTACAACAAATGCACCTAAATCAAAATATGAAATAGGGTGAAAATAAAGAATTAGATAATCAGGGCAAATGCTAATTCAAAGAAAGCATATGTAGCAAAATAAATGTCAGTAAAATTGAAGGTTAAACATTTTGAAAGTATAAAGATAAAAGGAAACAGTGTATCAAAGAGATGTAATTGTTGTGAGCTCTCTTATGTACTTAAGATATTTTCAAAAAACCTCAAAAAATTTTAACACAGTATCAGACACAATAAGTAAGGATATAGGGAATTTAAATGAAACATTTTGGCTCTAATGGATTTATTTATCACTAACTAAAAGAGCAATATTATCTAAATTCCCTCTCCCATTACATACCTTCACACACTACACACCACAGCTGCTCCTATGCCTTTCTACTCAAAACTTGTCTAGTAACTGGTCCTTTATCCCTGGACTGTGTGACTTTTACTCTTCTCCCCACCCCTACCCAACACCTAACACCCGTCCGCCCCCAGCCTCGCTTTCATATCACATAAACTAACATCTTCTTCCCCAGAGTCCTTAATCTACCTCTTTTTTGAGGCCTATTTTCCAGTTCTTTATCAGGCACTGTGCCTTCCTCACAGAACAAAGAAAAAGAGAAGAGAGAGACTGCGTTTAAAAAGAACCCACTTGGAAGGATGAGGTAAAAGTTAAAAAGAAATCAGTACTCACACGTGACTAGTTTCTATCCCATCACATTAGTATTTTGGTGAAGATGTTTTAAATAAGATATCATCCATTAGAAGATAATTTGTAGATTATAATTTTTACAACCTGCCCATTATTCTCATCATTTGTTTTTCTAAAGATGAAAACGAATGCAGGACCAAGCCAGGAATCTGCGAAAACGGGCGCTGTACTAACATTATTGGAAGCTATAGGTGTGAGTGTAATGAAGGGTTCCAGTTAAGTTCCTCAGGCACTGAATGTCTTGGTAAGTTGACTTTACTTGATAAATTAAACATCTGTTTTATGATGTCACTGAAGAGCTCTACATTTACATCATCTTCTGCTTGAAAAGGTCCCTCAATCTGAGTAATTTCTCATACCTCTTCCTAAAGGTACACATCTATTAAAATGACGTATTTGGATATGCGTGTGTCGTATGCATACCTATGTGTAATGTAAATAATGATCTCAAAGTAGCCTTTTCAAAATTAAGATTAATTAAGCCTGATGGAAAATGTGACTTTAGTGAGTCAATAAAACTTACATCAGGGGATAATTTAATTCCAAAAAAAAATATTTATGATGTGAGGTAAGTTGTACTGATATTAATGCAAAGTAAATGCAACATTTAAAAAATGCATTGGTTAGTTTTTATTTTGTAATACTGAAAAATGTTTTACAAATTAATTTCTTGTAGAAAATGCAAATCTCAGACACTATTGTATTTTAATACTAAAATGCATATTGAATAAACCATCTTAGTTATGAGTAGGTGTACAATTACAGACTAGTAAAACTTAAGGCAAATAAAGAGAAATAAGAGCATTTCTTAAATTGTTGGACTCATCACTTGATTTGGCACTAACGATCATGTTCAAGTATATTTTTTTTTTTTTTTTTCAGAATGACATCTGCTTCAAGTCCTAGGAAATTTTTAGTCAAGAAAATATGATTTGTTTATTGTTGCCTTCAATCCTTTACTAACAGTCTTGTAGGAAATAGAGAAGATAACCTACATAGAAAGTACACTTTTGTATTCATATTACTGTATTTTGCTACTACGGTTGATAAAATATATAGAGAGGATTTCTTTACTTATTTTCATCAGAGAAACACCTTTATTTTTATTATAGATATATTTGCTTAGTGTAAGTATTTGAACCATCTTTTAAATGTAGAAAATAGGAGAGACTAGGTTGAATACCTAGCTCATATCATCTAGAATTTGCTTTTTAAAAACAAATCCTTACACTCATTTGCTTATTTAAGGGGAAATAATTATTTTTTCTTCCATTTGAATTCTATAGGGTGGTAGTTTACTATCACTTAGCTGCTGATGGATTGAAGAAAACAAAACAAAATGTCTACAGTAAAGTATCACTGTCAAATCTAATAAACTACTTATAGTGAAAGATTTATGAGCTTATCTCCATCTATCAAAACAAAATATCTACAGTAAAGTATCACTGTCAAATCTAATAAACTACTTATAGTGAAAGATTTATGAGCTTACCTCCATCTATCAAGACTTCATAATCATTAAACTATATTAAGGGGTTTGTCTGTATATAGAGAATACTTATTTTTAATTATTACTAAGAAGAAAAGCATTGGCTGTCCTATTTAATTTGAAAACCAAGATAATGAAAAGTGTTTTAGTTCCATGACATTTATGCTGATTTTCTACTTTGTCATTTCAGACAATCGACAGGGACTCTGCTTTGCAGAGGTATTGCAGACCATGTGTCAGATGGCATCCAGCAGCCGCAATCTTGTCACAAAGTCAGAATGCTGTTGTGATGGTGGACGAGGCTGGGGCCACCAGTGTGAGCTTTGCCCACTTCCTGGAACTGCCCAGTACAAAAAAATATGTCCTCATGGCCCAGGATATACCACTGATGGAAGAGGTAAGGAATTGTGGAAATTCATGCATATTATCAATTTGATAAACTTAATTAATTCAGACTAATAGGAAGGAAAAGTGAAAAATGGTAAAATAATAATAGCTGAAATATCCTGTCAGAGTGGCTGATAGTATGTATGTGTGTGTACTTGTGCATATATAGAAAAAAATGTATTTTTCTATTGCTTTAGAAGATTTAATCTAACAGATAGAAATTATTATTATTCCCATTTTAACAGGTGAGGAAACTGAAGCACAAGGCTAAGATTATAATATGTAATTTGCCCAAGGTCACTGTCTTTAAGGGACAGACCCAGGAATATGCACAGGAACTCATTATGTTTGTAACGTATTTATGAGTTAGCAAGTCTCCTAATTGACAACTGGTTTCCTTTTTTTGTACAGCTAATTAATATACTAATGTCTTGAAAAGTACCATTTTCTTTCATTACTATACAGGTTCACCACCCTATGCATGATTGTTTTGCTAATGAAATCCTTTCTTCAGAGTCTAATACAAGTGTGAATTCGAGGCCAATCTATGGAAAATTACCACAAATTCAAAATTAGTTGAACTGCAGAAAAGTAGCTTCCTATATCTCAAAAATAATTCATCCTTAGACTGCAAAATTGGTCTTGAATAGAGCTTTCAGCCCAGCCTTCCTTTATTGTCTCCCATCACTGCAAATTGTTTTTCCCTTTCATGTTGGCCATTCTTCCAAATGCTGAAAGGTACTCCCCTATTATGAACGCTACTTGTTCGTCAGCTCATCTCAGTTACTTAATTTCTCTTCTGTTAGTTTCTAAGCAGTTTTACCCTGGAAATATAGACACTTCCATTTGGTTTTTTTTATCCGCAGATATTGATGAATGTAAAGTCATGCCCAACCTCTGCACAAACGGTCAGTGCATCAATACCATGGGCT
This sequence comes from Trichechus manatus latirostris, assembly GCF_000243295.1. Taxonomy (NCBI): domain Eukaryota; kingdom Metazoa; phylum Chordata; class Mammalia; order Sirenia; family Trichechidae; genus Trichechus; species Trichechus manatus. The sequence continues at coordinate 7,396,381 of NW_004444057.1, read as the reverse complement.
CGTTCCGATGCTTCTGCAAGGTTGGCTACACCACAGACATCAGTGGAACCTCTTGTGTAGGTGAGGCTACACCTCAGCATCTGGGGGTTTGTCGACCATTGTTTCCTACAAGTCACTTACTGTTAGCAGAGTATCTTTATTATGAAGCTTTGGAATATACATCGTATTAAAATGATGGAGTTCCTCCCACTAATGTGGTTCTTAGTGTAGTTGCCCGTTGTCCAACATTGTGGGAAATAATAAAAAAAGTCTCTTCAGTCAGAGAAACTTTCATAAAAATTATTAAAGTACACTTGTACAGTTTTATATTTTAACTTAAAAGACATAAATACACATTTATTTGACATTTCATTGATGAATGACAAGAACTTTTGATTATGGATTTGTGTGGTTGAGTATACATAGAGAGAATGCTTTCTGATTGGTCTTCATCACTTTTTTTTGCCTAAAATATACTAATTAAGTATCATCTAAAATTCCTATTTGCAAAAGAATCTGATTACAAAATTCTTCTAAATTCATACAATTTCTTTTTCTGATTTTTTTTATTGTCTCACCCACACAATTTTCTGCAGGTTGGTGGGCATTGGGGGAAGAGGACTTGCTTTTATTGAGTCTTTCCAAAGCATTCAGCTTAGTCTTCATTAAAGACAAAAATATTTTCTCCCTTCATAATTCATCAGCTGATGTGATATTCCATTAAATTATGTAATTTTAATATCAAGTACGCCTGGCATAAAACGGTTAGAACAATCAAACTGACTCTTAGTAAGCATACAACTCACTTGGTGAAATAGAAGGGTATGGGAATAATCATGGCCTATCAGTCATGAGCTTTCAGCATTCTGTCTGCATCTATTGGTATGTTTTACAGAGGAAATGAAGATTGTCTGCTATCAGAGTCCTAGCAGGAAAGAGGTGGCATATTCAAATGAGGACAATTCAAGGAGGGGTTAACAAAGGGCCCGTCTATAAAGGCATGGGCAGAGTGTAGAGAAACCACAAGGGATGGATGGTGCTGTATGCTGGGTTAAAAGAAAAATTGTTAGGTGCTGTCGAGTAGGTTCTGACTCATAGCGACCCTAGGTACAACAGAACGAAACACTGTCTGGTGCTGTGCCATCCTCACAATCTATTTTGAGCGCCTTCCAACCGAGGGGCTCATCTTTCGGCACTGTATCAGAAAGTGTTCCGCTGCTATCCGTAAGGATTTCACTGGCTAATTTTTTTCAAAAGTAGATCACCAGGTCCTTCTTCCTAGTCTGTCTTAGTCTGGAAGCTCCACTGAAACATGTCCACCATGGGTCGCCCTGCTGGTATTTGAAATACCTGTGACACAGCTTCTAGCATCACAGCAATACGCAAGCCACCACAGTACGACAAACTGACAGACAAGTGAAGATACTGAGTGAGATTTCCCTGCTGCCCTGGAATAGGTGATTAGAAAAGAGGGAGAGGTTATTGGAACCTGGAAACAGAAAGCTGTATACAGAGGGCTGCTTTGAGAGGAGCTGTGATCTCTGGTCAAATGACAACCATCCTGCGCCCATCCTGCAGGGAGGGAGTTGAGGGAATAAGGACCAAGGCAGAGGGCAAGGGAGCTTGCTGATGGAGTCCATACTGGTTAGCCTCCTGGTCCAAGAACAGAGTGGAGGGGAGTAAGGAATGGATCTGGAGGGGCAAGCGGGAGATTTCTAGCACAGTCTGTGATCCAGCAAGATGGTTAGGAGAAAGACAGTTAAGAGAGTTATTAAAAGAACATCTACCACATCCATGAGTCAAATAAATGAGTAAGTTATTTTAAGTTTAGTAGGAGTCCCTGGGTGGCACAAACGTTTAACACACTCAGCTACTAATGAAAAGGTTAGCGGTTCAAATCCACCCAGAAGGGCCTTGGAAGAAAGACCTGGTGATCTACTTCCAAAAGATCACAGCCACTGAAAACCTTACGGAGCTCAGTTCTACTCTGAAATACATGGGGTTGCCATGAGTCGGAATCAACTTGATGGCAACTGATTATCTTAAGTTTAGTTGGTGATTCTCAAGTTGTAAACCAGAGTACATTGATACAAAGAATTTAGTTGGGGGGGAGGTTTGAACCCCGAAAATTGTCTAGATATTGTAATATTTATCCCAGGACCATAGACGGAGCTACAAAGTAAACCAGTATGTTACTTTAGAGAAAAGTATTCTGTGCGTCACTTCTCTCTGATTCCTTTCCATCTTTTAAGTTGAAGAAGGAAAGCAAAAGGAATGAAGTGATGAGACTATGGAGGGAGGAAAGAGGCTAGTTGTTTCTTTTAACCAGGAAATTAATCTTCACATCACTTTGGTTTAGATCTTGATGAATGTTCCCAGTCCCCGAAACCGTGCAACTTCATCTGCAAGAACACTGAAGGGAGTTACCAGTGCTCTTGTCCACGGGGCTATGTTCTGCAAGAGGATGGAAAGACGTGCAGAGGTGAGTGAAGCGTCTGGCAGTTGTGCTTGACTCTGTTCTCTCAGCCTCAAATGTTAAGAGAATCAGGGATTGTAGCATTTGCATCACTTTCATTAGAATGCATTTTCCTAGTGGCCACTTTATATAGAAAATTCTACCAAATAACCAATGGTAGGAGGCAGAGAGAATTAAAATCCAAGTTGCCATAGTTTGTTTCCTATAGCAAACAACACAAATTTTTAAAAAATAAAACCAAACAAAGCAACAGTTTGGTGAGGGAAGAGTTATTGAAAAAATAACTAAAATGAGATTTTTTGGTTATTTACCTGAGACAGAGAAGTATCTTTATTATGCATTTACTGCAGTAAATGAATGGGTAAATTTAATTTTTTGCCTATATAGTGTTAACATAAATTATTTACCAAGCTGAATTAGATACTAAACTAGCTGCAGTACCATACTCATATGTTCAATTTTACAGTAAACCCTCATCAGTGTGAAATTAATAGACTAAGGAAATTCCTAATTCTGTTTTGAAATACAGATTATTCTCAATAAAATGAGATTTTGCTTCCAAGAAATACATAAAATTAAGATAGTAACAAATAGAGCTGTTCTTTTGGACCTGATCAGTGAACAGATAGGGGTTAATTTAATTTAGCACATTGTTTATAAATGAGTGTAACTAAAGTGTGTTTTTTCAGCTATGCAATAACAAATTAGTTTTGTGTGTATCTTATTTTGCTTGGTAAATTTATTTTAAATACATAGTTTCGATATGACCCAAATCAGATTTTGAATTTCTATTAGTAGAGGCCAAAATTAATACCATTTATGACTAGAAGTATAGATGCTGTGTTTTTGCTTCCTCTGGCATTAATCGCAGTGTTTTCATTTGGATGTGGAGACTCTGACTCAATGTTTGTGTTAGGACCTTTGTCAATTTCCACATTCTCTTTGATTTTTATTTAGTCTCCTTTAATAGGACTCAATAACTGGCCCTGTGCAAAACTGCATTAAAGGCAAGAACTATAACCTTTGGATATTAGCTTTGAGAACACTTCATGGAAACCACTGAAATTCAGCTATTCAGTTTCTTATTTTAAAAAAACTATGTGTTATATATGGCCTTAGCCATCCTGTCAGAGTAACCATAGTATTTATGCTGCTTATGTGTGTGAAAAGACTGGTTGCCAAATGCTTATAGAAGGCTATAATGCTTTCAGCAAAAATCTACACGAAATACTCCCAGTAGCAAAATCTTCCTGTGGCTTCATAAGAATGGATGCATGGACAGATAACTCTGCTCTGATTTTCATTGGCTTCTCTTTAATTTAATTTCAGACCTCGATGAATGTCAGACCAAACAACACAACTGCCAGTTCCTCTGTGTCAACACCCTGGGGGGATTTACCTGTAAATGTCCACCTGGTTTCACACAGCATCACACTGCTTGTATCGGTAAGCCAAAATTACAAATGGGAATTGTACAGACTTTTGGTAGATTCAGAAAAACTGTATTTAAAATGATATACAGAATAATGTCCCAGTACTAGGAAGAAGGGCCTGGTAATCTACTTCTGAAAAGTAGCCAGTGAAAACCTTATGGATCACAACAGAATATTGTCCGGTATAGTGCTGGAAGATGAGTCCCCTAGGTTGAAGGAAACTACACAGTAGCGGCAACAATGGACTCCAACCTGCCAACACTCAGAAAGATGGCGCGGGACCAGGCGCCGTTTCATTGTCTTATACATCATAAGGTTGCCATGAGTCAGAGCCAACCCAATGGCAACTGACAACAACAAAAACCTATATTTAAAACCACTACCTCATAATCAGTGATCCAGAAAAGTTGCTAACAGTATAGCTGTATTGCAGTGTTCTAGTATTTTAGACCTTTTTTTTCAACAAAGACAATATGCAAGCAAAAAAGGAATTATATCTAATCCGAGCATATGCATAGTAGGTATATGCCTTTATATTGCACTCTGAATATAACCCTGTGTGTTCAGATAAAATACTATCAAAGGCTTGCTGTAATTTAGAACATACTAACCTGCTGGAGTGTTTTTTTATGTTAGAAGAGATATATATTAGGAGCCTTTCAGCCTGCACTATCTAAAATCATGGCCACAGTTGCCCCAACATATGTCCTAATTTCAGTCCTCTTAAAATATTCTTTTTCTTTCTACTTTTGCTCTTAATGTGACAGTGAATTCTGGCAAGAACTTCCATAAAATGCTGTTTTCATGTCATGAAAATTAGGCTTTCATACTTCATGGAGTGAAATTAAAGCCATGTAATAATTGGAAAGTTTGACACTCTCCTTCCTTCGTGCTTCCCTAGACAACAATGAATGTGGGTCTCAGCCTTCACTTTGTGGAGCAAAGGGAATCTGTCAAAACACCCCTGGGAGTTTCAGCTGTGAGTGCCAAAGAGGGTTCTCTCTTGATGCCACTGGACTGAACTGTGAAGGTGAGTTCGTTTCCTCAAAAATCCTTAATTCATTATGGCCAACTATATTTTTTAAATTTCTAAACCACTAAATGAGAAACTGATATTGTCTCCCAAAAAAAGTATTTGATAAAATATGACCCAGCAATTTGACTTTTATTCTTAAATTTTCATATATAATTTTGGAGACATTATTTAATGATGAGAGAAAATTTCTGTGATTCTTTATCAACAAAGTGAGAAGAAAACCTACAGATTGGGATAAAATGTTGGAGAACCATAGATCAGATAGAGGTTGAATATCCATAGATCAGATAAAGGTTGAATATCCAAAATATATATGAAATTTCTACAACAACAAAAAGGCAACCCAGTCAAAAACTGGGTAAAGCAGTTGGACAGTCCTCAACATCATTAGCCATTGTTGTTATTGTGTGCTGTTGAGTTGATTCTGACTCATAGCAACCCTGTAGGACAGGGTAGAACTGCCCCCATTGGGTTTCCTAGGCTGTAATCTTTACAGGAGCAGATCACCAGATCTTTTCTCCTGCAGAGCTGTTGGTGGGTTTGCACCACAAACCTTTGAGTTAGCAGCTGAGCTCTTAACCATTGTGCCACCAGGGCTCCTCATTAGCCATTAACCTAACCTAACCTGTCGCCGTCGAGTCAATTCCAACGCATAGCGACCCTATAGGACACAGTAGAACTGCCCCATAGGGTTTCCAAGGAGCCTGGTGAATTCGAACTGCTGACCTTTTGGGTAGCAGCTGCAGCTGTAGCTCTTAACCACTACACCACCAGGGTTTCCAACCATTCTATTTTGTTTTGGTTTTTTTTCCCTGAGCGTTGCCATTCTCATGGGGGTGAGGTGATATCTCATTGTGGTTTTGATTTGCATCTTGGATTTCCGAGATGCAAATCAAAACCACAATGAGATATCTCCTCACCCCCATTAGAGTAGCAACTATCAGAAAACAAGTGTTTGCAGGGTTGTGGAGAAACTGGAACCTTCATCCATTGCTTGTTGGACTGTAATATGGTACAGCCCGTGGAAAACAGATGGTGGTTACTCAAAATGTTGCACATAGGATTACCATATGACCCAGAAGTCCCAATCCTAGGTATATACCCAGAAGAAGTGAAGGCAGAAATCCAAACAGAAACCTGTATGCCAGTGTTCATTGCCACACTTTACTCAGTAGCAAAAATGTGGAAACAACCAAACTGTCCATCAACAGATGAATGGAGAAACAAAATGTGGTATATATAGATAAAATGGAATATTACTCAGCCATAAGGAGAAATGAAGTCCTGATGCATGCCACAACATGGATGAACCGTGAAAACATTATGCTGAGTGAAATAAGTCAGTTGCAAAAGGACAAATACTGTATGATCTCACTTGTATGAAATAAGCAAATACATAGAAACCAAAGATTATTAATGGTTACCTGATGTGGGAGGGAGCGGGAAATGGGGAGTTTTTATTTGTGGGACATTGAGTTTGTTAATGGTGGTGGGATATTTTGGATGAAGATAGTGATAACAGTGGCACATGACAAATGTAATCAATGTCATTGAGTTAGAAATGTGAAAGTTGTGTTTTGGGATGTATATTTTCACCACAATAAAAAAAAATTCTGTGATTATGAATTAACTTTTAAAATAACAGAACTGTTTACCTAATTATTGATCTGAAAAAAAAAAAAAACTGAGATTGAAAAAGAATTGTAGTCCTAATATGGTATACAGCAATATACGAGTAAACCTGAAAAAAAAATAATTGGATTTTTGTTCCATATCTAAATGTGTAAAAGTTAAGTGGAGAAAGAGAATCTATCATTATGCAGAATTGGAGAAATGGTGAAAACTGATGGCTGTTTCCATTTTATATGGACCACGACTCCTGCTTCACTCTCTTCCCTTCCGTGGGTATTTCCTATAATGTCTCCCCTGCAATAGATATTTCCTGTGAAACCCAAAGGACACGTAAGTGGGAACAAAATAAGAATCTGTGTGAAACCAATAAAATATCATATGGTTCTTCAGTATATACACTGCAAGTGCTAGCATATGGTAAGATAAATAAATAAACGTAGTAGGAGTTGTATCTTTTACAAAATATACATGGCAGAGATTGAGAGAATATATACATTTCCTTTATATTTTTAGTGCTTTTTAGTCACATTTCCTTAAATACTCTTAGACTGGATTCTTTACACCTATATAATTCTAGTTCTAAACCAATATTTAATATGCTTTTCATAGGAATTATGGGACTTTTTTATATATCTCTTTCTGCCAAGAAAAAACTGATTTAAAATTTAATTTTAATATTTTATATTTGATGTTATTGAGACCTTCAGAGTATTCTAAGCCTACAGCTGCTTGCCACGTGTGAGTTCAGCTCATGACCATCCACATAAGATGCCATTTATTAATTATCCATATAAATGTGGTGCACATGCATCAGACATGCCAATTTTATTTCACTCCTTATGGGTAGATTTCAAAGCCTCAGTTTTCATTCCAAAAGAGCATGCATATATGAACAAAGAAATTATTCCATATGTGTAACAATAGTACATCTTGTCTAAAAATAACATTTTCAAATACTTAAAAGGGATTTGCATCTAATTATTCTTGAGTGGTAATAAAAAAATTTTGCGTGCAAAACAATTGTACAGTTTAGGTATGTCTGTATACTTGTATCTCCCCCAAATCAAGGATTACATGTCAATCACTTTTGAATCTCTGGAATATGTAATGCAAATATATTTATATCACCAAATAAAGGATACCATGTGCAGTTAATCAACCCAAAATGCACAGCATTTGTGGTTGCTGCTATGGTTGATTTGCTGAAATTAAGATGTTATTTAGAGCACTGACGTGGCATCGTCTGTTGGGCAGCACAAGAATGAGGTGGTTTCTTAGGACAACTCTTTACACCACTACTGATTAATCACCACGTGACTTGGAAAAATCACAACGTGTGTGTGTGTGCGCGCGCGCGTGCGTGTGTGTTCTCCTGATAATAGCTGCCCTAAGCTGTACTTGAAATACATTTAAGTAGAGGAAGGGTTACGTAACGTTTTTGCTGGGCTTGTTTCTGCAGATGTTGATGAATGTGATGGAAACCATAGATGCCAACATGGCTGCCAGAACATCCTGGGAGGCTACAGATGTGGTTGCCCTCAAGGATATATTCAGCATTACCAGTGGAATCAGTGTGTTGGTGAGCACTATGTAGAGTCTGCTTTTCTGAACTTGAAGTATCTCTGGGTAAAAAGAATAAATAATAAAGGTTGAACTTTCAACCTTTTAAAGTTAATCTTTTTAAGTAAGTCTAGAATTCTAGAACTTAAAACCCAATGCTTAAGATTGACGCACGGGGACCCATGCTCTACACTAGTCTATACACTCGTGTATGTTTGAAAATATACAATAAGAAAAGTTTGTTTTAAGTACCTGAAAGGTACTTTCACTATAGCTTTTATAATTTTAGATTTCTGCTACATGTAATTTTTAAGTTTCTGAAGAGGATGTCAAGAATCATCATTTTCATTTGCCGAGGTCAGCCGCTTGATATCATTAGATTTGGAGTTGAAGGATTACCCATCTACCCCCTCATACAAATCTAAAAGGAATTCACATTGACTTAATGAGCGTAGTCCATCTCTGCTCTCGTAACATGTATTTAATGAAGGATGTGAAGTGTTTTAAGGTAGAAAAAGTACCTAATTACAGCAAATACTGTGGACAACTCTAGACAGAGGACATGTAAAATAAAATACATAGGCATTCACGTCTGTTCCTTGCATTGATAATATTCATGAAATTCTCCTTTTAAGGAGATATGGGTCAGAAAGAACATTATTCTCTACTTGAATAGCCAGCTGATTTATTTAGCATCTGTCCAGTTTCTTGGCTCCATCTGATTGCACTTCGTAGACACACCATCTAACACATTGTGATGCTAGACATTGGCATAGCTGAGGGAGAGGGGACAGTGGTCCTGCAGAAACATGGCAGGGTGCTCCCTGTTTCTCTGTAGAGATTTAAATCACCCCACATCATTCACATATCATCATTCACATATTTTGCTGTGAGTGATCCACTACGTAAATTAATTTTTTGTGGCCTTCTCAAAGGAAAATTCTAATGACAATTCAGTGAATTGAGTAGAAAATCAAGTTAAATTTCAAAGGAGAGAAACTAATTCTGTGATGGTCACAACAATGCTGTGGCCTTGTTCCAAGGACAGATGCTTTGACACACTCATGGTAGGGAAATGCAGAAACACATAAGTAATCATGAAGGACAGAGTTTTAAAGAATTAGCAAAATGATGAGTTAGGCAGTCAATCAAAATCATTCCATAAGTTTAATTTACTTCTTTTTCTCCTCACAGAAAAAAAATGTTGCAAAATTCCTTAAGGTCCTGATTTATGGATTCATAAACAGAGGCAAAGTGTGGGAACATGCTTTAGACTATAGGCAACAGTATTTTACAGATAGCTGTTAAAGTAACGTAAAACAACTTTATATAAATATAATGCAATGTTTATAAAATATGAGGCCCACTGCGCTTTGCTTAGTGGACTACTTGGTTTTTAATACTATGGAACTTAAGGCAAAAGACGAATTCTCTAATACCTCACATTGTTTCAGATTAAAATAGAATTCTTTTTAAAGCAGTCGTAGGCAGAAATGGGAGTGTGTGTGGAGTATCAACTGAATTTCCAAGTTTTCGAGTTTCCTGAAGTTTCTGTCTGTAAACGTCTAATGCAGAAATAGCTGCGCAGGTTTTCACTAAATCTGGAGGCTGCGTTTGGAGTGGTCTGACTTAAAACAAAGGCTGTATCCTCTATCCCAGTTTCACTTTGTGGGATTCCTGGGGTGAGCACTTTAGTGCTGCAGTGCCCCCACAGAACTGACATAGGCTCCAGGCAGAGGCCTTGTGAGCTATAATAAGGAGAGCCCCCATGGACAGAGGAGTAAGTGGTTTCAAACAAAAGTCCAAAACTGAAGACTTGTGGGCAAAGGTCCCTAACTGCAAGCATTAATTTGTGAGCTTGCTTTTATAAAATGGATGCCTCTTAAGTAGCAGGCACCTAAGTAAGATGCAGCAGGGATTTATTTCGAAGGGTTCATGATTCTTCCATGCAGCATTGAGGCGTCAGGCTAATCTCTAATAAAATTGTTGACTTTTTTGCCTTGAATCCACAAAACAGGGTAGGAATTTTAACTCAGATGTGTGTCAGCTGCCTAAGATATTCATAGCGACTCCATGAATACAGAGTAGAACTGTTCCATAGGGTTTTCAAGGCTGTAACCTTACCGAAGCAGATCACTAGGCCTGTCTCTCCAGGCACCTCTGGGTGGGTTCGAACCATCAGCTATTCAGCTAGTAGTTGAGCTCTTTTACACCACCTAGGGATTCTGTGGGGTCGTTATGAGTCAGAATCGATTCGATGGCAACTAACAACAATAACCACCCAAGAAATAGAGTGAAATGAGCCATCAGAGCTAATAACAGCAACAAGTTAGCAGTAGAACAAGAATAGGACAAGTTGGAAATCAAAGCATCACAGATCATTTTTACCTGTCACTACATATGTGAATACCTTCAGTCAGTCACATGACTGAGGGAAAAATGTAAAACAGAGTATCCAGAGAGATTTACATGGGGTGTCCTATTATATGATCAAAACTATTAAGGTGAAATCATCAGGTAATTTCAACATAAGATTGCATTGTGAAACTACAATGTTATTAATAAGTCTTATTAATAAGTCACTGTCCTATTAAGAAAAATAAAAGTTGGTTGTTAATATTGAGAAAAACATTTAATTCATATGAGAACCTTAAAAGTTTCCAGAACTTTAAGAAGTATCACAGCCAGTTGCCACAGAGAATTTATAGCATTCTAATACAGAGTGTCCAGATGTAGATAACATCTTCAGGTATTTTCAAGCATTATAATCATTCAAAATTGAAAATAATGTCTTATTTCTTGTACATGAAGAAAAATTATGTCTTAATATGTGAAGCCATTGTTACTTAGTGTTAGTAGTAACTTCCAGTTGCTTCTGTGTCCTTTCAAAATAATTGACTTAGTGAGGCCTAAGTCAGCTCAAAATATGTGTCAAACAAGAACATATATTAAAAGTGAGATTATGTAAGTCTGTAAAATTTTACCATGATGTACATTTGTAGCCTATAAATATGAAGTGTATCATGACTTCCAAAAATATTACGTATTTTAAAATATTTTTGTAGATGGTATGTTTAAATGTAATTTATTTAATTAATTGGTTTTGCCTAGTAATTTATCTACTTGACACAATGTCTAATGCTGTATTCATGGCAGGATCATTTTGTTAAACTGTTAATCTAATTTAGATTCCCTGTTAGGAGTAGAAACACCCCATATAAAAGTCAGATCTAATTATAAAAGCAGATGAGCCTCGGTGGCAGAATTCCAAGTCTATTGTATATAGAAATAAAACCGCAGTTATATTTATGTCATATGTAGCCAGGTTACTAAGAATTTATTTATGTACTTTCTCTGCATCTAATGAAAGCTTAAGAGTTTTCACATATTTGGTAGTCACAGTAGATTTTATATTCAGTGGTTAATGCCTTTCGCAGGTCTGACTGAATTCTGAAATTCTAATCATGATACAAAAATGTACCTAAATAACATCTACCTTTTCAATACCCTCTGTCTTATACTTAACAGAGTTTAATTTCCTGTCTGAGAAGCTTCTTCCCTTAGATCCCATCTGCATCTTCCATAACCTTATTGAGCTACTGCAGATATGCACTGCCCTTCTTGCTTTGGCTCCCAGCTGCACACCTTGTTGCAAATCCTGTCCTCCACATGGGCTGAAACATATACTTGTCATGTATTAGGTAAACAGACACTCTGTGCTCCATATGGAGTCACAGGAATTTGAAAAATTCCATAGAACAGATGTGATTTGTGCCCAGGGTGACATTTGGATTAAAATAAAGCCCAAAGGAGACAAGCCACATGCGATATATTAACCAGACAGTTAAGGGCAAAACTGTAATCTCCAAAGCTAAAAGCATAATCAGGCTCTGAGTTTATCAAAATGAATAGCAACTGAAAGTATAACCTATAGTTATCCTGCTGTCAGGCATTTATAATACAACGTTAGTTATTAAACAGCAAAAGCTGGCTGGCATGTGAATGCAAACCTGTCTCACAGAGCACTGTCTACACAAACAGGCAGGTTCTCAAGCAGTTAAAACTGTACTAGGTTGTTAGCAATAGATCCAATAATTTTTTTCAATTATTTTCATCTAGGGTTTTTATTTTTTATATATATACTTCCTCCCATATATAATGCAGACCCCTGGTGGCACAGTAGTTAAGAGCTCGGCTGCTAACCAAAAGGTCGGCAGTTCGAAACCACTAGCCACTCCTTTGAAACCCTGTGGGGCACTTCTACTCTGTCCTGTAGGGTCGCTATGAGTCAGAATCGACTTGATGGCAACGGGTTTGTTTTTGTTGTTGTTGTTGTTTTTAATTTATATATAATGCAGGCCTTGGGATTTGCTGGGGAGTGGATACAAGTACAGACATACTTTTTTTTTTAATTGACATATAATTCACATACCATAACATGCACCCTTTTAAAGTGTACAGTCCAGTGATTTTTTAATATATTCTCACAAGGTTGTGCAACTATCACTGTCTAGTTCCAGAACATTTTCTTTGCCCCAAAAAGAAACCCCATAACCACTAGCAGTCATCCCCCATCCCCCTGCAGCCACTAATCTACTTCCTGTCTTTGTGGATTTGCCTGAGATTTATGTTTTTGAAGTAACCTCCTTTTGAGAGAACAGAAGAGTTGTTCTGTAGGCAAACTGCAAATATCTGTCCCCAAGGACTGCCAGTGTATTCAATACTGTTTAGAAACATAGGAGAAATAGAATATAATAGGGTAAGGGCAAGGTTTTTTTTAGAACCATAATGAGGAAGATTTGTGGGGTTTTTTTTTTTTTTTTATACCCTTTGGAAATCACCCATCACAGCAAAAAAAAAAAAGAAAGAAAATTCAGTGTTAGAGTTATTTCCCCGTAAAATCACAGATGCTTTTGAGACCCTGGTTCTTCATGCTGTTGCCACCTTACTTGTGTAAGAGTTCCTTGTTTCATTTTAATAGATGAGAATGAATGTTCCAACCCGAATGCCTGTGGCTCTGCCTCCTGCTACAACACCCTGGGGAGTTACAAGTGCGCCTGCCCCTCGGGGTTCTCCTTTGACCAGTTCTCCAGTGCCTGCCACGATGTGAATGAGTGCTCATCCTCCAAGAACCCGTGCAATTATGGCTGCTCCAACACAGAAGGGGGTTACCTGTGCGGCTGCCCACCTGGGTACTACAGAGTGGGACAAGGGTAAGGCAGCCTCATCAACCTCCCTGTGGGCAGGAATGGGTGGTCCAAAAAAGCAGCCATTCCTTTCCTCACTGGGTTCAGGCTGCCTGGCCACCAACCCTGCAGGAAAGGTTACAGTGTTTAAAAGCCCAGAAGGCCAAAGGGTTGATCACCGCTCTTTAGGGTATTTCAGCACCAAGAAAGATCCGTGAACTGTGTACATGGACTAGAATTACCTCCTTTGTGGTTAGCGCAAGACTTGACCTTTTATACAAGTATTACTCTTTTCCCCTTTGTAAAGGCCTGAGTTAATTTAATCAGATTCCTCAAGACCAGAGACAGCAGATATTTAAAAATGCGGCCCACGTTACCATAGATAGCTGGGTTGTGAGATAGAAGTAGAAATGGCCTCGTCCCTTCTACTGATTTTGGCAGGTGCTGCTGGCCCCACGGTCCCTGAGGAAGCAGTTGGTCCCTCTCTTTGCTTATCTGTCTTTTATATTGTAGAGAGGATCTGCCTGGTTGGTGTGGCGCCCCTCAGCATGGGACCCTGTCTCCTCGAGGCTGGGTTCTTTCTGACTAATCACATTGTCACAGGTGTAGCCATCTCAGGTTTTAGCTGCTGTGGCTGAGGTACTGGCCGCTTGCATGTCTCCATCACAGCAGCCACTGCATAACGGCATGTAAGCAGGGAACACGCAGCCAGGGCCCCTGTCCTCAGGAGGGGCAGTTCGTGAGGCAGGCGCTGAAGCTCCAGGACCAATGTGTCCAACATTGGTATAAAATATTACTTAAAACAAAAGGCTCAGTCTAGGCAAGGGTCATTTTAAGCCAACCTATTGGCTCTTTCACTAAAGTATGACTTCAGAAAATCTCAATTATTCAAGCAAAGAGCAAACACAGGCTTCGGGCTTGAGAACCAACAGAACTTCTCTCAGCATTCTCTTTAGAAATTGATATTCTGCCTGTATCTTCTTGAGTTAACTACATCCTGGTGGTTCAGTCAGATTGAAAATTGGAGAAACCCAGGGCTCACTCTCAGAATTTTGCTATTTCAAAATAAGGGGAAATCAAAAAAAAAAAAAAAAAATAACAAGGGGAAATCTCATGTGTTGAGTGTTGAACAAAAAGAGTACAGAGACTATTAGGTTTTTATGTTTATGAGCTTAGACTTTGCTTTCTTGGTTTCTTATTTCTGAAAAAATTTTTGCTCTATCACTGGAAAACTGTAGTCAAGGTCAACGATAAAGTAACAATATCTTGCTTCTCCCTGCGAATAGCCACTGTGTCTCAGGAATGGGATTTAACAAAGGGCAGTACCTAGCCGTGGATGCAGAGGCAGATGAGGAGAACGCTCTGTCTCCAGAAGCATGCTATGAGTGCAAAATTAATGGCTACGCAAAGAAAGACGGCCGGCAGAGGAGAAGTGTTTATGAACCTGCATCAACTGCTGTGAGTCAGTCTCACTTTGTTTTGCCACAAGACTATCCATTGGGGGTCAGCAAAGTTACAACTATCCTGAAACTCAACAGATAAGTTGATGGTCACGGTATGGGAAAGACAAGTAAATTAAAATTAGTTAAATTATTCCTCAGAACACAGGGACTGGGGAGAAAGGCTTTAAGATCCCTTCCCAGTTTCAGATCTTTTGTATTTTTTTTTTCCTTTTTAGCTTTTGGTAAGTGCCAGAGAGCAAAAAGATGTCCATCTAGGAAACAGTTATTTTGAAATGATTCAAAATGAAATTATCTGAATTTGTCCAGTTTTCTTTGATAATATATGTATAGTATAGTAAACCCTTTGCAGTCAAGTCAATTCCGACTCATAGCGACCCTATAGTACAGTAGGCTGATTCTTATTTTCAGTATGTAAGCCAATTAGGGTCTCATATTCTGTGACTAATTGATAAGATAGGTGTTTTTTCCATACCAAAATTGTCTTAACTTATATTTCATAAGGAATCCAAGAGCTGAGTTGCCCACTACTAGTGTTTCAGCCAGTGGCATTGTAGCAGAGTAGTTAAAGGAGTGGGCTGCAGGCTGCCTGGTTTTGAACATATTCCTTTGTTCTTCCCTCTCATTACCTGTGTTACATAGGGCATGCTTATTTTACCTCTCTTTGCCTGTAAAATGGGAATAATAATACTTATCTCTAAAGGTTGATGAGAGGATTAATTGAGTTGACACATACAAAGCATCTGGAAATGGTGCCTGGCATGTATATAGCCCGTGTTCACTGCATGTCTGTAATTATTATCAGATATCTAGAGATGTTGAATTATTTCCCCAAACATCAAGGATAGCACAAGCTAAGCACTCACCACCCTCTTCATTTAATATTACTGAGAAATTCTGCCACCAGGAAACCTAGTCAGCAACTAACTGGCTGTGTGAATTGGGCAACTCACTTCACTTTCCTTATATCTATAAAATGAGACTTCTCTAATCACAAAGGCTACTGTTCAGTTTTATAATAATAAATAAGCCAGTGTTACTTTTACGTTAAGCAGACTAGGGTGCCTAAACTGATGTTTAAATATGACAATTGAGGCATACATCAATTACTCAGGACTACAAATCTAGAAGTTCTGCTTGTAAAACCTTCCCGCTGTGATTACTTGGAGACACGACTCTGTCTGAACACGCTGAGGGCACTTCTGGGCCATCGTAACCAAATTTTTACTTAATGGGCCCAATCGAAACAATGGGTTTTTTTTTGTTGTTGCTTTTTTTTTTGTTTCTTTTTTTGCCTGTCTTACCTCAATAATATTCTTAAACCTCCTATCACTCTGACCAAGTCAGATATGGTTTTTCTGGGCTCTGCCCCACTGACTTTTACCAAAGCTGGTTAAACTGGAACCCTGAGAACCCTCTGCAGATGAGTCACTCTGCAGTAGCATCCTGTCATTTGTGGGCATTGTAAATTGAAGCCGAGCCTCAGAGAGAAGATTGCTCTGGGTTCGATCCCAGTTGTTGAACAAAAGCAGCACTTCTTTTAACTCCAGCAAAAAAATTACAATCTTTTCCTAAATTGTCCTTTTTTCTTTCTTTTTTTTCATTGTAAGCATGACATTCCATAAATTCATTAAAAAAAAAAAAAAAAAAAAAACCTTGAAATGTGAACGCTCTCTGTAGGCTCAGCCCTGTAAAACTTTAGTTACCTCGTTCAGGCTGAGTGAGAAGTCGTAAAGATTTACAGGGCATTTTCTATGGAATCGAACTTTTCTCCCAGCTGACAGGAATTTACAATAGCCTCTTTTGCAGCCGCTACACCTAAGGAGAGTGCAGAAAGCAGAGCTTGCCGCTGTGGCTGTAGCCCAGCAGCAGATCCCCTTCTAGTCCTCTCCTTGCTCTGTAGAAACTCTTCCCAAATAGTTTCTTGCTCTTTCTCCAGGTTAAACAGATTAGTCTAGAGAGTGTCGACATGGACAGCCCCGTCAAAATGAAGTTCAACCTCTCTGGCCTCGGCTCTAAGGAGCACATCCTTGAACTCATGCCTGCCATTGAGCCCCTCAACAACCACATCCGTTATGTCATCTCCCAGGGGAATGATGATGGCATCTTCCGCATCCACGAAAGGAGTGGGCTCAGCTACTTGCACACAGCCAAGAAAAAGCTCGTGCCGGGCACATACACACTGGAAATCACTAGCGTCCCTCTCTACAAGAAGAAGGAGCTTAAGAAACTGGAAGACAGCAATGAGGACGACTACCTCCTAGGGGAGCTTGGGGAGGCTCTCAGAATGAGGCTGCAGATTCAACTCTATTAACCCCTTACAGACTTGGTTCTAGGCTCAAATCCCAACCCAGCCAGCCTCCAGCCATGTTTGAGAAGTCAATGACTGTGTTAAAGAGGAAAAAAAAAAAAAAAAAAAGACTTTTCTTTCTTTCCTCCCTGTCTCAGACTTCAGAATGTTGAACCTCACAGGGAGGGATAATTTAGACTCCAGTGTGGCCAAAGATTTGAGTACAAAGGCAACCGTGGTTACTGTATTTTTTATATAACTTCACTTTAAATATATTAAAAAAAAAAAAAACCTAAATGTTCAAGAGATCAGCATATGGCACTAAATGCACAAAAATAATGTGAGCTTTTTTTTTTCCTGTTAGCAGTCTGTAACACTTTGGGTATTTTGCTATAGTTGCTAATTAAAAAAAAATATAGATGTTTATTTATTTTTAATGCAGTAATATATGGAGAAATGAACAAACTATGTAAACAAAAAGGGAAACTCGCTTGTTTTTCTTTAGATTTATAAATTTGAGCTATTTCTTTTAGAGGTGCGTTTAAAACAAATTCAGTAGATTGAAGGGATGTTTCCTTTGGTTTTCTGCCAGTCATCCAACTGGTATACATCTGATTATTTTAAAGAAAGCCTCACAGAGCTGAATGGTAGTGTAATCAGTAATTTAAAAGACATGAATATCATTAGATCCTTTTTAAAGGAGATCAAAGCCAGAGCAGCTCATTGTGACAATATTTCACTTCACCAGACACACCAGGCAACGGAAGATGAAGCACAACCACTGTAGCAAAATACCTTGACTGCTTGTGAGACCATTAGCGTTGCAGGCCAAACCGTACTGTACTTCCTTCTCATAACCTCAAGGAACCACATGTGCTACCCACAACACCTCATTCTTACCCAGGGTGCTCTGCGTACTTGTGGTACTGTAGGCAGCTGAAGAAATGCCATTCCTTTGAAAAGGAACACCTGGCATTCTGTAGTGTTTGGTGCTGTCTTAGATTAATGGTGCATTTATTATGATGTTCAGGCTATTTCAGGATTGCCATATGTGCAAACAAATCATGCAGTGCAGCCAAGGAATATATGTTGTTTTTTTTAAATCCATTTTTTTTTTTAGAATTTTCATTAATACTGTAGTTATACACCATATGCCTCGTTTTATCATAGCCTATTGTGTATGAAAGATGTTTGTACAATGAATTGATGTTTAGTTTGCTTTAGTCATTTAAAGAGATATTGTACCAGTACGTGCTAATGAGGGTATGTCTCCGTGTTCTTCTCAACCCAAGAACCTGTCCCTGGACCAGTGCCCAAACCTCATATGTGAAACGGCCAAAGCACACGCAGACTCCCGGTTCTTCCTCTCACCCCTGTGCTGACCAAAGATTAGTAACCAGTTATATCCAGTGTTTTGTTTTATTTTGTTTCTTTTTTTTTTTTTTAAATAACTAAAAGAAACAGTGTAAATTTGTAATCAAGTGTTTGTGAGGAAAAACTTACGGTTTTTGGTTTTGTTTGGTTTTTGTAGGTCTGTGTATCAAATATGACACTTTTCTTGCAATAAAGCTTATTTTGGGGTAGTTTTCTGGCTGTGAGTTTTATGGGACTACAACCTTGCTGTATTTGTTGGGGGCATTGCTTACAGGGACCAAGGAAAGTGCCAGAGAGGCAGGCACGTCTATGGGAAAACAAGGGATGTTGTTAAATCTGTGAAATAAAGTAAGCGAAAATGTTCAGTTGGAGATTATAATTTAAAGTTATATTCAAATAGAAGGACATAGTAATATGTTAAGGCACGTAATAGTTCACTTCCTCGTAGAGACTAAGCCTCCTCAGACCCATCGTACTAGAGACATCAAAGAATTTCTTCAGTTCATCCACACATACTTTGTGCTCTGAGTGCCATCATGTTAAAGCACCGTGAGGAAGTGGAGTGTTCTTTAGCGTCTTCTTCTTCAGGGCAGAAATTTTCCTGAACTCAGTTTTTAAGCAAAAGTGCCTAGGAGCTCTGGTGGTGCAATGGTTAAGCACTCAGCTGCTAACTGAAGGGTCAACGGTTCGAACCTACCAGCATCTCTGTGGGATAAAAGACCTGGCCATCTGCTCCCATAAAGATTACAGCCTAGGAAACCCTATGGGGCAGTTCTACTCTGTCCTATAGGGTCGCTCTGTCAGAATCAACTCAACGGCCCGAACAGCAACTACAACACACATCAGACCTACTCTCCAGACCAAATGACATCTTCACCAAAAATAAATCCAAAACTTTTCATTTCTTGCTATGTTCCTCAGTGGAGGGTGAATAAATATAACAAATTAACCTGAACTCTCTCTGGATATACTGCTGAAACAAGCACAGAAATGTTTCTGAGAGTCGTGGAAGTTAATTCAATGCAAGGTTTGAGAATTTGTGTGCTTAAATTTTGTATCCAAGGATTAAGAAAACAAGGAAATATTATAACTAATCTTACTGCTGTTCTTTGCCAATCAGAATTTAGCCACATGGAGTAAGAAAAGTATTTGCCTCAGGGCATCCTTTAAAACTTAACATGTGTATTCAGTTTCATCTGGGATCTATTACCGGAACCAGATTTGGCTCTAGCTTTGGAGGTTGAGCAACAACACCCTTAGTTTAGTATTAACCTCCTCTTGAGGAAGTTTGAGAAGCTACACCAGTGAAGATAACACCATTTGAGAATTCACACAGAAGAGTCTCTACTGGAAGGAGATTGTCACTTCAAGATGTTCCTTACAGGAGGAAGGTCCTCGGGCATCACTGGTCGCTTTATTGCAGTTCTCCCTACTGTGAGCACTGTAATAGAATACCTTGGAGAACATGAAAATGTACCGTAAGCCCAGACATGAGCCAAATCCAGAGAGTACAGGTATTAATAAGCAATAGTTTGGTCTCCAGCTGACATGAATTCTTTCTTCCCATTTGTATTAAATTTGGAGCTGTTTTTAAATTTAATCCCAGTTGGTAACCTTTTGAATTTGCTGCTCAATGGCACTGAGTGATTGTTGGTCACATTTCCACATGAACATTAAAAATAACTTCAGGTTAGCATACTAAATTTTACACTAAATCAAACATTTGCCTTTTTTCATCACCTAGGAATACTAAACAGAACTGTTCATACCACCTTTCCCTTCTAAATACTCCAAAGTTTTATTTTGTTTTAATTACCTTCTTGGTTCACAGAACAAATACTTGGGGTGGAGGGGTGGGAAGTACAACTAAAAATTCTACAGCATCTGTGTATGTGAGTCCTATAAACCTATATGTTTATACCCTTGATGCTTCACTGGAAACAAGTTAATTCATATATTAAACTGAACCATGGGAAACAGCTGATATTTGGTCATATTTGACCTGTAAAATGGCAATTTATACCATTCAACTTCATCCTTCAGTAATATTCACGTTCCTCAAGAATAGACTGGAAATTTGAAAGTCCCCCTTCTCTTCCAAAAGACATGAATTCCAATCTTTCTTTTCCATGCCATTTGTGGCTCATTTGTACTCCTAATTTACAGTAGTCCTCAAGAGAATATAATTTATTCAAACAGCCAATTTCTTTCATGCACCAAAGGCATTAGAAAGAGTCTAAATCATACATCTTTGTGGCCTTGATGGGATTACTTAAAACTGATTAAATACAAAGACAAATCCTTTGGGGAAAGTTGGGATATACCACAATGTTTAAAAAAAAAAGAAGAAACTTCTAAAGAGATGGGAAAAGTGGGACATGCAGTGCCATCCCACAGGAAGTGAAGGTGACAGCCATGTTTGCAGTCTCAGCCCAGCCTACCTTTGATATCGCTTCTGCCCCCCCTCCCCTTTTCTTTTTAGTAAGCTTACCTTCTCAAATAAATACAAAGTCATGATTTTCTGGCTTAATAAGAACTTGTTTCTGACCCTAATTCTCCCTGAAAATCTCTTCAGTGTACAAACTCATTAAACCCACTGCCACTGAAGTTGATTCCAACTCATAGCAACCTTACAGAATGGAGCAGAACTTCCCCCACAGGGTTACACACAAGGCTGTAAATCTTTACAGAAGCAAACTGCCATAGCTTTTTCCCACGGAGCTGCTGGTGGGTGTCGAACCACCAAGCTTTCAGTTAGCAGCCGAGCACTTATCCACTGCACCACCAGGGCTCCTTTCAGTGTACGAAAGGAGTCCTAAAATAAAATGTACAGCTCACTGAATTCAGCAATTCAACCATTGGGGCAGTACTGCCTTGCAGTTAAAAGGATCAGGCTTTAAAATCAGGCAGACCTGAGTTTGAGTTCCATCTCCTTGGACAACTTACATAACCTCTCTGCGTCTAGGTTTCTGTCCTAGGAGGATTTTTGCTTACAGTGTGACAGAGGATTGAATGAGATAATATAAGCAGTGCTCTTAGCACAGGGTTCAGCACATAGCAAGCACTTTGTCAGCTACTCCTCCTCCTACTACCATTATTGTGTGCCATCAAGTTGATTCCAACTCACAGCAATCCTATAGGACAGAGTAGAGCTACCCCAGAGGGTTTCCTAGGCTGTAATCTTTTATGGAATAAGGTCGCTAGGTCTTTTCTCCTGTGGAGCAGCTGATGGGAGCAGCCAAGCACTTAAGCATTGCACCACCAGGGATCCTTACTACCAAGATTGGGGGAATGAGTCCACATATTCACACAAAACTCCTTCCTAAGCACAGCCCTGAAACTACTGCCTTGCCTCTAAATTATAGGACCACACCCAAATAAATAGCATCCAGGATGTGTCTCCTAAATCGTCTGCACCTCTAGGGAATCTTTACAATTCCTGGTGTGGCCCCATGTGTTCAGAATTTCCACAATGCTCTTCACTTACCAGAATCCTGGGTTACAGTTGGGGAGGCCCAAGCCACAGACAGCCAGAGCTGTCACATCTACCCAGATACCCAGGAAACTGAATACGAAGGAGAACATGGACATCCACCAATTCCTTTTCAGATTACATGGTAGGCCAGAGCTAGAAAGGCCTTTAGAAACCTACTTACATTTACAAATAAGGAAGCTGAGGCCCAGAGTTGTAGCAAACCTAATGGCACTGCTAGTTTCTACTGAGGTGAGACCAGAACCCTGGTTGCCTGGTTGCAGTCTGGTGCTATTCATATTCCCACTGCATGGTAAGTCTATTTGGGTCTCTTTTAAACCCTGAGGATATAGGCCAGTTCCCATGGTTTTGGCTCATATTGAATCCACAAATATTTTCCAAGCACGATTCAAGCACTGCTTTTTGTTTCGTCTACCCCACCCTCTGTGTAACTGCTCCCAGAGATTTGTCTATGTTTGAGAATGCCAAGATACTGGCTGCCACAGAGTAGACACCACCTTAATCCTGTGCTTCTCTAAACACACACTAGCGTGCCAGCTTTCAAAGGGTTAAATGTTTTATTCAAACCAGACCTTCAAAACTTCAAAAACACATACACATTTGTTTCACCAAGAATGCTTAAGGAAAGTACACTAGTTGCTTGTGTTGCTTAATTGTCTTTTTTTTCTTTTTTCCTTTTTCTGTGAACCTAAAAAAGATATTACTAGATTAAGTTGACTTACTTTCAAAATAGCCAAGAAGCAACAGCTCACATTAGCTACCCCCATTCGGGCTGCAGATTAAATGTCAGGATACAGTGTAGACATTTTCCAAAGAAAAACAGGAAAACACTTCACATGATTTTTAGAGGAAACTATAGGGAAAGTGAATGTTAACAGCCTGCCCCAGACAACTACTGCTACATGTGTGAGTTCCATTAATGAAATAACAGTAGAAGCTCTGAGTGGTCAATACCTGAAAACCTATGAAAAAGGCAGCCCTTTGGCCTGCTGAAGCTGCCTATTTTTCTGTTCCTAGGTGAACCTCCTTCCTCCCACTCTACCTGACCCCAGCACCGCTGTACTGAGGAAACCCCAAAGACTGTCGATGCAGAGATGGATTTAGAGCCTCAGACTTATGCATCAGGACCAAGGTAGGATCCTAAGATTCAAGATCATGTACCAGCTCTTGAACTCAACCTGGGACAAGCCTATGTCTTAGTTATTCTAGTAAGTTTCACAGAGCCAAGACCAGAAAATATTCAGTGAATGAATGAAAGGAGGTAGAGGGTTTTCAGACTTACCACAGAGTCAAGACTAATGGACTACCATGAGGAGCTAGACCTCGTTCAAGGACTGGGTGGTTTCCATGGCAATGATTTTACTGGGGAAACCCTCCCACCAGATTTCCAGGGATCATTCGGGACATATCTTTCGTTCTTTGAGGAGAACTTTCTTGATTTCTGCTGCTTTTCTGCACCTTTCTAGAGAGCCCATGGGTCACATGCAGGATGAGAGTAGATTGAAAAGGCTGTGGGGGAAGGCTGACTGCAATTCGGATTTGTCCTATGAGGGTTTCAGATTTGTTCCATGAAGGTATCCCTGATCCAAACCTGAACTGAAGCCACTGCTGCTTCTGTAGGACTGTGAGCAGAGAAAGAGACACAATAACACCCTCTTCATAGAGGTTACACAGTTATTATTTTTGGAAGTTGACTAAATGAATATTTGTTGGGAATCTAATTACCCAGTCCTAAGATTTGCCATCCAAAAGATAACAATCAATTCAGAGAAATAAAATAAGCACATTAAGATTTGGATACGTGGCAGAAAATGGGAAGGGATTTCCTGGAAGAGAGAATAGCATAAGCAAATGTTGGAAAGTCATAATGTGATGGTATGTTGGAAACAAGAGATAGGTTAATGGACCTTGAATGATAGTACCACGAACAGCAAAAGATAGCATTATTAGGTGAGTAGGGCCCAGATGTGAGGAACCCTGAAGCCATACTGAGCCATTTGGACTTTATCCTGTAGGTGACAGCTAATGAGTCACTCTTTCACTCATTATTCACACAATATTCAATAAATAGGTATTGAGCACCATTTCCAAGTACTGGATATCCAAAGGTAAGAAAAGCCCATGGCCTTGTGTCATGGAACTTACAGTAAGACAGACAATAAACAAGTAACAATAAATACCCATTGCCTTCAAGCTGATTCTGACTCAGCGACCCTGTAGGACAGAGTAGAACTGCCCCATAGGGTTTCCAAGGAGTGGCTGGTAGATTTGAACTGCTGACGTTTTGGCTAGAAGCCGAGCTCTTAACCACAATAAATATGTAATTTAAATTGTGATCAGTGCAATGAATAAAAAAAAGATCAGGGTAATATTAAAACAAATAATGAAAGGACGTGGAAAAGAATCCACTGCAAATGGAGGATCAAGGATAATCCCCTGAGGTGACATTTAATGAGAACTGAAACATAAATAGGACCTTTCAGGTGAGGAAACGGGAAGATTCCAGGCAGAGAGAAGAGCATGGGCAAAGGTTCTGACATAGGAAAGATCTTGGCATAATAAAAACTGAAAGATGGCCAGTTGGGTTGCAGCATAGTGCAAGAAAGGGAGAAGGATTGGAGAGATGGAGGGAGGCCATACAATCCAAGGCTTTCAGGCCTTTCTAATATTAAAAATATTTTTATTTATCCTAAGAGAAATAGGAACACCTGAAAGGTTGTAAGCAGGGAATTGACATTTTATCTTTTTAAGATACTACTCCAGCTGCCGTGTGGAGAATGGATGGAGGTAAAGGAGGGGGGGTCAGACAAGCAGGTGTCACGAGAAAGAGGAGAATGATGAAGAGACTATTGTAGTAGTTCAGGCAGGAGATGATGTTGGTTTGAACCTGTGGGTAAGAAAGAATATAAGAGAATGTTTTAGATGTAAAATTGGTAGGACTTGTTTTTTACCTTAACTAATGGAATGGGTTGTACTGCCCATTACAGATACGGGAAAATAGGTAATTGTGATGGGGGAGAATCAAGAGTCAGTTATGAACATGTTAACTTTGAGAGTCCTGTTAACTCTCCACATGGATAACTCAAGAAGCAGTTGGGGATACAAGTCTGGAGTTTGGGGGTCATTGGTGCGTGGATGATATCTAAAGCCATGACAGTTGATGAAGAAAACAGTGTCAAGCCCTGGGAAACTCCTCCATCTGGAAGTAGAAGAGGAGTAGCCGTCGGAGCCTCTGAGAGAAAAGAGAAAATGGAGAAGTAGAAGAAAAAACAGAAGGATGCCTAGAGAAGAAGGTGTTTGAGAACAGAATCATGGGAATTGTTTTGCTAATGAAATCAGATCTTCTCCTTTCTGCCCACATCTACTCCCACACCCTCCAGCTTCATCCCTTTTCTTCATTTTAGTCACTTTGTCACAAGCAATGACAAAACAGTATATATGATCCTTGCCTACATGTAGACCTGAGAGGTAGCATAGCAGAATGGAAAGAGGGTAGCCTTTGAAAGAGGAAGAACTGGGTTGTATCCTGGCTCTGCCACTTACTTGTTCACTGTGTGTTATTAGTCAAGTTAGGTTAAACTTCCTAGGTCTCATCTGCTGTTTTTGCATTTTCAGAATCCTTTCCCTGTGGTTTTTGTAGAAATATACCCATTTTGCTTTGAGTGGATTTCAAGAGTCTCTACTCTCCCGAGTCATTAGATTCTCTCTCTCTCTGGAATTTGAACCTGAAGCAGAATAATGCAAGAGGAGATAATAGTTATTGATGATTCTTCCAAGCAGTACTCCAATAAAACTATGAATCAGTTCCAGCTACCTACATCCCAGGAGATGACCCATTCCTTCTTCTTTCTAAGCCTAGTTCTTCCAGTTTTCCTAAAATTCTCTGATCTATCCCATATCTTTGCAATCAGTTGCTTTTATTGTCAGAATAATTTTTGCTTACATCCAAAGAATTCTAACCAATAGGTACCCTATGCCTAGGATTGTTATGAGGATTGGAAGTATGGAAAACACAGGGCTTGGAATATGGAAGCATACAACAGACCAACAGCTGTTTTAATGGTGTCAAGAAGAAGGAATGCTGAGGTTGGCCTCTGTTCCTTCCTTGATCCTTCCTTCTCTCTCCCATCCATGTACATTAAACACAGTTACTCCAGTGTCACTCTCTATTACCAAGATGGGTCCATCATTGACAAGAGCTTTACCACTTTTATTGATTATTTTTAAATCCTCCTTATCTGTAAGTGAACTAGTTTGGGCAGGATGGAGTTGGACAGGGCTGTGCTGAGGTCGATTCCAGAAGAGGGAAACCACAGACTAGACCTCTTTATTTCTGGAGTGTATGCAGGAGAAAGGTGGGGTCTGCTCTGCCCAGGAGCTAGTTCTTCTTTACATTTCACAAAGGACCAAGGAAAACCCTGATGAGGGGAACCATTTATGATCCCAAGAATTATACCCAACAGCCCCAAGAAGGGAAGAAATAGCCCAGCTAAGTGGGAGAGAGATAAATCAAATGCTGTACTTTAATTAATTAGGTTTCTTTCCATGCTGTCATCCTTTCCTTTTCCTGTAGTATTCTGCTAAACTGTTACATGGATTGAGTATATGTATGTGAAGCTTTGTGTAGAATAAATAATTACACAAGACATTTTTGAAAGAATAAATGCATTTGGCCTAACTAAGCCAGTTCACATCTTAAAAAGCCAGCTTCTCCAAATGCCAGTTATGTCAGCTAATTATTTCTCCAGCAACCTGGCAGTTTAATTCCTCACCCTTGTCTCTTTGGCTATGCTACACACAAATGATTTTCAGAGTAGGAAAAAATGCTTTCCAGTGTCTGTTGTAAATTTGTTTTTATCTACTTTATGTGTCTAACTTTGTCCTCGTATTTGTTTTACAGCAAAAACAAAATAGAGAAATGATATCAACCATGTCCCTGAAAGTTTATATATCTGTTAAGTTCTCTTTTTCTGTTGGTGATAAAGGCAATTCTCCTTTATAGCCTGGATCTTGTCCATAAACTACAAACACCCACTTCCCTCACTTCTTTTAAGTCTCTTTCTAGGGCTGATGAAGGGACAGCCAGTGACATAAGCATCCCTCCAGGGATCTTCAGTCATTTCTATAACTCTGGTGATTCCTCACGGTCTCTGTAGGGCCAGAGAGACTGCAAGGAATCTAGTTGACCATCTCACTCTTCAAAAGAGGAAACTGGATAGCTCACACGAAATATAGCCTCTTCTAACCTGAGACCAGAAGAACTAGATGGTGCCTGGCTGCAACTACCAACCATTCTGACCAGGGACACAATAGAAGGGACAGAATGGGAGAAAAATGTGGAACAAAACTCACATTCTTAAAAAAAGTGCAGACTTACCAGACCAATATAGACTAGAGGAACCCCCGAGACTATCACCCTAAGATAACCTTTGCACTTGAAACTGAAGCTATTTCTGGAGGTCACCTTTCAGCCAAACAATAGACTGGCTTATGAAATATACAGTATCACCTATGAGTAATGTGCTTCCTTAAACAATCAACTAAATGAGACCAAACGGTCAACATTTACCCAAAAGAGAAGATGAGAAGGCAAAGAGGGGAACGGAAGCTAGAGCAATGGAAATAAAACAAACATAATGGAAATAATGAGAATGTTGACACATTGTGAAAATTGTAACCAATGTCACACAATAATCTGTATAAAAATTGTTAAATAGGAACCTAATTTGCTGTGTAAAATTTCACCTAAAACACAGTAAAATATTGCAGGCAGGGCCAAGATGGCAGAATAGTCGGCTGCTTCCTGTTGTCCCTCTTATAACAAAGACTCAAAACAACAAGTGAATTGGATATACATGACAATCTAGAAACCTAATAACCAAAGACAAAGCTGAAGAATCGGAATGAGTGGCAGGTAGGAGAGACGATTCAAAAACAGCAGAAATGAGGAATTACTGATTGCACATTGCCAGCATCCTCCTAGCTGAATCTGTGCAGTGCACACATGCTGAGGCAAGCAGCAACATCCCAAGCCACCCCATCTGGTGCAGCCAAGCATCAGTGAATCTACACATACCTCCAGAACCAAACAGGAGCGACACCAGATTTGCAAAAGATAAGTGCACGCTCCCAACCTATTGCGCGCCCTTCCTCCACCAGAGCTCCAAAGCTGAGAAGAAATCCCTTCCTCCACCCACACTCCTTCCCACTGGTACACCAGTTCTGTGACCACGCCCCCTAAGCCAGGACCTCACAGCTGGGTCCGGAGGCTCCAGCTCCTTTGCCCAGGCACTGGCGTAGGTGGTCCACGGACTTGCAGTGCCCTTCACCCTCACTGTTCATCCCTACCCCAGTGCCTTGTGGGCCAATCCAGCACTGCAAGCCCTCAACACTTGGGCAAGGCATCCACCTGAAGCCCATTTTCACCTACAGCAGCCAAGTAGGAGCTGACATTTGTGACATTTGACACCACCCTGCCCCCTAAGAAGGGGCCTCACTAACCCACACAAGAGGCCTGAGGGTCGAGGGTACCCACCCACTCCATCTAGCTGCCCACAGCACGGGCCTGAGAATTAGTGATGCCTCCCAGTCCTTGCAGCCAATGGTACTGGGTGCCCAAGGACTGGCTGCACTACCCCCCACCACCACTATGCTCTCCAGCGGACAGGGGCATGCCCTCCATCTGGGCACCCAGGGGCAGCCAACAGACCCCTGCCTTGCCCCACACATCACCTCCCATTGCAAACAGAGAACACCCCCATGCAGCAATGCCCAACTAGGACTGTAGGTGAGACTCTCCACACCACACACTTGGTGACAGATGACCTGGGCACCTGTGCCTTGAATAACTGCACCTCTGCAAGAAGAGTGAACAGATTACTGGAGTCACACACTGCTCTGACCACCTGGAGACAGGAGATGAGATCTTCAGAAATGCCAACTAACAGAGTAACACACACACCCAGCCTACTTGAACATATCGAAACAGGATGCAGTAAACAAAAATACAATAAATGGGCCCACCTAGGTGCCCATCAACAGATGGGTGGATAAACAAACTATGGTATGTACACACAATGGAATACTACACAACAATAAAGAACAATAATGAATCTGCGAAGCATCTCACAACATGGATGAAGCTGGAGGGCATTATGCTGAGTGAAATAAGTCAATCACAAAAGGACAAATATTGTATGAGACCACTACTATAAAAACTCATGAAAAGATTTACACACAGAAAGAAACAATCTTTGATGGTTACGAGGGAGGGAAGGAGTAGGGATGGAAAAACACTAACTAAACAATAGCTAAGTGGTAACTTTGGTGAAGGGTAAGACAGTACACAATACTGGGGAAGACAGCACAACTTGATGAAGGCAAGGTCATGGAAGCTTCATAGACACATCCAAACTCCCTGAGGGATGAAATTACTACACTGAGAGCTGTGGGGAACATGGTCTCAGGGAACATCTAGCTCAATTGGCATAATATACTTTATAAAGAAAATGTTTTATATTCTGGAACTCCGGCAAGATGGCGGTCTAGGCAGAAGCACCACG
>NW_004444057.1:7313673-7358549 GCF_000243295.1 Trichechus manatus latirostris | reverse complement strand
AAAAAAAAAAAAGAAAATGTTCTATATTCTACTTTGGTGAGTAGTATCTGGGATCTTAAAAGCTTGTGAGTGGCCATCTGAGATACTCTACTGATCTCACCACTTTGGGAGCAAGGGAGAATGAAGAAAACCAAAGATACAAGGGATAGATTAGTCCAAAAGGACCACAACTACCATAGCCTCCACCAGACTGAGTTGAATACAGATAGGTGCCTGGCTACCACCACCAAATGCTCTGACAGGGATCACAATAGAGGGTCCCAGGCACAGCAGGAAAAAAATGTAGAACAAAATTCTAACTCAAAAAAAAAAAAAAAAAAAGACCAGACTTACAGGTCTGACAGAGACTAGAGAAAGCCCAAGAGTATGGCCCCCAGAGGATACCATTTTAGCTCAATAATGAAGTCACTCCTGAGGTTCACCCTTCCGCCAAAGATTAGACAGGTCCATTAAAGAAAACAAGACTAAATGGGCACACCAGCCCAGGGGCAAGGTCAAGAAGGCAGGAGGGGACAGGAAAGCTGGTAATGGGGAACCTAAGCTCGAGAATGAGAGTGTTGACATGCTGTGGGGTTAGCAAGCAATGTCATAAAACAATATGTATATTAATTGTTTAATGAGAAGTTAGTTTGCTCTGTAAACCTTCATCTAAAGTACAATAAAAAAATATGTTAAATAAATATAATAACTTACTGATGCCTCAGAAACAACAGTCAGTATCAAATCATATAAAGAAGCAGGAAAAAACGCCTCCAGCAAGTGACCAAAATAAAGACCCAGAAAACCTTCAGGAGGAAGATAAGGCAATGAATCTACCTGATAAAGAATTCAAAAGACTTAATATACAGAACTTCTCCAAGAGATCAGGTAAAACACAGACTAAACCAAGAAACAGACAAAGCAATAGAAGAACTCAGGAAAAGAATACAAAGAACAAAATGACAGAATAAACAGGCTGCTAGAAATGATACAGAAAGAGCAACTAGAAATCCAAAAGATTAACAATAAAATTTCAGAATTAGACAACTCAATAGAAGGTCATAGGAGCACAATTGAGACAATAGGTGTCAGAATTAATGAGATTGAAGATAAATCCCTTGACACTGATTTGTTTGAGGAAAAAGAATGAAAAAAAAAAAAAAAAAAAGAAACCCTAAGAATTATGTGGGCTACTAACAAGAGGAAAAACCTATGAGTGATTGGAGTACCAGAATTAGGGGGTGGGGGACAGGTAATCAAAAACACAGAATTGTTGAAGATTTGCTGGCAGAAAACTTCCGTAATATCATGAAAGACGAGGAGAAGATACCTATCCAAGAAGCTCAACAAACGCCATCATACAGGATAGACCTGCCCCCAAAAGTCACCAAGACATATAATCAAACTTGTCAAAACCAAAGCCAAAGAAGGAGCCCTGAGAGTGGCTAGGGATAAACGAAAAGTCAACTACAAAGAGAACCAGTAAGACTAAACTCAGATTACTCAACAGAAACCATGCAGGCAAGAAGGCAATGGGATGACATATACAAAGCCTTGAAAGAACACAATTGCCAGCCAAGAATTATATATCCATCAAAATTGTCTCATAAATACAATGGTGAACTTAGGTTATTGCCAGATAAACAAAAATTAAGGGAATTTGTAAAAAGCAGACAAAATTACAAGAAATATTAAAGGGAGTCCTCTGGTTAGAGAACTAACAACATCAGACAACAATCCAAGACTAGGGCACAGGGCAGATCAACCAGATATCAACTCAGAGTTCACAAAAAAGTCAAAGCTAAAGACTGAAAATAGGGAACCAGAGACGTCAATATGTAAATGATGACAAACATCAAAACGAAAAAAAAGGGGACAAAAGATGTAGTCCCAGAACTTTCATATGGAGAAGAAGTCAAGACAATATCAAGAAATAAAGACTGGTTTAAGCTTTAAAAAATAAAGGTAAATTTCAAGGTAACCACAAAGGAAGCTAACAAACCTATCCATCAAAATAAAAAAGAAGAAAAACATAAAAACTTAGCAAACACTAAACCAATGATAATAAAAGAAATGAAAATAAAATAAACAAAAAGAACTCATCACAGAAAATTAAAAGTAACAAAGAAACCATCACCACCACAACAACAAAAAAAAAACCATCAAAATGACAGCAGTAAACTCATACCTATCAATAATTACACTGAATGTAAATGGCCTAAATGCACCAGTAAAGAGACAGACAGTGGCAGAATGGATTAAAAAAACACAATCAGTCTATATGCTGTTTACAAGAGACACACCTTAGACACAAAGACATTAAACAAACTAAAACTCAAAGGATGGGAAAAAAATATCAAGCAAACAATAATCAAAAAGACCAGGAGTGTTAATATTAATTTCTAATAAAATATACTGTCATAGATTGAATTGTGTCCCCCAAAAAATGTGTGTAGCAACTTGTCTAGGTCATGATTCCCAGTATTGTATGATTGTTATCTGATGTGATGTCCTCATGTGTTGTAAACTCTACCACTATGATGAGATTATATGTGATCTCCTCATGTGTTATAAATTCTATCACTGTGATGACGTTATACTGATGAGGTTGACAAGATTATTGTCTTAATGCAATCTCTTTTGAGATATAAAAGAGAGAAGCGAGCAGAGACACATGGGAACCTCATACCACCAAGAAAGCAGTGCTGGGAGCAGAGCGCGTCCTTTGGACCTGAGGTTCCTGCGCTGAGATGCTCCCAGACCAAGGAAAGACTGAGGCATCACAAGGACCTTTCTCCAGAGCTGACAGAGAGAGAGAGAGAGAGCCTTTTCCTGGAGCTGATGCCCTGAATTTGGACTTGTAGCCTACACGACTGGAAGAAATAAACTTCTCTTTGTTAAAGCCATCCACTTGTGGCATTTCTCTTAGAGCAGCACTAGATGACTGAGACATATACTTTAAGGCAAAATCCACCATAAAGGATAAGGAAGGACATTATATAATGATTAAAGGGTCAATACAACAGAAGGATATAACCATAATAAACATATATGTTCCCAATAAGAGGGCCCAAAATACATAAAACAAACTCTAACAACATGAAAAGAGAAAAAGATAGTTCCACAATAGTAGTAGAAGATGTCAACACACCACTTTCGGTGAAGGACAGAACATCTGAAAGGAAACTCAATAAAGATACAGAAGATCTAAATGCAGTGATCAACCAACTCAACCTCATAGACATATACAGAACATTCCACCCAACAGCAGCAAAGTACAAATTCCTTTCTAATGTATATGGAACATTCTCCAGAAGAGACCACATTTTAGGCCACAAAGCAAGTGTTAACAAAATCCAAAACATTGAAATAATAGAAAGCATCTTCTCTGATCATAATGCCATAAAGGTAGAAATCAACAACAGAAACAACAAGGAAAAAAAATCAAATGCATGGAAATTGACAACACCTTGCTTAAAAACTACTGGATTATAGAAGAAATCAAGGATAGAATAAAAAATTCATAGAATCAAGTGAGAATGAAAATATATGTTACCAAAACCTTTGGGACACAGCAAAAGCAGTACTTAGAGGTCAATTTATAGGAATAAACATACATATCCAAAAAAAAGAAAGGGCCAAAATCAAAACATTAACCCTATAACTTGAACAAATATAAGGAGAGCAGCAAAAGAAGCTCCCAGGCACAAGAAGAAAGGAAATAATAAAGATTACAGCAGAAATAAATAAAACAGAGAATAGAAAAACAATAGAAAGAATCAACAAAACCAAAAGTTGTTTCTTTGGAAAGAACGACAAACTATTGGCCATACTGACAAAAGAAAAGCAGGAGAGGAAGCAAATACCCCAAATAAGAAATGAGATGGGTGATATCACAACAGACTCAACTGAAATAAAAAGGATCATAACAGAATACTATGAAAAAATGTACTCCAACAAATTTGAAAACCTAGAGGAAATGGATAAATTTCTAGAAACACACTACCTACATAAAGTAACACAAACTGAGGTAGAAAAACTAAACAGAGCTATAACAAAAGAAGAGATTGAAGAATTAAAAAAACGCCCAACAAAAAAAAAAAAAAGGACCTGGCCCAGACGGCTTCACTGGAGAATTCTACCAAACTTTCAGAGAAGAGTTAACACCACGACTACTAATGGTATTTCAGAACATAGAAAAGGATGCAGTACTCCCAAACTCATTCTATGAAGCCAGCATAACCCTAATACCAAAGCTAGGAAAAGACACCACAAAGAAAGAAAACTATAGACCAACACCCCTCATGAACATGTTGTTGTTGTTAGGTGCAGTCGAGTCGGTTCCGACTTACAGCAACCCTATGTACAACAGAACAAAACACTGCCTGGTCCTGCGCCATTCTCACAATCATTGTTATGCTTGAGCCCATTATTGGAGCCACTGCGTCAATCCATATTGTTGAGGGTCTTCGTCTTTTTGTCTGACCCTCTACTTTACCAAGCATGATGTCCTTCTGCAAGGACTGATCCCTCCTGATAACATGTCCAAAGTATGTGAGACGAACTCTTGCCATCCCCACTTCTAAGGAGCATCTTGGCTGTTCTTCTTCCAAGACAGATTTGTTCAATCTTTTGGCAGTTGATGGTATATTCAGTATTCTTTGCCAACACCATAATTCGAAGACGTTAATTCTTCTTTGGTCTTCCTTATTCATTGTCCAGTTTTCGTGTGCATATGAGGCAATGGAAAACACTATGGCTTGGGTCAGGCACACCTTAGTCTTCAAGGTGACATCTTTGCTTTTTAACACTTTAAAAAGTTCTTTTGCTGCAGATTTGCCCGCTGCAATGTGTCCTTTGATTTCTTGACTGCTGCTTCCATGGGTGCTGATTGTGGATCCAAGTAAAATGAAATCCTTAATGACTTCAATCTTTTCTCCATGACCATAGATGCAAAAATTCTGAACAAAATTCTAGCCAATAGAATTCAACAACATATCAAAAAAAATAAAACATCATGACCAAGTGGGAATCATATCAGATATGCAGGAATGGTTCAACATTAGAAAATTGATCAACATAATCTACCACATAAATAAAACAAAAGAACCACATAATCTTATTAATTGATGCAGAAAAAGCATCTGACAAAGTCCAACACACATTCCTGATAAAAACTCTCAGCAAAATAGGAACAGAAGAGAAATTCCTCAACATAATAAAGGACATTTATACAAAGCCAACAGCCAACATCATTCTAAACTCAGAGAGACTGAAAGCATTCCCCTTGAAAACAGGAACCAGACAAGGACACCCTTTATCATCACTCTTATTCAACATTGTGCTGGAAGTCCTAGCTAGAGCAATAAGGCAAGACAAAGAAATAAAGGGAATCCAAATCAGTAAGGAAGAGGTAAAACTATCCCTATTCGCAGATGATATAATCTTATATACAGAAAACTCCAAAGAATCCACAAGAAAGCTACTGGAACTGACAGAAGATTTCAGCAAAGTAGCAGGATACAAAATTAACATATAAAAATCAGTTGGATTCCTCTACACCAACAAAGAGAACTTTGAAAGAAAATCACCAAATCAATGCCATTTACAATATCCCCCAAGAAGATAGTTAGGAATGAATCTAACCAAGAATATAAAAAGCCTATACAAAGAAAACTACAAAGCAATACTGCAAGAAACCAAAGGAGACCTACGTAAGTGGAAAAATATAACATGCTCATGGATAGGAAGACTCAACATTGTGAAAACGTCAGTTCTACTCAAAGTGATCTACAGGTACAATGCAATCTCGATCCAAATTCCAATGGCATTCTTTAAGGAGATGGAAAAATAAATCACCAACCTTATTTGGAAAAGGAAGAGGCTCCGGATAAGTAAAGCATTACTGAAGAAGAAGAACAAAATACAAGGCCTCAAACTACCTAATTTTAGAAACTATTATACCGTCACTGTAGTCAAAACAGCCTGGTAGAGGTCCAACAACAGACATATAGACCAGTGGAACAGAATTGAGAACCCAGATGTAAATCCAACCACTTATGAGCAGCTGATATTTGACAAAGTCCCAAAGTCCCTTAAATGGGGAAAAGATAGTCTCTTAAACAAATGGTGCTGGCATAACTGAATGTCCCTCTGTAGAAAAATGAAACAAGATCCATACCTCACACTATATACAAAAACTAACTCAAAATGGATCAAAGACCTAAATATAAAATCTAAAACAATAAAGATACTGGAAGAAAAAATAGGGACAATGCTAGGGGCCCTAATATACAGTATAAATAGCATACAAA
This sequence comes from Trichechus manatus latirostris, assembly GCF_000243295.1. Taxonomy (NCBI): domain Eukaryota; kingdom Metazoa; phylum Chordata; class Mammalia; order Sirenia; family Trichechidae; genus Trichechus; species Trichechus manatus. Next base: position 7,352,256 of record NW_004444057.1, on the reverse strand, counting down.
CCATAACTAACAATGCACAAACACCAGAAGAGAAACTAGATAACTGGGAGCTCCTAAAAATTAAACACTTATGCTCATCAGAAGACTTCACCAAAAGAGTAAAAAGAGAACCTACGGACTGGGGAAAAATTTTGGGCTATGACATATCCAATAAGGGTCTTAGCACTAAAATCTACAAGATACTGCAACACCTCAACAACAAAAAGACAAAAAATCCAATTAAAAAAAGAGCAAAGAAGCCATTAGAGAAATGCAAATCAAAACTACAATGAGATACAATCTCACCCCAACATTACTGGCACAAATCAAAAAAACAGAAAATAACAAATTTTGGAGAGGCTGTGGAGAGACTGGAAATCTTATACACTGCTGGTGGAAATGCAAAATGGTACAACCATTTTGGAAAATGATATGGTGCTTCCTTAAAAAGCTAGAAATAGAAATACCATACTATCCAGCAATCCCATTCCTAGGAATATATCTTAGAGAAATAAGAGCCGTCACACGAATAGATGTATGCATACCCACGTTCATTGCACACTATTCACAATAGCAAAAAGATGGAAGCAACCTAAGTGACCATCAGCAGATGAATGGATAAACAAATTATGGTACATACACACAATGGAAGAGTATGCAATGATAAAGGACAATGATGAATCCGAGAAACATCTCACAACCTGGATGAATCTGGAGGGCAGTATACTGAGTGAAATAAGTCAATTACAAAAGGACAAATACTGTATGAGACCACTATTATAAAAACTCATGAAAAGGTTTATACACAGAAAGAAACAATCTTTGATGGTTGTGAAGGAGGGGAGAAGTGGGAAAGGAAAAACACTAACTAGACAATAGATAAGTGGTAAGTTTGGTGAAGGGAAAGATAGAACACAGTACTGGGGAAGTCAGCACAACTTGACCAAGGCAAGGTCATGGAAGCTTCATAGACCCATCCGAACTCCTGAAGGACCAAATTCCTGGGCTGAGGGCTGGGGACTGTGGGTTGGGGGACATCTAGCTCAACTGGCATAACAGTTTACAGAGAAAGTGTTCTACATCCTACTTTGGTGAGTAGCATCTGGGTTCTTAAAAGCTTGTGAGCGGCCATCTAATATACTCCACTGGTCTCTCCCTGTCTGGAGCAAGAGAGAATGAAGAAAACCAAAGACACAAGGGAAAGATCAGTCCAAAGGACTAATGGACCACAACTACCACAGCCTCTACCAGACTGAGTCCGGCACAACTAGATGGTACCCAGCTACCACCACCAACTTCTTGACAGGGATCACAATAGAGGGTCCCAGACAGAGTGGGAGAAAAATGTAGAACAAAATCCTAACTCACAAAAAAAGACCAGACTTACTGGTCTGACAGAGACTGGAGAAACCCCGAGAGTATGGCCCTTGAACACCCTTTTAACTCAGTACTGAAGTCACTCCTGAGTTTCAGCCTTCAGCCAAAGATTAGAAAAGCCCATTAAACAAATGATAATTCACGTAGCTCAATCATGTATACGAGACTAAACGGCGAGGACGAGAAGGCAGGAGGGGACAGGAAAGCTGGAAGAATGGAAATGCGGAACCCAAGGTTGAGAAGGGGAGACTGTTGGCACCTCACGGGGTTGGCAACCAATGTCACAAAACAATATGTGTATTTATTGTTTAATGAGAAGTTAATTTGCTCTGTAAACCTTCATCTAAAGCACAATAAAATTAAAAAAAAATAGAAATGGGCAAAGGGCATGGACAGACACTTCACCAAAGAAGATATTCAGGTGGCTAACAAACACATGAGGCAATGCTCTAGATCACTAGTCATTAGAGAAATGCAAATCAAAACTACATTGAGATATCATCTCACCCTGACAATACTGGTACTAATCCAAACAACACAAAATAACAGATGTTAGAGATGTTGTGGCGAGACTGGAACTCTTATGCACTGCTGGTGGGATGTAAAATGGCACAACTACTTTGGAAAATGATATGCCATTTCCTTAAAGCTAGAAATAGAAATACCATACGATCCAGTGATCCCACTGTTAGGAATATATCCCAGAGAAATAAGAGCCATTACATGAATAGACATACGCACACTCATGTTCATTGCACACTATTCACAGTAGCAAAAAATGGAAACAACCTAAATGCCCATCAATATACGAATGTATAAACAAATTATGGTACATACACACAATGGAATAGTATGCAACAATAAAGAACAATGATGAATCCACGAAACATCTACAACATGGATGAATCTGGAGGATATTATGCTGAGTGAAATAAGTCAATCACAAAAGGACAAATATTGTATGAGACCACTATTATAAGAACTCAAGAAAAGGTTTACACACAGAAGAACACATTCTTTGATGGTTACGAGGGTGTGGAGGGAGGGGGAGGGAAATGACTAACTAGATAGTAGACAACTGTCAACTTCTGTGAAGGGAAGGACAACACACAGTATAGGGGAAGTCAGCACAACCTGACCAAAGCAAAAGTATGAAAGTTTCCTAGACATATCCGAACACTATGAGAGACCGAGTAGCCGGGTTAGGGGCTGGGGACCATAGTCTTGAGGGACATCTATGTCAATTGGCATAACATAGTTCATAAAGAAAATGTTCCACATCCCACTTTGGTGAGTAGAGTCTGGGGTCTTAAAAGCTTGCAAGCAGTCATCTAAGTTACATCTATTGGCCCCACCCATCCAGAACAAAGGAGAATGAAGAAAACCAGAGACACAAGGAAAATATTAGCCCAAAGGACTAAAGGACCACCTGAACCAGAGACTCCACCAGCCTGAGACCAGAACTAGACTGCACCCAGCTACCACCAATGATGACTCTGACAGAGTTCACAACAGAGAGTCCCAGACAGAGCAGGAGAAATACGTAGAACAAAATTCAAACTCTGGACACTCTGCTAGCCCAGAACTGAAACCATTCCCAAAGCTCAATTTTTAGACAAAGATTAGACAGGCCTATAAAATAAAAAATAACACATGCGAGGAACGTGCTTCTTAGTTCAATCAAATATATGAGACCAAATGGGCTATTCCTGTCTAAAGGCAAGACAAGAAGGCAGGAAGGGAAAGAAACTAGACAAATGGACACAGGGAACCTGGGGTAGAAAGGGGGAGCGTGCTGTCACATGGTGGGGATTGTAACCAGTGTCACAAAACAATATAAGTTTTTGAATGAGAAATTAACTTGAGCTGTAAACTTTCACCTAAAGCACAATTTACAAAATTAAAATTAAATAAATAAATAAAATATTATTTAAAAAAATAAATAAAAGGTTAGAAAGCACTCAAAATACTCAGTGGCCACAACAATGGACTCAAACATGCCAATGATGGTGAAGATGATGCAGAACCAGGCAACATTTTGTTCTGTTATACATAAGGTCACCATGAGTTGGAACCCACTCAAAGGCAAACTAACAACAATATAGCATATATGCATGAATATGCAGTAGCCCCAAACATAGAATAAGCTCCCATTTCCCCATTTGAGACTACTGATAAGAGAAAGAATGAGTGTGGGGCCAAACTGAACAAGTAGATTTTAGGAATGTGTATAAAATAGTATTTTTTACTTTTTATTTATCAATTTAGTTAAAAACATATTTAAAAATCATATTACATCTAAAATATTTTTTTAATATTTTCTTTTTCACACCCACATCTAATAAAGCAATTTTATTTAACCTCCTTGCATGTATCTTTGGCCAATGTATGTTCTGCACTTTTTAAATTATTTAACACAGATTTCCAAAGCACATGGAGCCCTGGTGGTGCAGTGGTTAAGAGATACCACTGCTAACCAAAAGGTCAGCAATTCGAATCCACCAGCTGCTCCTTGGAAACCCTATGGGGCAGTTCAACTCTGTCCTATAGGGTCGCTATGAGTTGGAATCGACGTGACGGCAATAGGTTCCCTCCCCGCCAAAGCATGCTATCTCCACTGTCACCTAAATTTCTTGAGATACAGGATGTTATTCAAGCAAGGTTGTCACTGCAAATTTTTTCCTATGCCTCAAGTACTAATTCATATAAAACATTAGGATATTTGCTTATTTTCCTTCACCCTATAGATATATACTCAAGATCTTCACAAAGAAACTACTTCCTATATTGCTTTTTAAAATGATCATTAAAAAGCTTTTTAAAAAGATGATCCAAGACTTACAATTTTGGTATCATACTGCAGGAATAATTACTAAGTCTGTGTTAAATTTATTTGCTTTAAAGAAAAAAACACTAAGATCTGTCAGGTGATCTTTAAAAAATCCAAGACTATCATTGATTGAAGTCATTTCAGAATACTGTGTCTCTCCAAAACTGTACTTTATTCATAATGAAGTAACTGGGTGACACCCCATAAAAACGAGGAACGTTGTAGAAATTAAAACACACAGCAAGGCCCTGCTATATATACTTGGGCAAATATAGTAACTATCATAAATTTAACATTCATATACATTAACAAATAAACCAAAAAAGTAATAAAATTTAAAGTTCATATATGTTAACAAGTCAACAAAGAAACAGTAATTTCATGGCTAGAAATTTTAAATATTATTTTACGTGTCTAATATAGCATAGGAAGGGATTTTTTGGCTCTTTTTTTTAAAATCCAATCTGAGAATCTTTGATTTTTTAAATAACATGTATTGTAAATTTCTGAATATGAGATTTTAAAAAATTCACTGTAGAAGATTTGGAAAATATAAGTTGCAGTAAGCAGAATAATGCACCACCATCTCCCTCCCCTCTAAAATGTCCAAGCCCTAATCTCTGGAACATATGACTCTGTTACTTTACATAGCAAAAGGGACTTTTCTTGTATAATTAAAGTTAAGCACCTTGATGAGTGCAGATTATTCTGAATTATACAGGTGAGCCAAGTCTAATCAAGTCTAATGAGCCTTTAAAAGCTGTGAACCTTTCCTGACTGTGATTGAAGAGAGAAGTGAGGACAGAATGAGGGTCAGAGAAATGCAATGTAAAAAGAACTCCATCCATCATTGCTGATTTTAAAAATGGAGAAAGGCACCCATGAGGCAAGGAATATGGGTGGCCTCTATAAACTGGAAATGGCAAGGAAACATTTTCTCCCCTAGAACTTCCAGAAAGGAATATAGCCCTGTTGATACCTTGATTTTAGTCTAGTGAGAGCTATGATGGACTCTGACCTACAGAACTACAATAAATTTGTGTTGTGTAAGGCACTAAATTTATAGTTGTTTGTTACAGCAGCAATAGAAAACCAATACATAAATATTCAGAATTTTTATAAAGAATCTAAGGAAAAGACAGTCTTTTCAGCAACAGTGCTAGAATTACAGGATATACATATTAAAAATATAAAGTTTGACCCCCTACTCACACCATGCACGTAAATGAACTCCAAATGAATTGAAGATCTAAATGTAAAGGTAAAACAATAAAGCTTTTAGAAGAAAACACAGGAGAGTATCTTCATGAATTGGGGGCAGGCAATGTTGCTTAGAAAGAACACAGAAAGTAAAACCATAAAATAAAATATTAATAAATTAGACTTTATCAAAATTTATAACTTCTATTCATCAAAAGATATCTTTAGGAAAATCAGTAGGTTAACTACAGTCTGGAGGAAAATATTCATAAAACATGTATCTGACAAAGGACTGATGCCCAGGATATGCCAAGAATTCCTACAACTCAATAATAACAAGATAGTTAACCAATCATATTTTTTTTTTAATGAGCAAAAGATTTGAATAGACCTTCACAGAAGGAAATATGCTAACGGTCAATAAACACATGAAAAAGTGCTTGACATAATTAGTCATAAGGGAAATGAAAATTAAAACCATGCCATGATACAATTACACACCCATTCAAATGACTAAAATTCACAATACTGCAACATCAACCTTTGTCAGTAGAACTCACATATTGGTTGGGATGTAAAATGTTACAACCATTTTGGAAAAGGTCTGGGCCTTTCTTATAAAACTGAACATATACCTACCCTCTTCCAGTCAGTTGGCCAGGCAGCTGTCTTCCAATTTTACTGGCATAGTAGAATGAGCACTTCCAGCACTGCATCCATTTGTTGAAACATCTCAATTGATATTCCATCAATCCCTAGAGCCTTGTTTTTCACCAGTGCCTTCACTGCAGCTTGGACTTCTTCCTTCAGTACCATCAGTTCCTGATCATATGCTACCTCTTGAAATGGTGGAACGTCGACCAATTCTTTTTGGTATAATGACTCTGTGTATTCTTTCCATCTTCTTTTGATGCTTTCTGCGTCATTCAGTGTCTTCCCTATAGAATCCTTCACTATTGAAACTCAGGGTTTGAATTTTTTCTTCACTTCTTTCAGCTTGAGAAATGCCAAGCATGTTCTTCCTTTTTGGTTTTCTATCTCCAGCTCTTTGCTGGAAGACAGCTACCTGGCCAAGCAGCTGGAAGAGATCCATATTTATGCCTATTCCCAAGAAAGGTGATCCAACAGAATGCAGAAATTATTGAACAATATCACACACAAGTAAAATTTTGCTGATGATCATTCAAAAGCAGCTGCAGCAGTACATCAACAAGGAACTACCAGAAATTCAGGCCAGATTCAGAAGAGGATGTGGAACCAGGGATATCATTGCTGATTTCAGATGGATGCTGGTTGAAAGCAGAGACTATCAGAAAGATGTTTTCCTGTGTTTTATTGACTATGCCAAGGCATTTGACTATGTGGATCATAAAAATTATGGATAACATTGTGAAGAATGGGAATTCCAGAACACTGAACTGTGCTCATGAGGAACCTGTACATAGATCAAGAAGCAGTTGTTCAGACAGAACAAGAGGATACCGCATGGCTTAAAGTCAGGAAGGGTGTGTGTCAGGGTTGTAGCCTTTCACCATACCTATTCAATCTGTACTGGGAGCAAATAATCTGAGAAGCTGGACTACATGAAGAAGAACGCAGCATCGGGATTGGAGGAAGACTCATTAACAACCTGCATTATGTAGATGACACAACCTTACTTGCTGAAAGTGAAGAAGATTTGAAGCACTTACTGGTGAAAATCAAAGACGACAGCCTTCAGTATGGATTACACCTCAACATAAAGAAAACAAAAATCCTCACAACTGGACCAATAAACAACATCATGATGAACAGAGAAAAGATTGAAGTGATCAAGGATTTCATTTTACTTTGATCCACAACCAACACCCACAGAAGCAGAGGTCAAGAAATCAAAAGACCCATTGCACTGGGCAAATCTGCTGCAAACGACCTCTTTAAAGTGTTAAAAGCACAGACATCACCTTGAAGACTAAGGTGCACCTGACCCAAGCCATGGTATTTTCAATCACATGATAGGCATGCGAAAGCTGGACAATGAATAAGGAAGACCGAAGGATTGACGCCTTTGAATTGTGGTGTTGGTGAAGAATATTGAATATACCATGGACTGCCAAAAGAATGAACAAAATCTGTCTTAGAGGAAGTACAATCAGAATGTTCCTTAGAAGCAAGGATGGCAAGACTATGTCTTACATACTTTGGACATGTTGTCAGGAGGGATCAGTCCCTGGAGAAGGAAATCATGGTTGATAAAGTACAGGGTCAGTGAATAAGAGTAAGACCCTCAACTAGATGGACTGACACAATGGCTACAACAATGGGCTCAAGCACAACAAGGATTGTTAGCATGGCGCGGGACTGGGAAGTGTTTTGTTCTGTAGTACATAGGGTCGCTATGAGTCAGAACTGACTCGGTGGCGCCTAATAACAACAACATACCTACTCTATGACCCAGCAATCCCACTCCTAGTTATTTAACCAAGGCAAATCAAAATATATGTCCAAGAAAAGACTTGTACAAGAATGTTCATTGAAGCTTTATGCATAATAGCTCAAAACTGGAAACTGACCAATATTCACCAATAAGAGAATGAATGAACAAGCTGCCATATTCATACAATGGAATATTACTCAGCAATAAAAAAGAAATAACTATTAATACATCCAACAACATGGGTGAATTTCAAAAATATTATATTGTATGAAAGAACTTACATAAAACAGCATTTATAGTATGATTCCATTTATAAAACGTTCTAGAACAAGCAAAACTAAGCTATGTCCTGGGGGGAGGAAAGGCAGGGGTTGACCAGGAAGGGGCATGAGGGGGCTTTTTAGGGGTGATATCAAAGTTCAATTATCTTGATAAGGTTTGGGATAAACAGTGTATGAATTTGTCAAAACTCGGTGAATATACACAAGATTTGTACATTTCTTTTCATATAAATTTTACATCAAAAGAAAAAACTGTAAATAAATATTGAAGTGTTCAGGAAGAAGTGTACTGAAGTCTACAATTGATTTTGAAATGCATCCAAAAAATAAGGCCTTTTCTAACCCAACCCTGGAAGTCATGTAGTGTTGCTTTTGTTGCATTCTATTCATGGAGGCTGTCACAAAGTTCTACCCAGGTTCAACAGGAAGGGATGTAGACTCTATCTCTTAATGGAAGAAGTGTAAAGAAATTTCAGATATATTTTGAAGCTACCACATCTTGTAATATACCTGAGCAAAGGCAACATCTCCTATGGCAAATAAGAAGGAAAACCAAAATGCTATGGGTCTGAGCTATGTCAAAAAAGATCTGCCTTGCTGACTAGAGGGAGGCAAGAGAAGGAGTTTTTTTCCCCTTCAATCCCAATGTCCCTTTTGTGGCCATTAGTTTGACCTGCCCTGCTCTGACCCAAATCCTGCCATTTTTTATATGGTGGATGTCTTAGGGTTCTCTGTATAAACAGAACCAATGAGATTTATATACATATACATATGTAAAGAAAGAGTGTCATGGATTGAATTGTGTCCCCAAAAAATATGTGTCAACTTGGCTGGGCCATGATTCTCAGTGTTTTAGCAGTTATGTAATGATGTAATCATCTTCCATGATGTGATCTGATGTGATCAGCCAATCAGTTATAATGGGGTTTAGGTGATATATAACACACTTACTCAGGTCACAGCCCTGATCCAATGTAAGAGGAGTTTCCATGAAGTGTGACCTGCATCACCTTTCATTTTACAAGACATAAAAAGAGAGAGAAACAAGCAGAGAGTAGGGGACCTCAGTACCACCAGGAAAGAAGAGCCAGGAGAGGAGCATGTCCTTTGGATCCAGCGTTCCTATACTGAGAACCTCATAGATGCAGGAGAAGATTGATGCCAAGACACATGGAGATCTCCAAGGGACATTGAGCCCACAGATGTTGAAAGGAGAAAAGGACCTTCCCCCAGAGCTGAGAGAGAGAGAAAGCCTTCCCCTAGAGCTGGTGCCCTAAATTCAGACTGCTAGCCTCCTAAACTGTGAGAGAATAAATTTCTGTTTGTTAAAGTCATCCACTTGTGGTATTTCTGTTATAGCAGCACTAGATAACTAAGACAGAGAGAGAGAGATTTACTTCAAGGAAATGGCTTCACAATTGCCACACCAAATCTGTAGGTTAGGCAGCTGGCTGGAGACCTCTGCTGGCTCATGGGGTTGTAGGGGCTGGCAAATCCAAAATCTGTAGGTCAGGCAGCAGGCTGGAGACTTCTGAAGGCTTATGTCCCAAGATCCATAGGTCAAGCAATGAGAAGAGTGCAGAGTTGGAGAGAGAGTAAGCTCTGCCAGAATATCCATATTCTGGAGGCACATGACACCCCCAAGGAAATTCCCCTTTCAACTGATTAGTTGTTACATTATATTACACTATACTACACTACATTATGGAAGAACAACTTGTCCAGTGTCTGGCCAAACCACTAAGAATCACAGCTTAGCCAAGTTGACACAAAATTTACCATCACGGTGGATTTTCCGTGCATTGTTGTTGGTGGTGGTATTTTATCAGGATGCAATTTCTCCAGTTATTTGGAGAAAACGCTCTTTTCAGTAGTCCCCAAGCCCAGGAAAGCCAACTGAGTAAATGGGCAGCTGGTCTTCAACGAAACAGCAGCTGTTCTTGAATTTGGCTTGATAGTTAGACGTAAATGGGCAGCTGGTCTTCAATGAAACAGCAGCTGTTCTTGAATTTGGCTTGGTAGTTAGACGTAAAAGGGACAGCAAGAAGAAACCTTCAAAGAAATCTGATCGTGATAGATAATTTTATAGCTGGTGAGGACACCAATAATCACTTTTACAATTGATCTGTTTCAATCCCCAGGTACTTTGGAAGAAGAATCAAACCACAAACATCACGTTTCTTCCTAAATCCTCTAGTTCTAGAAATTTCATTTCTCTCCAATGGATGGATCTCAAGGTCCATCAGATGACAAAGAGATGAAACTGGAATAGAGTGTTCCTATAGTGTACATAGAGGTAATTCTTGTGGTTTGTCACTCTTACATTCTGGAACTTCTTTCCATTGAAAGAAGATAGAGGAAGTCTCTGGAGAGAGTGCTAGCCAGGCCCAGATGAGAAGAGAGTAATTGTTAGGTGCCATTGAGGCGATTTCGACTCATAGCAACCCCATGTGACAGAGTAGAACTGCCCCATAGGGTTTTCTTGACTGTAATCTTTACAGGAGCAGATCACCAGGTCTTTCTCCAAGGGAGCCACTGGGTAGGTTCGAACTGTTAACCCTTTGGTTAGCAGCCAAGCGCTTAACTGTTGTGCCACCAGATATTAGCTCCTTCAAATATCTGATAACTAACTTTGAGTTCATATAAAGCTATTAAGTACTACAGAAATTCCAACAGAGCTGAAGAGGAAGTTCTTTAAAACAAGGCATCCCAGATATCTGAGTAAAAAATTCAATAGTGAATTATACTATGTTGTAATCCTTTCACCATACTTATTCAATCTATATGCTGAACAAAAAATTCAAGAAGCCAGACTATACAAAGAACGTGGCATCAAGATGGGAGGAAGACTCATTAACAACTTGCAATATGTAGATGACATAACTTTGCTTACTGAAAGTGAAGAGAACTTGAAGCATTTGCTGATGAAGATCAAAGACTACAGCTTTCAGTATAAACTACAAGTCAACATAAAGAAGACAAAAATATTCACAACTGGACCAATAAGCAACATCATGATAAACAGAGAAAAGACTGAAATTGTCAAGGATTTCATTTTACTTGGATCCACAATCGATGCCTATGGAGGCAGCAGTCAAGAAATCAAATGACATGTTGCATTGGGAAAATCTGCTTCAAAAGACCTCTTTAAAATGTTAATAATCAAAGATGTCTCTTTGAAGACTAAGGTGTGTCTGACCCAAGCCATGGTATTTTCATTTGCTTCCTATGCATGGGAAAGCTGGACAATGAATAAGGAAGACCAAAGAAGAATCAACACATTTGAATTATGGTGTTGGCAATGAATATTGAATATACCACGAACTGCCAGAATAATGAACAAATCTGTCTTGGAAGAAGTACAACCAGAATGCTCCTTAGAAGCGAGGATGGCAAGATTTCATCTTAAGTATTTTGGACACGTTATCAGGAGGGACCAGTCCTTGGAGAAGGACATTATGCCTGGTAAAGCAGAGGGTCAGCGAAAAAGAGGAATATCCTCAATGAGATAGATTGACACAGATGCTGCAACAATGGGCTCAAATTATAGCAATGATTATGAGGATAGCTAAGGACTCAGCAGTGTTTCATCTTGTTCTACGTGGGGTCGCTATGAGTTGGAATTGACTCAACACCTAACAACAACAATAAATAACAGTATTAAAGGTAGCTTTATAGAAAGGACAGCAAGATAACGTAAATAAGAAGTAGTGGGGAAAGGTGAAATCAAGTGGACACAAGCATAGGGACATATAAAAGAGACAGAAGTGAGGCTAATACAAAATTTGTGTAAGCAATTCCTGTATACTTTTTCTAAACTACAGATTTGGCATGGAGTAGATTAAGAATGTCCACAATTATTTTGTAGCTCCTGCCATCAAGAAGAGCTTACTGGGCTACCTTGTGACTTCCTTGAGACCAAGAGAATGCAGTGGAAGTGACACTGCACAACTTCTGAGGCTAGAGCTCAAGAGGTCTTACAACGCCTGCTCTATCTTGGAATTCAACATATATGTGACAAACCTGGGGCTAGGCTGCTGGAGATTCTTGGCCCAGCCAACAGTCAGTGTCAATCACCAACACGTGAATAAAATTATCTTGGACCATACAGCCTAGTTGAGCTACCAGATGACTATCTTGTCACATAAGTACACCAGGCAAGACAATAGAGAAACCACCCAGCTGAGCCCAGCACAAACTGCTGACGCACTAAACTACGAATAAGCTTTGCTTCATCACATGGACACTTTGAGTTGTGTAAATGACAAGATTTCCCCTTTTTGTGTTGGCTGCTAAAAAGCTTAAAGCTATATTTAGTATTTTTTGATACATAACAAATCATTCCAAAACTTAGCATCTTAAACAACATTTTATCTACTCATGGTTTGGATAAGTTAGATGATTCTACAAGTGTGTGGTTTCCTGTGCACCTCAGGTTAAATCCCTTGGTGCAGATGAGCAAAGTTGTTCACTTGTGTCCATTCCATTTTTCATCAGTTTTGCTATGTCTCTGTTTCAGCTACAGAACAATAACCTGCTGCTTATTTTTACAGCATATTGTGTACCTTAGAGCTGAGTGGGGCCTCTGAGATCATCCAGTCCAAAATTCATGAAGTCATCCTGACTCCTCTCACACTACACATCAAGACCTGTAGGCACTTCTCAACCCTTCCACTGCTAATGCCTCTTAATCAAATTATTGCAATAGCCTCCCAACTGGCTCCCTGCTTCCACTCTTGCCCTCTACAGTCTGTTCAGCTCTCAGTAACCAAAGTGATCCATTAAAAAGGTAAATCTTATCACTTTTTTACTCTGCTCAAAACCTAGAGCTTCCTGTGTCACTCAGAATAGAAATGAAAGTCCTTACATTGGTCCAGAAGGCCCTTCAGGCCCCCACCCCCACTCTTCCTATTACCCTCCTCTCCTGTTAATTCTTCCCCTCAATCACTCTACTCCTGCACTCCTGCTATTGCTGACCTTCTTGCTATTCCTGGAATGTTCCAGAAAGACTTCTTAGGGTCTGTGTATATGCCTTGCCCAGAACTCTCTTCCCACAGATAGCCACCTGTCTTGTTCCACTTAAATGTTACTTTGCCAGCAACCATTTCTGATGGCCTTTTTTCTTTCTTTTTTTAATTTTATGGTGATAAAATACATATAACAAAACATTCGCCATTTTAGCCATTTTTTAGTGTATACAATTATACTTACCATGTAGTGCAGCTAACACCACTACCCATTTCCAACAGAAACTCAGTATCCCTAAGCAATCACCAGCACCTGGTAACCATTAACAGACTTTTGTCTCTATGTGTTTGCCTAGTCTACATATTTCATATATAACTCATGATCCTTTATTTTAAAATAGCAAATCCTCACATCTACCACACTTCCTATTCTCCTAATCTGCAGTAGTGTTTTCTACTGTACCTATAACCATCTGACATATATGTATATATTTTTTATCTGTATCTTTCCTCAAAAATGTCAGGCCCCTAAGGGCAAGGACCTTGTTTTATTTATGTTCTACTGACATGACCTAGAACAGTACCTAGCACAGAGTGAGCAGTTAAGTATTTCTTAAATGAATAAATGAATGAAAGTTGAAGATAGAAATGCAGCATTTGAGAGGTGGAGACAACATGGTGATATAGACAGAAGCACCATGCTGTCCCCCTGCAGCAGAGACCCAAAAAACTAAGTAAAACAGATACAAATGTCAATTGTGGAACCCTAAGCATCAAATGAAGGGATAAAGAACTAGATTAAGCATTGAATGGAAGAAGAAACTGACAGAGAACAGAGAACAACAAGGAGAGCTACAGAATGGAGATCCCCTGTCAGCTAACCTGGCACAACTTCACCATCTCGGAGCAGATCCAGCATCAACCCCAGACAGGGAGTATGGGAAAACAACTTCACAGAGCTCCCAACAGGTAACAGACCACCCAGTAACCAGAAAAACACGCTGTACCATCCCTCACCCTTCTGCCCTGTCATGGATTGAATTATGTCCCCCAAAAAATGTGTGTATCAATTTGGCTAGGCCATGATTCCTCGTATTGTGTAATTGTCCTCCATTTTGTGATTGTAATTTTATGTTAAAGAGGATTAGGGTGGGACTGTAACACCCTTACTAATGTCACAGCCCTGATTCAATGTAAGGGGAGTTTCCCTGAGGTACGGCCTGCACCACCTTTTATCTTACAAGAGATAAAAGGAAAGGGAAGCAAGCAGAGAGTTTGGGACCTCACACCACCAAGAAAGTAGTGCCAGGAGCAGAGGAGCAGTGCCTTTGGACCCGGAGGCCCTGCGTAAAGAAGCTCCTAGTCCAGGGGAACACTGATGAGAAGGCCAACAGAGAGAGAAAACCTTCCCCTAGAGATGATGCCCTGATTTTGGACTTTTAGCCTGCTTTACTGTGAGGAAATAAACTTCTCTTTGCTAAAGCCATCCACTTGTGGTATTTCTGTTATAGCAGCACTAGATAACAAAGATATGCCCTGTACACTGTCTCTGATGCTTCCCAGTGGTCCTTGGCTGCTTGGCCTGAAAGATGCCAATTCACTGCCACCCCAGGTCCACCTTGGCCCCACCAGCTGACTCCCACCAATCCATTTTTTTTTTTCTCTTTCCCTTTCTTCCTTTTCTTTCTCCTTCCCACCTAGCCCTCTGAGCCACCTCTGCCCCTTGCCAATGAGCAGCACCATGCTGCTTGGCAAGAGAGACATCAGCTTGCTGCCACTCTGGTTCCACCCCACCCCCACTGGCCGGCTCCCTCAGCTCCGTATTTTTTTTCTCTCTTTTTCCCTTCCTTCCTTTTCTTTCCCCCTCCTACCTAGTTCCACACATCACATTCCCTCCCTTCCAACTGGCCCTTGGGTCCACCCTGCCCCCACTCACCAGCACCCACTGTACTGCCAGTATTTTTTAATTTTTCTTTATTTTTTTTTTCTCTTTCTCTTCTTGTTCCTTCTCCTTTGGACCTAACCCTATATGCCACCTCCCCTCCTGGCACCAAGCCCCCCGCACCACCACCACTGGAGAGCCACCGGCCCACTGCTGCCTGGGTCTGCCTGCCCCCACCTCGCTGCCACTTATTTTATTTTTCTCTTCTTTTTTTTCTTTTACTTTTCTTTCTACCTCCCACCTAGACTCATATGCCATCTCCCCACCTTTCCCGGCAGACCCCAGGTCCACCCAGGCCCACCCAACACAGTTTTTATCTCTCTCTTTTCTTTCTCCCCCCCAACCTAGCCTCATACACCACCACCCCCCCATTATTATTGGCCCCCAATATGCCGCTATGGCTAGAGCACCCCCAGTTCTCAGGCCAACCACAACACTGGGCCCGCACTGCCCCCTCTTCCCACCACTTGACCAGCTGCCGAACGTTGGGAAGCGAGCCTGCACCACTCCCCATCCGACATCCCACGCCTATCTGGTGATGGGTTGGGAAAGCTTCCACACTGCTGGACCAATATCAGGAGACAAACAGCAATTTCCTAGGCTGCCCTCAGTCACTTTGCAAAGCCAGTGTACAGTGAAATGGGCTTGCCTTGCCTGTTGCTGCCCTGCCCACAGGGACAAGGTAATGAGAACTATCATGCCTATAGACGAGCAAGCAGCAAAACACACCTGAACCACCTGCCCTGATATCAAAACAAAACAAAACGAAAAAGGAGATGAAACAAACAAACCTACAATCAATAAACAAAGAAAATAATACTTTAATGTCTCAGAGACAGCAGACAATATCAAAGCATATAAAAAAAAGCAGGACAAAATGGCTTCACCAAACAATCAAATGAGAATGAAAACACATCATACCAAAACCTTTGGGACACAGCAAAGGCAGCACTCAGAGGTCAATTTATAGTAACAAACTCACACATCAAAAAAGAACAGGCCAAAATCAAAACGTTAGCCCTACAATAGAACAGAAAGAGAACAGCAAAAGAAGACCACAACCACCAGAAGAAAGGAAATAATAGATTGTTGTTGATGTTATTGTTAGATGCTGTTGAGTCTGTTCCAACTCTTAGAGACCCTACGGAAACAGAACAAAACACTGCCTGTTACTGTGCCATTGTCACAATCATTGTTATGCTTGAGCCCATTGTTGCAGCCACTGTGTCAATCCATCTCATCGAAGGTCTTCCTCTTTTTTGCTGACCCTCTACCTTACCAAGCATGATATCCCTCTCCAGAGACTAATCCTCCTGATAACATGTACGAAGTATGTGAGAAGTCTCACCATCCTTGCTTCTAAGGAGCACTCTGGCTGTACTTCTTCCAAGACAGATTCGTTGGTTCTTCTGGAAGTCCATGGTATGTTCAATATTCTTCACCAAAACCATAATTCAAAGATGACAATTCTTCTTTGGTCTTCCTTATTCATTGGCCAGCTTTCGCGTGCACGTGAGGTTGGCTGAAAACACCATCATTTGGGTCAGGTGCACTTTAGTCCTTTAAGTGACATCTTTGCTTTTTAAGACTTTAAATAGATCTTTTGCAGCAAATTTGCCCAATGCAATGCATCCTTTGACTTCCTGACTGCTGCTTCCAAGGATGTTGATTGGGGATCCAAGTAAAATGAAATCCTTGACAACTTCAATCTTTTCTTCGTTTATCATGATGTTGCTTACTGGTTCCATTGTGAATTTTTGTTTTCTTTATTTTAAGGTGTAATCCATACTGAAGGTTGAAGTCTTTGATCTTCATCAGTAAGTGCTTCAGGGGCTCTTCACTTTCAGCAAGCAAGGTTGTATCATCTGCATAATGCAAGTTGTTAATAAGTCTTCCTCCAATCCTGATGTCCTGTTCTTCATATAGTCCAGCTTCTTGGATTATTTGCTTAGTATACAGATTGAATAAATATGGTGAAAGGATACAATCCTGACACACACCTTTCCTGACTTTAAACCATGCAGTATCTCCTTCTTCTGTTTGAAATACTGCCTCTTGGTCTCTAAGTACAGGTTCCTCATAAGCACAATTAAGTTTTCTAGATTTCCCATTCTTCGCAATGTTATTCTTTGTTATGATCCACACAATCAAATGCCTTTGCACAGTCAATAAAACACAGGTAAACATCTTTTTGGCATTCTCTGCTTTCAGCCAGGATCCATCTGACATCAGCAATGATATCCCTGGTTCCACTTCCTCTTCTGAATCTGGCTTGTGTTTTGGGCAGTTCCCTGTCGATGTACTGCTGCAGCTGCTTTTGAATGATCTTCAGTAAAATTTTACTTGTGTGTGATATTAATGATATTGTTCGATAATTTCCGCATTTGGTTGGATCACCTTTGGAATAGGCATAAATGTGGATCTCTTCCAACTGGTTAGCCAGGTAACTGTCCTCCAAATTTCTTGGCATAGACAAGTGAGCACTTCCAGCACTGTGTCCTTTTGTTGAAACATTTTAATTGGTGTTCCGTGAATTCCTGGAGACTTGTTTTTTGCTAGGGTCTTCAGTGCAGCTTGGACTTCTTCCTTTAGTACCACTGGTTCTTGATCACATGCTACCTCCAGAAATGGTTGAACATTGATCAATTCTTTTTGGTACAGTGACTCTGTGTATCCCTTCTATCTTCTTTTGGTGCTTCCTGAGTTGTTTGATATTTTGCCCATAGAATCTTTCAATATTGCAACTCGAGCCTTGAATTTTTTCTTCAGCTCTTTCAGCTTGAGAAATGCCAAGTGTGTTTTTCCCTTTTTGTTTTCTAACTCCAGGTCTTTACATATGGTCATTATAATACTTTATTTTATCTTCTTGAGCCACCCTTTGAAATCATCCCATCAGCTCTTTATCCCAGCATGATCCTTGTCTTGGGTCAGGAAGCCAAGGGGGAAGCTCCTTATCCCAACATTATCCTTTACACCTTTTTTCCTTCTTGTATCTCATATCTATGCCTTCAAAAAATTGTATTGGATCTACCTCAGAAATATCCAGAGGCATCGTTCTACCACTTCCATCAAGTCTTCCCTGGATTACTGCAGTGGCTTCCTCACTGGTTCCCAGCTTTTGCCATGTGAACAGAACATACAGGGGATAACAGAAGGGGTCCTTAAATCATCAATCAGGTAATTTCATTTCCCTGCTTGAGATCCTGTAAGGGTTTTCCATTTCACTCAAAATAAAATTTAACTCTAATAAAGTTCAATCACTTTATCAATGCCTCAAGTCCCTTTACATATTCTCTCTCCCTCTTTTCATTGTATTACACTATATTAATCTTTTTTCCCCATGAACATTCTAAGTTCAATCCCACTTTGAGTCCTTTGCACTTGCTGTTCCCTCTGCCTGGAAGTTCTTTCCCCAGATTTTTGCATGGCTGTTTTGTCATTCAGGTCTTAACTCAAATGTTCACTCCTCAGGGATGTCTAAAGTATCCCTATCCCAGCCATTCTCTAAGAGGGGCATTGCTGAGCTTATGGTCTTAGATAGTTCTTGCCAATATCTGACATTTTCTTATTTACTTTAAAAAAATTTTTCTGCCTCCCTTCTTACTTGTATGTTACACAACATTGGGACCTTGAATATTCTTTTCCCACTGAAAATTGTGCATTGTAAGTTCTTAATACACTACATATTTTTGAATGAATGAAGAAAGCAAGAAGGAGTACATACTCAGTAGTATGTGCTGAAAATAGCAACCTGGAAAGAAAAGGTTTTAACTGCCCAGTCATACTGCTTTTTTTTTTTTTTAATTGTGCTTTAGGTGAAACTTTACAGAGCAAATTGGTTTCTCATTCAACAATTTATAAACAGATTGTTTTGTGACATTGGTTGCAATCCCCATGATGTGTCAACACTCTCCTCTTGAATACCCCAATTGCCCATTTCCATCTGTCCATTTTTCCTGTCCCTTCCTGCCTTCTCATCATTGCTTTTGGGCAGGTGTTGCCCTTTTGATCTCGTATACATGATTGAACTAAGAAGCACGTTCCTCATGTGTGTTATTGTTTGTTTTATAATGCCTGCCTAATCTTTGGCTGAAGGGTAAACTTCGGGAGTGGCTTCAGTTCTGAATTTAAAGGGTGTCTGGGGACAAAAGTCTTGCGGGTTCTTCCAGTCTCTGTCAGACCAGTAAGTCTATTTTGTGTGTATGTCTGTGTGTGTGTGTATGTGTGTGAATTTCAATTTTGTTCTATGTTTTTCTCCCACTCTGCCCAGAAGCCTCTGTTGTGATCCCTGACAGAGCAGTTGGTGGTGGTAGCTGGGCACCATCTAGTTCTTCTGGGCTCAGGCTAGTGCAGGCTGCAGTACTCGTGGTCCATTAGTCCTTTGGACTAATATTTCCCTTGTGTCTTTGGTTTTCTTCATTCTCCTTTGCTATGGACGGGATGGGACCAATAGATGTATCTTAAGACAGCTCGCAAGCTTTTAAGACCCCAGACGCTACTCACCAAGTAGGATGTCGAACATTTTCTTTATGAACTTTGTTATGCCGATTGACCTAGATGACCCCCGCAACCATGGTACCCAGCCCTCAGCCCCAGTAACTCAGTCCCTCAGGGTGTTGCATGTGTCTATGAAGCCTCTATGACTTTGCCTTGGTCAAGTTGTGCTGATTTCCCCTATATTGTGTACTGTCTTTGCCTTCACCAAAGTTAATACTTACCAGGAGGGACCAGTCCCTGGAGAAGGACACCATGCTTGGTAAAGTAGAGGGTTGGAGAAAAAGAGGAAGACCCTTAATGAGATGGATTGACTCAGTGGCTGCAACAACAGGCTCAACTATAACAACAATTCTGAGGATTGCACAGGACTGGGCAGTGTTTCGTTCTGTTGTACATGGGGTCACTATGAGTTGGAATCGACTCAATGGCACCTAACAGCAACAACAAGAAGCTTCCCAGAATGTTGACTGAGCCTGCCAAAGACTGCCATTGTTGTCTTCTGCCTAGAGCAGGAACAGACTTTCCCTATGGGAACAGCCCTTATTATCATTTAACAATGACACTGAAAATTCCAGGCACTTTCAGTGTGTCCCTTTTTAGTTGCCCTGATAGGAACTCTACAAATTGTAAAGGGTCTGTTGTAATAAAATGTAAATACCACTGTACATTTCTTCCAAACCAGAAACTTAAATTTCCCCTTCCACCAGATTGATGTGAGTCCCACTAGGATATGTTTGCCTAGGGAACTGATAAGTAGACAGAAAAATATTTTCTCCCAATTGCCATCTCCTATAAGGATTGATAATCTCCAGAAGTCATGTGGGCTTTGTAGAGCAAAGAAGATCAAATGCAAACACAAATCTAAACACAAAGTTTACCCACGGGCCACTTTGCTCTTAGAGTCCTCCTGATTCCACACATCTATTTCACATGTAGAAAAGGAATCAGGCCCTTTGAATTCACCTGGTTCCCCATAGCCATACATGAATGTATAAGCAGAGAAAAAAACAACATTCAAGAACATTTTTTCACAAGGAAAAAAGCAATTAGAAAGATCTGGCAATATGCAAAATAAGATAAGTTATAAGAAAGACTCCCAGTTACTTAAAGAAGAGGACGTGCACTGGAAAGCAGACTAGTAATTTAGCAATTGGTAAGTATTTTGAGAGCCTACAATTCCTGTTACAGGTCTCTTTTCCAATCGTGGTTCTTAAACCAGCAGTAGAATGGACCATCTCCTCTTCTAACCTGTTCTAAAACAAAGAGGCATTTCTTCCAAAATAGGGGATTAGAAATTCACTCCACTTCTGATAGTCATGAATCAGACCTGCCACAAGGTAGTTCAGAAACACAGAGATATTTGAAAACTTTCCCTGGGAGGAATGTTGAGTGGAACAACCCAATCCCTGAAACTCTGCTTGAAAACGTAGAGCTCACCACGCACATGCTTTATGCACAGACCAGCGCTATGCCAAGCAGCACTTAAACTCAACAGTCAGGTTAATAACCTAAACAACCCCCCATTAAAAGCATATTGATGAGAATGTTGGTGAAAACGTATGGAAAACCACAGCAAGAGCCCTCAAGCTATTAAGCCAAGAGTCTAAAAATAAAACTGCACCTATCAAAATGAAGGATGAGAAACAGATAAGAAAATAACAAGAAACAGATGACAAAGTTATTTTCCGTTGTGGTATTGCCCTTCAAGTTTTGAGTTTTTGTAGTCACAAAAGATTTCTACACGGGGGCTCTGAAGACTGCTCTGTGTATCCTATCCCTGCAGAAGAGAGTAGAAATCATTTGTACAACTGAGATAAACACTTGGTTTATGTGTTGTGGACAATCTGACTACTTTCAAGAGAACTTGAGTAAAGGAGGGATTCCCACCCAAAGGCATGAAGAAGGCACTGTGGGGAAGGGCCAGAGGGAGGACCGTCTGCCAAGGCTTGGTTAGACAGGAGGTTACAAGCCTTCAACAAAGTAGCAGACCACCTTCCACAGAACCCTTGAATGGTTTTATGGTTTTATTTCTCCCTACCAAGAGTTAAGCATTAAAAGAGCAATGCACAAAGATACTTATTAAATCCTTAGAAGCTCCAAGAAGTCACGGTTAGACTAAAATAAAATATAGCTCCCCTTTGGCTGATCACAAGGTCTAAAATAATATTCTATTCTCTCCTGCTTGGCAGAGGAAGGTAAATTTTATTTGATGTGACTTTTGGGGACAGGGGAGTATTTTATCATCATTTCTAAGCATGGAAACTGCTTTTAAAACAGTTATTTGAATTTGGGGGCAAAACGATTTGAATTTGTAGGTTTGATGTGAGTAAATTCTTGGCATTCTGGAAAAAAATGAGTTCTAAATGTCCTGTCAGTCAATAAAGAAGCTACTATCAACTGGAGATGACAAGACCTTTTCTGTTTCATATCTGGGCTAACCAAGACAGTGTACAAAAGTGCAAAGACAACAGACTTCGCAATTAGACAAAAAGGGTTCAAGGTCCACCTCCGGCATGTACTGTCTCCATGATCTGAGCAAATTATTTCATCATGCTGAGCCACAATTTCCTCGATGGCAAAGTAGGGATCATACTATTTATCAGTTGTCGTCAAGCTGTTTCCAACTCATGGCAACCCCATGTGTGTTGGAGTACAACTGTGCTCCATAGGGCTTTCAGTGGCTGGTTTTTCAGAAGTAGATTGCCAGGCTTTTCTTCCAAGGAGCCTGTAGGTGGGCTTGAACCTCCAACCTTTCAGTTAGCAGCTGAGCACGTTACCATTTGCACCACCCAGGGACTCCTCAAACTATTTACCTTCCCCAAACTGCTGCAGGGATTAAATGAAGTAAGACATTGAGGACTCCTAGCCCAGATTCGGAGCCCTGGTGATGCATTCAGGCATAGAGGAGGGCTTGGCATACGTCCACTTCCCTCCCCTGCTCACCCTTGGTTTTCCTCCAGTTAATATTCCCCATGTTCAAATCAGGACACTCAAATGACTGATTGTTTCGCTTACTTCTCTCTATGCGTAGTAAGTCCAGGTTAGAAGATATAGAAAAAAATATTTTGGTGTGACTTTCAACTATCTTTAGTGTTATGTATCAAAATTAATTTATTCAATGATTTGGCCAATTTTTTTTTCCTAGGCCTCAGTCATCAAATAGCTGCCAAATAGCACTTAATCTCTGTCAACCCAGAAATGTCATCTCCCATTTCTAGTCATACCAGCACCACCTCCCTAAGCCCTATAGAAAAAGTAAAGTTCCTAGGGACCCACCCAAATTATACCTTGATCAAAGGAAAGCAAAGTACGGGCTTTGGGAGCCCGTGGGCTCAGCCCTGATCAAGAGTGGGTTTGGGCTTCGTTCTCCAAGGCTTCATTTAGGTAACTTTTCAGAATTACGATTTTTTTTTTTTTCCTCTTGTCATTCTTGGCACAGTAAAAAAAAACAAAAAACTACACAATAAGAAGCCAAAGTACAATACAATACCTGAGCAGCATAATTGGCGTAGAAAGTAAAGTGTCACTGAATGAAGCCAACCAGGAAAGAAAGACTTGATATTTACATATGTGCTTGATTCAGAAAAGCAAAGGAGCTGCATAAAATACTGTTATGGATTGAATTGTGTCCTCAAATAAGTTATGTGGAAGTTCTAACCCCTGTACCTGTGAATGTGACCCTGTTTAGAAATAAGGGAGTTTTGTTGTATTAATGAGGTCATACCAGAGGAGGGTGGGTCCTAAACCTAATCCCTTCAGAGTGGTGTCTTCTATGGGAAAAAACATGGAGACACACACACACACACACACACACACACACACACACACACACAGGGGTAAACACCATGTGGCAATAGAAGCAGATGCATCTATGAACAGCAAAGGAACACCAAGGATTGCCAGCAGGTACCAGAAACTAGGAGAGAAGCCTATAGAAAGAGTCAGCACAGCCGAGACCTTGATTTGGACTTCTAGCCTCCATAACTGTGAGAAAACAAACTACTATTCTTTAAAGCTACCCGCTTGTGGAATTTTTTGTTATGGCGGTACTAAGAAACTAAGACAAACACCCTTTGTAATAATAAGGGGGGCGATGGGTGTCTTGCCTAAGTGAAATTAACTTTTAGAAACACGTTCTATAAAGATACTGTGGCTAAATCACCAATATTGAGAACTACGATAATGTATTATTTGGTGAATTTGGAAATATTTATTGTAGAATTCCAGGAATAAACCGTGAGACAACCTGAAATTTAAATACTTAGCATTTCTGAGAATTGCTTGCATTATCTAATACTGCTCACAAAATGACTCTGCCCATGAGATGCTTGTATTCCCCATCTGTACCTCACATTCTCAGTGACATTTGGGACACCGCCCCAAGTGCAAACCGGGAGACCACCATGCAAGATTTGAAATGCCCATTTTTGGTAGCGTTAGTCATCCCTCAGCTTTTACCAGGTTGTGTTTGTAACTGGGCCCAGAGGAAGTCAGGGTAGTTCAAGGAATTTTACAGAATACTATTTGTTCCTGGGAAAGTTCAATTCGTTGATTAAGCAGACTTGGAACAATGCCACCTATAACAGATGCTCTAGCAAAGAGAGACAGTAAAACAAATGATGGTGTGAATGTTTAGTGTTTGGAGAGAATCGGGGTAAGAATTACTGGTGTTTATGACCTAGTGATGGTAAGGTCAGCCAATAGCACAGTTTGGAAAGAATCAAATGCTAATTCCTTGGTGGAACTGAAGCATAATAAAGGCGTAGTACAGTGTGGTCCTGCACATGTTAATTGTCCCAGAGTTGGCATTAATGTCTCTAACAAATGTTCATAGGAAATTTTTTTAATTATATTTTTTAAGAGTATAGGTAATTGGTGTTAACTAATAAGCTAGTTTCACATCTGTCTACACGGTGTCTGTCTACGGAGGACAATAAAACCCTAAGGATGGTGCCAAGTGAGGCCCATTGCTGCAATGAATTTGGTAGGCCCAGAGCAGGTGTCCAGGGTCCTTAAGCAAAAGGGAGGACAACAGGACTTCAGAAAGGTACAACACTGCTCAGAGCAGGGATGTGCATTGCTGCCCACCCTCAAGACCATGTATCACATAGGCCCAGAGTTGGGGTACACCTGGGTCCTTCCTATCAACAACTAATCAGTTGCCATGAGGTCAACTCCAACTCATGGAGACCTTATGTATGTCAGAGTAGAACTGTGCTAAGTATGGTTTTCAGTGGCTAATTTTTCTGAAATAGATCACCAGGGCCTTCTTCTGAGGAGCCTCTGGGTACTCAAACTGCCAACCTTTTGGTTAGCAGCTGAGTGCTTAACCATTTGCACTACACGGGGAGATTTATCAACAACCAAGGGTCCATAACTGTATTAAGAGCAGTGTTTGCTTCCAGGAAAAATGACCCACCCTCTAAGCTACCCAGCAGCTTGTGGAGTCAGTGAGTCAGCCTTATCAAAGGACCCAAAAGAGCAGGCATAGCTGTGTGTGTCCATCACCAAAGCTAAATCAAAGTGTGTGTGTGTTAGAAAATCAGATTGCCCACCAAGTGTGTCAGTGCTATGGATTAGTGGGAATGGCCTAAAAGCATGTATGTGAGTCTGCCATGGGCCCATGGGTACTCATCTCCACTTCCCATACACACACAACTCAGCATTGCCCTCGTGCTAAAACTGCCTGGTGAAGAAGAAATTGCACTGAACTAGCAATCACTAAGTATGGCTTCTTGTTCTGGTTCTCCTACTTTGGAGACCTGGGCAAGAAAGCTTTTGTAGCTGTTGTTTAGTTTTGTTTTCCTTAAATGAAAGGGTTGTATTCAGATCATTCCTTAGTCCTTTCCAACTTGAGCTGAGTTTATCAGTCTATTTCTCCCCCGCAACCTTTTTTTTTTCTTTTTTTTTTGCTTTATATTCCTTAACTTACAACTCTTGGACTTTCCTTCACCAGGACAGATCTCATACTACGACACTGAGAGTGCACATGGGAGGAAAGATAAAGAAATACAGATGGTGTTACAATTCTTTAAGGTGCTACAACTCTTTCTCCAAGAAACTCTGTGGTCGGAGGTGGAAATCATAGCGGAGGCACAGGCATGATCCAGGTCAAGCTACCTAGACTACATCACCACTACCTCCTCTCTATGGCAATGAGCCACATCCCCCTAGGCCACTGGGCACACACTCAGTCCTGCCTACCCCTTTTGGCACAACTGCTCTCCCATAAAAGCACTATCTTCCTTACTTCCGGAGAACTGGGCCCTGAAAGTCTAAGGAATAGTACACCTCCACCCTCTGAAAGCCTGCCCCCTTCCTGGCCCCCTAATCCTCATTCCCCTAATCTGCTTCTTCCTTCTCAGCTTCCACTACCACCAGGCCAAAGGAGGATGCTAGAATTTCTCTCTCTTCCCTTAGTTTTCTTCTGAGGGCATTGAATAATGGAGGTTTGTACCATATCCAACTGGCCACAGGAAAGAGGAGGACACAGTCCTTATTTTTGTCTCATTGTTGTACACTTGGCTCTGTTTCTGAGACCTTCTTATCACCTCCTCTTAAGTCCACCCGTCTGTGGCACTATCTTCTTTCACCGCAGCAACGGGCCTTATTTGGCTCTACCCTTGGTTTTCTCTCCCTGAACGTCCCAACTTATTCTATACAATTGACACTTAATGCACTGAGCTCTTTAAAGCTGTTGGGAATCTCAGTAATTTGGGAGATCTGTCGAAGCTCTGAGTCACAGAGCAACCACAGGCCTGGGACCAGAGGAAGGTCAGGTTCATAGTGGATGGTTCCTCACCCCCGGGCTTATGGCTGCTCTGCTAAAGGCTTCCTTTGCTTACCTTACCAGGGAGCCCCAGGGCTTCCAAAAAGCTCAAATATGTCTATGACACATTATCTGGAGAGTCCACAGAGATGCCAAGTTGCATAAAGACTTGTAGATTTTTACAAGAAGCAAAACTGAAATTTTGTAAGGAGGCCAGTCAGCCTCTTGTGGGGGTAGCAGCTGTGATCCCCAAGGTACTCTGTGGTTGGCCCTTGATTCCTACATGAGGGCCAGGGTCTGGGGCTGTCACTTGACTCCATTACATCTCCCTCCCTCTGAGACTTATCTAGCTCTTGTGGTAGCACGGATTTGATCCTCGGTCTTGGGCACAGCACGCAGGCTTCCCACACGGGCTGAGGTGGTTGTACAAATCCGCACGTTGCAAGTGACTTGGCATTTGTTCTCTTCATTCAGTTTCCTTCTTGGACAGAGCAGGAGGGGTCCCTAGCTGCTACAACAGAGCAATTTTTATGATGTATGGTTAAAAGATGCATTCAGGGGGAACATGGCATTGGAACTTTATAACACTGACATTCTTTTTGTTCTCCCCTTCATAAAATGAGACTTCAAAGGCACATTATGTCATATTGTGGATGAAAAGGAGCTTTGTTCAAAAAGGGAATTTCATTATTAACATCACTACAGTTAACCCAAGTGCCAACATTAACAAACCAGCCTAACCCTCTGGCAATTCATTGTCATTTAATATATATTTAGAGCCCACTCTCCGTGAAGAAATGTGGAGAACACACACATGGCCCCTTCTCAACTGGACTTTACAGCCCAAGAATGCAAGGCCCACATCTGGCATATCCATTGCATACAAATATAAAAATGCCACACAAGCATGGACCAATCATTTTATGGTCCTATAAACCTTAAGGTTTGATAGGTATAACCTCTCTCTGTCTCCTTCTACTCCACACTGAAAAACTTTATGGAGATTTGGGAAGAAATGACAGTATTATTCTTCTTTCTATTTCTCTGACATTCAACTTAATGCTACTCCCCAAAAGTGTATTCCATGACAAGCTCCCATAGAGAGCTGGAATAATTTGTGCAATAAGCTTGGACTAGAAGGGGGGACAGTGCGATAAGGGAAGGAGTGGGGCAGATAAGGCTATGATGGGGCTCTTTACGAGCCATATCATGAAAGGAACAACTAAGAAGCTTGGATACTGTGGATAAAGAGGGTGTCCCAGGGTGGTGAAAATGGTTAACACACTTGGCTGCTAATCAGAAGGTTGGAGATGCTAGTCCACCCAGAGGCACCCCAGAAGACAAGCCCAGTGATCTACTTCCAAAAAATCAGCCAATGAAAACCCTATGGAGCACTATTCTACTCTTATACACATGGGGTCACCATGAGTTGGAACTGAAGTGGCAACTGGTTCTTGAATGGGGTGGGTTGGGAGGGAAAAGTGGAGAGGGGTTTGGCAGTGAACTCTATAAGCCAAGGAAGAAAATGATCAAATTTGTCATTCAGATAGATAAGCTCAATGGCTGGGTGGAGGATGAGTCAGAAGGGACAAGACTAGAGGAAGGGAGACCAGAGATTAAAGCTGTTTAAGGGTTCCAGCAGAGATGAGGAAGGTTGACTTCTAAGGTAGAAGGTATCAAGCCTTTCCAGTAGCTACACAGACAGATCCTCAACCTCCCTATGTTCTTTTCCCCTGACTAGTCAGCATGAGGGCATGCTTGCAGTGGCTGCTCATGCTTCCCACTGGTTCTCCTTCCACAGTAACCCTTTTCCCACTTTACGAAAGAAGGCATACCTCTCACTCACCCAGAATCTTACTATGGTGTAATGTCCCAGAGGGAAAAAATTTGTGGTGGGAGTTGGATACAAAGAAAGGGACAATTGAAAGTATAAAAACCCAATGAGCCCATTCATCTTATTAAGAGATATTTCTAATAAAAACTTTACTTTTCATGTAAGTATACTTTTTATATAAATTTATGTTTTATTAATTATCAAAATTTATGACATGTTTATGCGTTTTGGTCAATTTTGCACTATTATTAGCCATAGTAATAACCGGAACCAACATTTTGAAATTATATATAGTTTTATGGTCATATGAGATTTTTAAATGTTTTGAATTTTACTTTATATATACTTTGTGAAATAAAAGTATAATGGGGTAATCCTGAAAGACTTTCAAATATAAAAGTATATCACACCAGAATAAAATTCCTGGGTGGGGGGCAGTAAAACAGAAATTTGAATTTAAAGAGAAAAAAGAATGATGTAAAATCTTGGTTCGAAGAGCTCCTAAGAAGCTAGGAATTTATAGATGATTTAATCAAGGAATGTAAAGATAAGATTGCTTATTCAATACAAATCTGGTTAAGATCATACAAGTCCATAAATTGAGCTTTTTGGGGTTATCTTTTCCACTAGTCAGAAGTGATTTGTATCTCAACCAGACAAAAATCTACAAGTCAACCAAACATTAGAAAGACAATCAAAGGTGCTAGCTCAGCCCTACACTAAAAGAACACCCGAAAATCAATTTTGCCTATTTCCAAGTTTCAGACAATTCTCTGACAAAAAAGGGAAGAAAAATAATCACACCAATTTAGAAGAAGCCAAGAGCTCTTTCTGTGGCTAAAAGTACAGTTAAAAATAAGCATGAAAAAAAATTATTTTCTTATAACTAAACTTAATTTCTATTTTGAAGCACCTTTCTATGAGGTGTAAAAAACTTCACCCTGTCACTTCCAGGCATAGTCACTCACGTTCACAATTTTTTAAATTATAGATTTAAACTTGGTCAAATACAATATTGTTGTTGTTGGGTGCCATCGAGTCAATTCTGACTCATAGCGACCCTATATGACAGAGTAGAACTGCTCCATAGGGTTTCCTAGGTTGTAATCTTTACAGGAGCAGATTGCCAGATCTTTTCTCCCAGAGCCTCTTCATGGATTTGAATTGCTGACCTTTCAGTTAGCATCCTTCCACATGGTTACACGGGCATCTCCTGATATGTCCAGCACTTCTGGCCTCCACGAAGGTTGCTCTGTGTCCCCCCTAACGTGGCAGCCATGGCCCCCAGAGGTTGTAGGCTCTCTGTTTCTGCCTACTTCTATGCTCTAATCAGAAGGCCACCAAAACTTTTGGGTCCTCTCCAACACCACTTTGGGGCATAGGGCTTGGCCTGTTGGAGACTCTGTGGACTTAGCCCTGATCCTTTTCATCTCATAAGCCACACACTGGGCATGAAGTTTCTCTCCAGGTCAGCACTTCGGGCATTAAGTCACAGGGTCACTTTGTTCTAAGACCATGAAACACATTTGTTGTTGTTAGTCGCCGTCAAGTCAGCTCTGACCCATGGTGACCCCACATACGACAAAACAAAATCCTGCCCGGTCCTGCGCCATTCTCACAACCATCGGTATGCTCGAATCCATTATTGGGGCCACTGTATTTTGAGTGCCTTCCAACTTTGCAGGCTCATCTTCCAGCACTGTATCAGACAATATTCTGTTTAATCCCTACGGTTTTAATCGGCTAATTTCGGAAGTAGATTGCCAGGCCTTTTCTCCTAATCTGTCTTAGTTTGGAAGCTCTGCTGCAACCCAGACCACCACAGGGACTCTACCGGTATTTAAAATAGCAGTGGCATAGCTTCCAGAATCATAGCAACACACAAGCCACCACAATACGACAAACTGACAGAGAGGTCATGGACCAAACCCATAGGCATTATGATCATTCCCTCCCCAGATCTGGTGCAGAAAATACGAGGACAGGCTTGGGGTTCAGAGACTTTCTAGCCACCCCCTACCACCACCACACGTACATTCAACTCTAACTAACTCTCTTCACCCCTTTCTCTCCTTAATGACTCCTCCACGCAGTCTGTAGCACTTTTATTTAGTGGAGGGGTGGGGTACTAGTTGTAGTTGATTGCCTCTACCTCCTAAAATACCTGAATCCTAGTCTTTTGAAATTAACAGCTAAGAATTTGATGTCTTTGTTCTCCAGGTCCTTCTTGACACCCCTCCCCATCCTGAGAGACAATGCCAGTCTCTAGCTTCAAATCAACTGGTAAGGATATGGAAACCCTGGTGGTGTAGTGGTTAAGTGTTACAGCTGCTAACCAAAGGGTTGGTAGTTTGAATCCACCAGGTGCTCCTTGGAAACTTTCCAGGGCAATTCTACCCTGCCCTATAGGGTTGCTATGAATCAACTCAACAGCAATGGGTGGGTGTTTTTTTTTTTTTTTCTTTTTTTGGTTTGATAAGGATATGGTGATGGAGGGAGACAGGCAACCCCAGTTGACATTTCATGTGTCCTCCCGCTCTATTAGTTTTATACAACGTACATTCTAGGTGTAATCTGCAATATTCCAGTTTTTCTTAAAACCTGACTGGCCCAAGATCTGATTGCATTTGGCCCTGAGTCATCTTCAAGTCTTGGGGAGGCAACAGACAAAGGCCATAAGCCCCTGGCCTAAGAGAGCCTAGTTAGCTCCTACTGGGAGCCTCTGAAACTCAGGCCTTACTGCACAGCAGGGGAGCAGGAACAGGGATGGCAGTGAGAGGAGGTTGGTCTCCCACGCCCTGTCCACAGGAGGGCAGAAACCCTGCCAGGATCAACAGTGTGGCTCCTGGCAAAGTCCCTGCCTGGCTACCTCACCACTGTAGTCACCAAGAGCCTGTGTTTTTTCTGAGATGTGGGTTATGAAAATGACCTCCTGAGGTCTGGCACACAAATGAGTTCTTGGAGGAAAAAGGACAGGGTGGGGATGCCACTCTCAGAGGGGGTAATGGAAACGAAGCCGGCTGTTACTCTGTGGGAATGGTGCTAAAAGAGCATCAGTGCTCACTCAGTGTCCACCTCAGTAAGATGACTCCGCAGCCAATGACAGAAATTCAAGTCAGAGAAATGCACACCCTGAAAGGACCTGGGGGGCCGTCTAATCCAAACCTTTCGTTTTACAGAGGAGGAAACTACAGAAGAGAATTGTTCACTGATTTGCCACAGTGAGGCCTTCCCTTCTGTTCAGTCGTTTTCTTTGTGTTCTGGGGCTTTTACTGACCTTGAAAATGTACTGTGGACAGCACTTATTTTAGAAAACTAATAAATAAACCACTGACCTTCATGACTTAGTAGTTTAAGTCCAGAGCGTAGATTGCCTTATGCAGCTACCTTCAGAAAAGGTGCTAGGTCAGGTTAGGTCTGAGGCCAACATCAGCCAGAGGTCAAGTGGCCGGTCACTCTAGCCAAAGAGGATTTGAGGTGCTCAGGATTCCAACTAGTAGCTACCTCCTGGACCAGGGTGCTGGGAGGGGCCTGGCAACATTTGCTTCCCAACAGTGGGTTTTATATTAGACAATGACTGATTATCCAATCAGAGTCTTTCAGAAAGGACGGCACACGGGCCACACTCAGGAGTTGAAGCACAAAGTGGTGGGAGAGAGATGCTGGGTCCTAGGACTAGGGAACAGTGGTCACCTGATGAGTAGAAACAAGACTAGAGGTGCCTCGGGTGCACCTGAGCGGCTAAGCCTGGGTAAGAGACAGCAGTACAAGTTGCAGGGGCCTCGCTGTGCAGGTCCCAGGCAGTTCCTTTCTTTCTTCCTCCACATGAGGGACCCTGCACATCTTTGTCCCTTACAATTTAGAATAGCCACATGACTGTAATCCATGTTTCCAAATGTTAGCCCCTTTGACACTAGGGTTTTATTTTATTTTAAATAACAGCCCTTCTAAAAGATTCACATACTTTTCTGGTTTCTAAAATATCAGGCCCACAGTTCAGGAAGCCATAGCTTTCCCAGGCCTTACGGCTCATCTCTGGTCTCCTCTGTGGGAAGAATGGCCTGTTATTACGACCCCCACCCCCCTACACACACACCCTGCCTCTGCTGAGAGGTATTCTCCAAACTCATCTTCCTTTCCCTCTTTTATCTCCTATTGTGACTCCTTTTCTATATAGAAAGCTGACCTTTTGCAGATACTTCCATCAATTAGGGAGCTCCTTACTCTTGGTGAGTTTAGAACCACACAGAGGCCCCCAGCCAGGCCCATGTTTTGTGCCCCCTGCCCTGGCTGTCCTCCTGCTGTGCCCTGTCCATGGAGTGGTAAATCTGCTGGGCCAAGGGAACATGCTGACCCAGAGCTCTCACACCCCCATCTCAAGCATGGACCCCAGAATTCCTCACCCCAGTGGCCCTTAGCCAGCTTCTAGGGCCTGTGCCAGCCTCTTCCCTGGATCTTTCCTCCAGAGTGCAGCTCACAATGCTGGGGTGTGTACCCCCAGGCCCAAGGGCCATGGGCAAAACACGGACGTGCGAACTGGATGTCCCCATTGTGCACATAAGGCCCTCATGGGCAGCCAGGAGTCAATTCTCCTTGCATGTCCATGTTCTGGGGCAGAACCTCAAGGACTCTAAGAATCCAGGCTCTTTCCAGGGCATGAGGAAGGTATATCTGTCAACTTTGGAGGAAATAACATATTGGATTAAAGTTTTAGCTTGAATCATCACTTCAAAATGAGGAAATGTGACACAGGTTCTTCATTTGTACTCTTGTCCCAGGCCTTGAAAATGTGAAGGGTGGGTGAATTCCTGATCGGATTTGGGGTTGTATCCACCCAGATTTATCCTCCCCTTTCCCATAAAGACTTACAATCTTCCTGCGATAAAGTGACAGAGCTGTGGATTGGTTAGGTTGGTCTTGACTTCAGATTCAAAAAACATATACGCAAACCCCAACTGGGAACTAGATTTGCAGATTTTTTTTCTACCTCTTCAATTCATTAAACCTAAGTTCTCAAAGTGAAGATATTCCAAAAGCAACTTTTAAGGGGCTTCTTTATACTTTGATCACTGTGCTTATCCGAAGTTTAACTAACAAGTACATACTTGAGAGAATTCTTTCCTATTGTGTTAACAGTTCAGAAGGATGCGATTGGTTCTAATGAGTTTTCTTGATTTCACAAAGGAGATACATATATTCTGTACTGCAGAGATTCTGGGGGAGTTTCCTAGTACATGCTGTGAGTTTATCCAGTGTTACCCTTAAACTCCTGTTGGCAAAGGACCAGGCAACGTTCCATTCTGTTACAAATAAGGTCGCTAGGAATCAGAGCCGATTTGACAGCAACTAACAACCCTCAACCTCCGAGTGGGAGGGCGGCATGCCAGTTTCTAATGTCTTGCATTATTACGGACTCCAATAAACAGTCATTTGCCAATAAGGAAAAGTTATTGCCTAGTGTCACTCTGGGAAAGGTGTTCTGTGACATGAACTGACAATTATGGGTAGAATGACTTAAAGAGATGTTTATTGCTTTACGCAATTAAAGTTTACGAAAACTAATTTTCGTGTCACATCATTCTTTTGAATCGCCAATAACATCATTAAAAGACACAGAGGCCGACCTCCATAATACTGCACATTTCATATATATTAACTTGATCTGATTATTTTGGGTAGGCTATAGGAAGTTCTACAGAAGAAAAAAGTATTTTCTCTGACCCCAGAAGTCTTCCCTTCCCCCTATTTCTGAAATTTATATAAAACTCATTGCCATCAAGTCAATTCCAATTCAAAGCGACCCTATAGGACAGAATAGAACTGCCCCCTATGGTTTTCAAGGAGCGGCTGGTGGATTCGAACTGCTGACCCTTCAGTTAGCAACTGAACCCTTAACCACTGTACCACCAGGGCTTTGAAATTTGTATACTCCTGTCTAAATTTTGAATGTTCATTCTTCAAACAGTTAACTTGCCTTTATCTTGACTGGCTTTTAGGAAAGTGAGAAAATTCTTTTTATAATTTGGGAAAGCCAGTAAAAAATCAGACAGACTTAAAATAGAATTCTAGCCAATTCAATGACTAATTGTCATACCTCAGAAAAATTACTTAATCTTTCTGAAAGTCCATGTCCTCATCTGTAAAATGGTTTTCCTGAGGATAAAATAGAGGACATATAAAATATTTGGCACAGTGCCTGGGTCATAGTAAATAGTCAATAAATACTTAGTGCATATCTGTAATTATTATCATTGCCATTGCTTTTTTACTATTAGTTCTTGAATTTTGCTACTGTTGATGTATATCACTTCTTTCAGACAAATAACCCGAGTACTTTTTTCAAAACTAGTTAATTCAATAGATTTTTGCCAGTTCCTGTCCGTCTCCTCTGAAGAGCATATTAGGAGGTCAGAGCAAATGGCCTTCAGTTAGCATAGAGGCCTTCCCCACACCTACCCCTCAGGTCACACTTTGCAATGTAAGACCACAGCCCCAAAACAGCAGAAAAGTATAAGGAACAAAAAGCTCACGGGAAGTTGGTGGAAACTTCTTAGTTTCTAGTGGAGTGCAATATGTACATTTCTAACACAACTGAAACAACATTTTATTTCCAGATATTAAATGCGTCTCACCTCACCAGCCGCTAAGAAGCTGTTTCCCCAAAGATAAGAACAACACCGCCATCTACTGTTTCCATTTTAAAACCACTGAAGAGAAAATTGCTTGCTCTTACCAAAGTAGTGAAGCCGCTAAAACTGTTTCACTTCTACCTTATAAAACTAATAAATCCATTACTGTATCAGCCTCCAGAATAAACCAATCCGCAGGGGTCCACTATTTGAAAACTTCTGTTTAGGGCCTGAAGGTAGCTCCAGAGTGTGGGCCTTCACCCTCAGTTCAGATATACTTACAGTGTCCTGGTGGCACAGTGGTTAAGCACTTAGCTGCTAACCGAAAGGTTGGCAGTTTGAGACCACCAGCCATTCCTTGGGAACCCTATGGAGCAGTTTTACTCTGTCCTCTAGGGTTGCTATGAGTCGGAATTGACTGACAGCAACGGGTTTGGTTTTTTTGGTTTACAATGTCC
The DNA here is from genome assembly GCF_000243295.1 of Trichechus manatus latirostris. Taxonomy (NCBI): domain Eukaryota; kingdom Metazoa; phylum Chordata; class Mammalia; order Sirenia; family Trichechidae; genus Trichechus; species Trichechus manatus. Next base: position 7,317,077 of record NW_004444057.1, on the reverse strand, counting down.
TAATGTGTAGCAATCTATATGTAGTTTGGTATCTCGGCCCTGTGGATTCGAGAGGCAGCGGGTACAAGAAGATGGGGAAAGAGTGAGAAATACTGGGAAGCCAATCTTTGTGGTTACTGCTCAGAAAGTAGTCATTTTTGCATGATCCAAGTGCATAAGACCCAAAAGAGTGGAGTCAATTATCTAGCTAAGTCCTACTGTGCCCTAGCTAGCACCAGATCTTAAACCTGTTCCCACCCTGATAGCAGTATCATCTCCTGAATGTAATTTTTTCATCTGCCTCTGCGGTAATTTATTACTACACATTAATAAACGGCTAATACCAGGCTTTTTATTAACTGTAAAGTAGTCTTGGAAGCAGTTTGCATGAAAGGTATTTTGCAAAAGCAAGCTCTAAGTATTGCATGAAGTTGGAGAAGAGGTACCCTTTCTACATCATTTTTGTGTACATACTTGTCTGGCTTTTTATTTTTCCATCGCCTCACTTGGCACCATGAAACATCTTTCATCTTGGGATGGGCTCCCTTCCACATTTCAGTGTTATTCCAGTCTCTAGTGAACTGTCCTGGGCTCTGGGTGTGTTCCTCAGACACTAAGTAAGACGGGAAGCTTCCTGTGTAACCATCTGGGAGGTGACAGTTCATTTTGCACAGACAATAAAATAATACAAAGCGCCTTTACTTCATACCAGAATAAACTGAACACTAGCTCGCAGAGAACAAGACCCCCTTTTCACATTATAGGCAGGAAGCAAAATAACTTAGAACAAGCGGGATTTTTCACATCTTTGGAAGTGTGTTTGTCTCCGCCACAGGACAGCATGCCAGCCCTTAGATTCCAGCTCCTTTTGGGGCCATTTCCCTCCTGGAATCACGATCAAAGTGGACAGAGCTCACGATCAGGCCACTGTACACTGCTGGGGTGGCAGCTTGGTTTATGTTAAGCCATCACAAGGGGCTTTCCAAAACCAAGGTTATTAGGAAAAGAAAGGAGAACATTTGGGGAAAATGCTGTTAACACCTGATACACACGTTCTTTCCTCCCCCTCTGCCGCTCATAATCACTCACAGGTGCCAAAATGTTTAGGCACAGATAGATTTCTGCAGTCCCCAAGATACAAAGACACCAGAGCCTCACTCAGGTCCTCTGTTTCTTGTTCAACTGTAACTACAAATTTAAATTTGGGGGAAAGTTTTTTAAAAGAAAAAAGCAAACATAACCCACCAGCATTTTCTTCTTTGTATGTTCCCTTGAAGCTTAATGCTCTTTCTGCTAATTACAGAATTGTTGAAATCTACTACTGTGACTTGCAACTTGTCTATTTCTCTTGGTTGCTCTGTCCATTTTTACTTTATATATTCTGAGACTGCTATTAAATGCATATAAATTTTAAATTAGCATATCTCCCTTGTAAGTTGAACCTTTTGCCATTAAAGAGCAACCTATTTTTTTTCTTACCTTCGCTTTTATTTTATTGTGCTTGAAGTGAAAGTTTACAGCTCAAGTTAGCTTCTCATGCAAAAATTTAAACACACATTGTTATGTGGCCCTAGTTGCTATCCCTATAATGTGACAGCACACTCCTCCTTTCCACCCTGCATTTCCTGTGTCCATTCAACTAACTCCTGTCTCTGCCTTCTCATCTTGCCTCCAGACAGGAGCTGCCCACTTAGTCTCATGTATCTACTTGAACTAAGAAGCACACTCTTCATGAGTATCATTTTATGTCCCATAGTCCAGTCTAATCTTTGTCTGAAGTTGGCTTCGGGAATGGTTTTAGTTCTGGGCTAACGGAGAGTCCAGGGGCCGTGTCTTCCGGAGTCCCTCCAGTCTCAATCAGATGATTAAGTCTCGTCTTTTTACTAGAATTTGAGTTCTGCACCCCACTTTTCTCCTGCTCCATCGGGGACTATTTGTTGTGTTCCCTGTCAGGGCGGTCATTGTGCTAGCCAGGCACCATCTAGTTCTTCTGGTCTCAGGCTGATGGAGTCTCTAGTTTATGTGGCCCTTTCTGTCTCTTGGGCTAATATTTTCCTTGTGTCTTTGCTGTTCTTCATTCTCCTTTGCTCCAGATGGGTTGGGACCAGTTGATGCGTCTTAGATGGCCACTTGCTAGCTTTGAAGACCTCAGATACCACTCACCAAAGTGGGATGCAGAACATTTTCTTAATAAAATTTGCTGTGACAATTGACCTAGACATCCCCTGAAATCATGGTTCCCAGACCCCCGACCCTGCTGCTCTGTCTCTCGAAGTGTTTGGATGTATTCAGGAAACTTCTTAGCTTTTGGTTTAGTCCAGTTGTGCTGACTTCCCCTGTAGTGTATGTTGTCCTTCCCTTCACCTAAGATAATTCTTATCTACTATCTAGTTAGTGAATACCCTTCTCTCTCCTTTGCAACCATCAGAGAATGTTTTCTTCTGTGTTTAAACCTTTTCCTGAGTTCCTATAATAGTTGCCTCATACAATATTTGTCCTTTTGCGACTAATTTCACTCAGCGTAGTGCCTTTCAGATTCCTCCATGTTATGAGATGTTTCGTGGATTCATCGTTGTTCTTTACTGTTACATAGTATTCCATTATGTGAATATACCATAATTTGTTTATCCTTCCATCTATTTATGGGCACCTAGGTTGTTTCCATCTTTTTGCTATTGTACACACTGCTGTAATGAACATGGGTGTGCATATATCTATTTGTGTGATGGCTCTTATTTCTCTAGGATACATCCCAAGGAGTGGGATTGCTAGATCGTATGGTACTTCTATTTCTGGCTTTTTAATGAAGCACCAAATTGATTTCCAAAGTGGTTGTACCATTTTACATTCCCACCAGCAGTGTATAAGTGTTTCAGTCTGTCCACAACCTCTCCAACATTTATTATTTTGTGTTTTTTGGATTAATGCTAGCCTTGTTGGGGTGAGATGGTATCTTATTGTAATTTTGATTTGCATTTCTCTAATGGCTAATGATCGTGAGCATTTCCTCATGTATCTGTTAGCTGCCTGAATGTCATCTTTGGCAAAGTGCCTGTTCATGTCCTTTGCTCATTTTTTTGACTGAGTTATTTGTCTTTTTGCTGTTGAGGTTTTGTAGTATCTTGTAGATTTTAGAGATTAGACCCTGATCAGATATGCTGTAGCCAAAAAATTTTTCACAGTCTGTAGGTTGTCTTTCTACTCTTTTGGTGAAGTCCTTTGATGAGCATATGTATTTGATTTTTAGGAGCTCCCAGTTATCTAGTCTCTCTTCTGGTGTTTCTCCATTGTTAGTAATGTTATGTATTCTGTTTATGCCATGTATTAGGGCTCCTAGCATTGTCCCTATTTTTTCTACCATGATCTTTATCATTTTAGATTTTATATTTAGGTGTTTGATCCATTTCGAGTTAGTTTTTGTATAT